>NC_081330.1:135197111-135521362 GCF_026419965.1 Kogia breviceps
GACTTAGCTTTTAAGATGCTTACTAGCCGGATAGATACTTGTGCGATGAACAGGGTCTGGTGAGTCCAGTTGATTGAGCAAGGAGTAGGTCGTGTCCATTCCATATTCGGTTTTCGGAAGGGTATCTGTGCTCATTTCAAACTCGAGTTTTATGCGTCACCCCACCTCAGCTTTCCCCTGAAGCAGGCATAAGTGTGTTTTCTAAAAGCGTGACTCTGTTCTGTTTGGGGATTCAGTGCATGGGGAGCGATTTTTACATTCCCTCGATAAGTGATATCATAAGTTTCTTTTTTTGTGGGACTTATTTCACTGAGGATGATCGTACCTAAATCCACTCAGGATGCTGCTACCAGCCTCATGACGTGGATTTCATGGCTGAGTGACACTCCATTGGACCTACGTAGCACCACTTGTCCACTTGTCCACTTGTCTTTGTCCACTTGTCCACTCGTCTTTGTCCACTTGGCTCTTTCCTGGGATATGAAACGTGTACCGGAGTGGAGGTTCTTGTCAAGACAGCAGCCCTCAACTTTGGGGTCCCTGTGTCTGGTTGATTTTTTGATTTTCCCAAGGTCAACGCCCATGTGTGGAAGTGCCCTATGCTCTGTGGTTCTGTGCTTTCCATGGTTTGGGAAAGAGGATACACTTGTGAAGATTGGCTGTTGGCCATTGACATCCCGCCCATCAGCTTAACAAGGCTCCCTTGACTCCGTGGGCTGTCCTGCCTTTCTGGTTTTTAGACTTTTTTCGCCTGGCCCTTTTGCCCCGGGGGGGGCGAGAGATTTCTTTGTAGTGCTGATTTGCTCTCCCAGGTTGCTTGGTTGGCCAAAAAGGGCGTATGCGTTTTTTCCTGAATATATTCAGGAAAAAACGCATACGCCCTTTTTGGCCAACCGCATCATTGTCCACGTTCTGGCGCTTTTCATGTGCTATCGGGGCCATTCCGATGTACCCGTTGACATCCGTTTCCTGCAGTTCTGCCTTGCGTTCAACGCCTCTTCGTAGCCTGACCTCAATATATTTTGGGGCGATAGTTATCGTTTAGAACTCTGCAGGTTTGGGAAGTGCAGTGCCCCTGAGCTCCATTTCCCAAGTCGCTTTTTTGTGAGTGGGACGCAACACGGCTGGATGGCTTCACGCCCTATTGTCGATCCGGGGTGGCAGGCTGAACCTCTGGTGAATTCTTCTTCGTGATGGGAAATGAGAGTGACATGTGCCCGACCAAACACCTCCAGCGAGTCTCTCATTGGTTCCCCCTCTTGCAGTTCATCCTGCGGACAAATTGCAGACGGTACGAAAGAGGCATGGAAAGGCGCCGAGTCTCCAAGTGGGGAGATTGTTAGTAAGGGGGCCTGAATGGAGAACACGAGCACCAGGAGATGAAAACTGAGGTGAGTTTCAGAAAGCTTTCCCGATCCCAGGGTGTAGCATCCGCTGGGTTTCCAATGAGTGCTTTCGCTGTCGGAAGATTGCGTTGAACCTGGAGAGTTGGGACCCATGGAATGGGGAGCACGCAGGATTCCTTTCAAGGGTCTGCATTTGCTTTCCCAACCTCACCAATCGTCTCAGCCCCAAGAGTGTCCAGCCTTATGTCTTCTGCCGCTGGGGCTGTAGATGTGGTCAATCCTGGTTGCATGCCAGTCCCTGAACGCATTTTGGGAGAATTTCTCTCTGTTTTGCCCTGCTTGTTTCTTCTTTATGTTGGAAATGTATCCTCAGAATGGGTCTGAGCTGATTTTCCCTGCTGGTTTTAGGCCGCTTTACACACACTTGATGCACTTACACAGAGATATCAAGACTTAGCTTTTAAGATGCTTACTAGTCGGATAGATACTTGTGCGATGAACAGGGTCTGGTGAGTCCAGTTGATTGAGCAAGGAGTAGGTCGTGTCCATTCCATATTCGGTTTTCGGAAGGGTATCTGTGCTCATTTCAAACTCGAGTTTTATGCGTCACCCCACCTCAGCTTTCCCCTGAAGCAGGCATAAGTGTGTTTTCTAAAAGCGTGACTCTGTTCTGTTTGGGGATTCAGTGCATGGGGAGCGATTTTTACATTCCCTCGATAAGTGATATCATAAGTTTCTTTTTTTGTGGGACTTATTTCACTGAGGATGATCGTACCTAAATCCACTCAGGATGCTGCTACCAGCCTCATGACGTGGATTTCATGGCTGAGTGACACTCCATTGGACCTACGTAGCACCACTTGTCCACTTGTCCACTTGTCTTTGTCCACTTGTCCACTCGTCTTTGTCCACTTGGCTCTTTCCTGGGATATGAAACGTGTACCGGAGTGGAGGTTCTTGTCAAGACAGCAGCCCTCAACTTTGGCGTCCCTGTGTCTGGTTGATTTTTTCATTTTCCCAAGGTCAACGCCCATGTGTGGAAGTGCCCTATGCTCTGTGGTTCTGTGTTTTCCATGGTTTGGGAAAGAGGATACACTTGTGAAGATTGGCTGTTGGCCATTGACATCCCGCCCATCAGCTTAACAAGGCTCCCTTGACTCCGTGGGCTGTCCTGCCTTTCTGGTTTTTAGACTTTTTTCGCCTGGCCCTTTTGCCCCGGGGGGGGGGGCGAGAGATTTCTTTGTAGTGCTGATTTGCTCTCCCAGGTTGCTTGGTTGGCCAAAAAGGGCGTATGCGTTTTTTCCTGAATATATTCAGGAAAAAACGCATACGCCCTTTTTGGCCAACCGCATCATTGTCCACGTTCTGGCGCTTTTCATGTGCTATCGGGGCCATTCCGATGTACCCGTTGACATCCGTTTCCTGCAGTTCTGCCTTGCGTTCAGCGCCTCTTCGTAGCCTGACCTCAATATATTTTGGGGCGATAGTTATCGTTTAGAACTCTGCAGGTTTGGGAAGTGCAGTGCCCCTGAGCTCCATTTCCCAAGTCGCTTTTTTGTGAGTGGGACGCAACACGGCTGGATGGCTTCACGCCCTATTGTCGATCCGCGGTGGTAGGCTGAACCGCTGGTGAATTCTTCTTCGTGATGGGAAATGAGAGTGACATGTGCCCGACCAAACACCTCCAGCGAGTCTCTCATTGGTTCCCCCTCTTGCAGTTCATCCTGCGGACAAATTGCAGACGGTACGAAAGAGGCATGGAAAGGCGCCGAGTCTCCAAGTGGGGAGATTGTTAGTAAGGGGGCCTGAATGGAGAACACGAGCACCAGCAGATGAAAACTGAGGTGAGCTTCAGAAAGCTTTCCCGATCCCACGGTGTAGCATCCGCTGGGTTTCCAATGAGTGCTTTCGCTGTCGGAAGATTGCGTTGAACCTGGAGAGTTGGGACCCATGGAATGGGGAGCACGCAGGATTCCTTTCAAGGGTCTGCATTTGCTTTCCCAACCTCACCAATCGTCTCAGCCCCAAGAGTGTCCAGCCTTATGTCTTCTGCCGCTGGGGCTGTAGATGTGGTCAATCCTGGTTGCATGCCAGTCCCTGAACGCATTTTGGAAGAATTTCTCTCTGTTTTGCCCTGCTTGTTTCTTCTTTATGTTGGAAATGTATCCTCAGAATGGGTCTGAGCTGATTTTCCCTGCTGGTTTTAGGCCGCTTTACACACACTTGATGCACTTACACAGAGATATCAAGACTTAGCTTTTAAGAGGCTTACTAGTCAGATAGATACTTGTGCGATGAACAGGGTCTGGTGAGTCCAGTTGATTGAGCAAGGAGTAGGTCGTGTCCATTCCATATTCGGTTTTCAGAAGGGTATCTGTGCTCATTTCAAACTCGAGTTTTATGTGTCACCCCACCTCACCTTTCCCCTGAAGCAGGCATAAGTGTGTTTTCTAAAAGCGTGACTCTGTTCTGTTTGGGGATTCAGTGCATGGGGAGCGATTTTTACATTCCCTCGATAAGTGATATCATAAGTTTCTTTTTTTGTGGGACTTATTTCACTGAGGATGATCGTACCTAAATCCACTCAGGATGCTGCTACCAGCCTCATGACGTGGATTTCATGGCTGAGTGACACTCCATTGGACCTACGTAGCACCACTTGTCCACTTGTCCACTTGTCTTTGTCCACTTGTCCACTCGTCTTTGTCCACTTGGCTCTTTCCTGGGATATGAAACGTGTACCGGAGTGGAGGTTCCTGTCAAGACAGCAGCCCTCAACTTTGGGGTCCCTGTGTCTGGTTGATTTTTTGATTTTCCCAAGGTCAACGCCCATGTGTGGAAGTGCCCTATGCTCTGTGGTTCTGTGTTTTACATGGTTTGGGAAAGAGGATACACTTGTGAAGATTGGCTGTTGGCCATTGACATCCCGCCCATCAGCTTAACAAGGCTCCCTTGACTCCGTGGCCTGTCCTGCCTTTCTGGTTTTTAGACTTTTTTCGCCTGGCCCTTTTGCCCCGGGGGGGGGGCGAGAGATTTCTTTGTAGTGCTGATTTGCTCTCCCAGGTTGCTTGGTTGGCCAAAAAGGGCGTATGCGTTTTTTCCTGAATATATTCAGGAAAAAACGCATACGCCCTTTTTGGCCAACCGCATCATTGTCCACGTTCTGGCGCTTTTCATGTGCTATCGGGGCCATTCCGATGTAGCCGTTGACATCCGTTTCCTGCAGTTCTGCCTTGCGTTCAACGCCTCTTCGTAGCCTGACCTCAATATATTTTGGGGCGATAGTTATCGTTTAGAACTCTGCAGGTTTGGGAAGTGCAGTGCCCCTGAGCTCCATTTCCCAAGTCGCTTTTTTGTGAGTGGGACGCAACACGGCTGGATGGCTTCACGCCCTATTGTCGATCCGGGGTGGCAGGCTGAACCGCTGGTGAATTCTTCTTCGTGATGGGAAATGAGAGTGACATGTGCCCGACCAAACACCTCCAGCGAGTCTCTCATTGGTTCCCCCTCTTGCAGTTCATCCTGCGGACAAATTGCAGACGGTACGAAAGAGGCATGGAAAGGCGCCGAGTCTCCAAGTGGGGAGATTGTTAGTAAGGGGGCCTGAATGGAGAACACGAGCACCAGGAGATGAAAACTGAGGTGAGTTTCAGAAAGCTTTCCCGATCCCAGGGTGTAGCATCCGCTGGGTTTCCAATGAGTGCTTTCGCTGTCGGAAGATTGCGTTGAACCTGGAGAGTTGGGACCCATGGAATGGGGAGCACGCAGGATTCCTTTCAAGGGTCTGCATTTGCTTTCCCAACCTCACCAATCGTCTCAGCCCCAAGAGTGTCCAGCCTTATGTCTTCTGCCGCTGGGGCTGTAGATGTGGTCAATCCTGGTTGCATGCCAGTCCCTGAACGCATTTTGGAAGAATTTCTCTCTGTTTTGCCCTGCTTGTTTCTTCTTTAGGTTGGAAATGTATCCTCAGAATGGGTCTGAGCTGATTTTCCCTGCTGGTTTTAGGCCGCTTTACACACACTTGATGCACTTACACAGAGATATCAAGACTTAGCTTTTAAGATGCTTACTAGTCGGATAGATACTTGTGCGATGAACAGGGTCTGGTGAGTCCAGTTGATTGAGCAAGGAGTAGGTCGTGTCCATTCCATATTCGGTTTTCGGAAGGGTATCTGTGCTCATTTCAAACTCGAGTTTTATGCGTCACCCCACCTCACCTTTCCCCTGAAGCAGGCATAAGTGTGTTTTCTAAAAGCGTGACTCTGTTCTGTTTGGGGATTCAGTGCATGGGGAGCGATTTTTACATTCCCTCGATAAGTGATATCATAAGTTTCTTTTTTTGTGGGACTTATTTCACTGAGGATGATCGTACCTAAATCCACTCAGGATGCTGCTACCAGCCTCATGACGTGGATTTCATGGCTGAGTGACACTCCATTGGACCTACGTAGCACCACTTGTCCACTTGTCCACTTGTCTTTGTCCACTTGTCCACTCGTCTTTGTCCACTTGGCTCTTTCCTGGGATATGAAACGTGTACCGGAGTGGAGGTTCTTGTCAAGACAGCAGCCCTCAACTTTGGGGTCCCTGTGTCTGGTTGATTTTTTGATTTTCCCAAGGTCAACGCCCATGTGTGGAAGTGCCCTATGCTCTGTGGTTCTGTGTTTTCCATGGTTTGGGAAAGAGGATACACTTGTGAAGATTGGCTGTTGGCCATTGACATCCCGCCCATCAGCTTAACAAGGCTCCCTTGACTCCGTGGCCTGTCCTGCCTTTCTGGTTTTTAGACTTTTTTCGCCTGGCCCTTTTGCCCCGGGGGGGGGGCGAGAGATTTCTTTGTAGTGCTGATTTGCTCTCCCAGGTTGCTTGGTTGGCCAAAAAGGGCGTATGCGTTTTTTCCTGAATATATTCAGGAAAAAACGCATACGCCCTTTTTGGCCAACCGCATCATTGTCCACGTTCTGGCGCTTTTCATGTGCTATCGGGGCCATTCCGATGTACCCGTTGACATCCGTTTCCTGCAATTCTGCCTTGCGTTCAACGCCTCTTCGTGGCCTGACCTCAATATATTTTGGGGCGATAGTTATCGTTTAGAACTCTGCAGGTTTGGGAAGTGCAGTGCCCCTGAGCTCCATTTCCCAAGTCGCTTTTTTGTGAGTGGGACGCAACACGGCTGGATGGCTTCACGCCCTATTGTCGATCCGGGGTGGCAGGCTGAACCGCTGGTGAATTCTTCTTCGTGATGGGAAATGAGAGTGACATGTGCCCGACCAAACACTTCCAGCGAGTCTCTCATTGGTTCCCCCTCTTGCAGTTCATCCTGCGGACAAATTGCAGACGGTACGAAAGAGGCATGGAAAGGCGCCGAGTCTCCAAGTGGGGAGATTGTTAGTAAGGGGGCCTGAATGGAGAACACGAGCACCAGGAGATGAAAACTGAGGTGAGTTTCAGAAAGCTTTCCCGATCCCAGGGTGTAGCATCCGCTGGGTTTCCAATGAGTGCTTTCGCTGTCGGAAGATTGCGTTGAACCTGGAGAGTTGGGACCCATGGAATGGGGAGCACGCAGGATTCCTTTCAAGGGTCTGCATTTGCTTTCCCAACCTCACCAATCGTCTCAGCCCCAAGAGTGTCCAGCCTTATGTCTTCTGCCGCTGGGGCTGTAGATGTGGTCAATCCTGGTTGCATGCCAGTCCCTGAACGCATTTTGGAAGAATTTCTCTCTGTTTTGCCCTGCTTGTTTCTTCTTTATGTTGGAAATGTATCCTCAGAATGGGTCTGAGCTGATTTTCCCTGCTGGTTTTAGGCCGCTTTACACACACTTGATGCACTTACACAGAGATATCAAGACTTAGCTTTTAAGATGCTTACTAGCCGGATAGATACTTGTGCGATGAACAGGGTCTGGTGAGTCCAGTTGATTGAGCAAGGAGTAGGTCGTGTCCATTCCATATTCGGTTTTCGGAAGGGTATCTGTGCTCATTTCAAACTCGAGTTTTATGCGTCACCCCACCTCAGCTTTCCCCTGAAGCAGGCATAAGTGTGTTTTCTAAAAGCGTGACTCTGTTCTGTTTGGGGATTCAGTGCATGGGGAGCGATTTTTACATTCCCTCGATAAGTGATATCATAAGTTTCTTTTTTTGTGGGACTTATTTCACTGAGGATGATCGTACCTAAATCCACTCAGGATGCTGCTACCAGCCTCATGACGTGGATTTCATGGCTGAGTGACACTCCATTGGACCTACGTAGCACCACTTGTCCACTTGTCCACTTGTCTTTGTCCACTTGTCCACTCGTCTTTGTCCACTTGGCTCTTTCCTGGGATATGAAACGTGTACCGGAGTGGAGGTTCTTGTCAAGACAGCAGCCCTCAACTTTGGGGTCCCTGTGTCTGGTTGATTTTTTGATTTTCCCAAGGTCAACGCCCATGTGTGGAAGTGCCCTATGCTCTGTGGTTCTGTGTTTTCCATGGTTTGGGAAAGAGGATACACTTGTGAAGATTGGCTGTTGGCCATTGACATCCCGCCCATCAGCTTAACAAGGCTCCCTTGACTCCGTGGGCTGTCCTGCCTTTCTGGTTTTTAGACTTTTTTCGCCTGGCCCTTTTGCCCCGGGGGGGGGGGGCGAGAGATTTCTTTGTAGTGCTGATTTGCTCTCCCAGGTTGCTTGGTTGGCCAAAAAGGGCGTATGCGTTTTTTCCTGAATATATTCAGGAAAAAACGCATACGCCCTTTTTGGCCAACCGCATCATTGTCCACGTTCTGGCGCTTTTCATGTGCTATCGGGGCCATTCCGATGTACCCGTTGACATCCGTTTCCTGCAATTCTGCCTTGCGTTCAACGCCTCTTCGTAGCCTGACCTCAATATATTTTGGGGCGATAGTTATCGTTTAGAACTCTGCAGGTTTGGGAAGTGCAGTGCCCCTGAGCTCCATTTCCCAAGTCGCTTTTTTGTGAGTGGGACGCAACACGGCTGGATGGCTTCACGCCCTATTGTCGATCCGGGGTGGCAGGCTGAACCGCTGGTGAATTCTTCTTCGTGATGGGAAATGAGAGTGACATGTGCCCGACCAAACACCTCCAGCGAGTCTCTCATTGGTTCCCCCTCTTGCAGTTCATCCTGCGGACAAATTGCAGACGGTACGAAAGAGGCATGGAAAGGCGCCGAGTCTCCAAGTGGGGAGATTGTTAGTAAGGGGGCCTGAATGGAGAACACGAGCACCAGGAGATGAAAACTGAGGTGAGTTTCAGAAAGCTTTCCCGATCCCAGGGTGTAGCATCCGCTGGGTTTCCAATGAGTGCTTTCGCTGTCGGAAGATTGCGTTGAACCTGGAGAGTTGGGACCCATGGAATGGGGAGCACGCAGGATTCCTTTCAAGGGTCTGCATTTGCTTTCCCAACCTCACCAATCGTCTCAGCCCCAAGAGTGTCCAGCCTTATGTCTTCTGCCGCTGGGGCTGTAGATGTGGTCAATCCTGGTTGCATGCCAGTCCCTGAACGCATTTTGGGAGAATTTCTCTCTGTTTTGCCCTGCTTGTTTCTTCTTTATGTTGGAAATGTATCCTCAGAATGGGTCTGAGCTGATTTTCCCTGCTGGTTTTAGGCCGCTTTACACACACTTGATGCACTTACACAGAGATATCAAGACTTAGCTTTTAAGATGCTTACTAGTCGGATAGATACTTGTGCGATGAACAGGGTCTGGTGAGTCCAGTTGATTGAGCAAGGAGTAGGTCGTGTCCATTCCATATTCGGTTTTCGGAAGGGTATCTGTGCTCATTTCAAACTCGAGTTTTATGCGTCACCCCACCTCAGCTTTCCCCTGAAGCAGGCATAAGTGTGTTTTCTAAAAGCGTGACTCTGTTCTGTTTGGGGATTCAGTGCATGGGGAGCGATTTTTACATTCCCTCGATAAGTGATATCATAAGTTTCTTTTTTTGTGGGACTTATTTCACTGAGGATGATCGTACCTAAATCCACTCAGGATGCTGCTACCAGCCTCATGACGTGGATTTCATGGCTGAGTGACACTCCATTGGACCTACGTAGCACCACTTGTCCACTTGTCCACTTGTCTTTGTCCACTTGTCCACTCGTCTTTGTCCACTTGGCTCTTTCCTGGGATATGAAACGTGTACCGGAGTGGAGGTTCTTGTCAAGACAGCAGCCCTCAACTTTGGGGTCCCTGTGTCTGGTTGATTTTTTCATTTTCCCAAGGTCAACGCCCATGTGTGGAAGTGCCCTATGCTCTGTGGTTCTGTGTTTTCCATGGTTTGGGAAAGAGGATACACTTGTGAAGATTGGCTGTTGGCCATTGACATCCCGCCCATCAGCTTAACAAGGCTCCCTTGACTCCGTGGGCTGTCCTGCCTTTCTGGTTTTTAGACTTTTTTCGCCTGGCCCTTTTGCCCCGGGGGGGGGGGCGAGAGATTTCTTTGTAGTGCTGATTTGCTCTCCCAGGTTGCTTGGTTGGCCAAAAAGGGCGTATGCGTTTTTTCCTGAATATATTCAGGAAAAAACGCATACGCCCTTTTTGGCCAACCGCATCATTGTCCACGTTCTGGCGCTTTTCATGTGCTATCGGGGCCATTCCGATGTACCCGTTGACATCCGTTTCCTGCAGTTCTGCCTTGCGTTCAGCGCCTCTTCGTAGCCTGACCTCAATATATTTTGGGGCGATAGTTATCGTTTAGAACTCTGCAGGTTTGGGAAGTGCAGTGCCCCTGAGCTCCATTTCCCAAGTCGCTTTTTTGTGAGTGGGACGCAACACGGCTGGATGGCTTCACGCCCTATTGTCGATCCGCGGTGGTAGGCTGAACCGCTGGTGAATTCTTCTTCGTGATGGGAAATGAGAGTGACATGTGCCCGACCAAACACCTCCAGCGAGTCTCTCATTGGTTCCCCCTCTTGCAGTTCATCCTGCGGACAAATTGCAGACGGTACGAAAGAGGCATGGAAAGGCGCCGAGTCTCCAAGTGGGGAGATTGTTAGTAAGGGGGCCTGAATGGAGAACACGAGCACCAGCAGATGAAAACTGAGGTGAGCTTCAGAAAGCTTTCCCGATCCCACGGTGTAGCATCCGCTGGGTTTCCAATGAGTGCTTTCGCTGTCGGAAGATTGCGTTGAACCTGGAGAGTTGGGACCCATGGAATGGGGAGCACGCAGGATTCCTTTCAAGGGTCTGCATTTGCTTTCCCAACCTCACCAATCGTCTCAGCCCCAAGAGTGTCCAGCCTTATGTCTTCTGCCGCTGGGGCTGTAGATGTGGTCAATCCTGGTTGCATGCCAGTCCCTGAACGCATTTTGGAAGAATTTCTCTCTGTTTTGCCCTGCTTGTTTCTTCTTTAGGTTGGAAATGTATCCTCAGAATGGGTCTGAGCTGATTTTCCCTGCTGGTTTTAGGCCGCTTTACACACACTTGATGCACTTACACAGAGATATCAAGACTTAGCTTTTAAGATGCTTACTAGTCGGATAGATACTTGTGCGATGAACAGGGTCTGGTGAGTCCAGTTGATTGAGCAAGGAGTAGGTCGTGTCCATTCCATATTCGGTTTTCGGAAGGGTATCTGTGCTCATTTCAAACTCGAGTTTTATGCGTCACCCCACCTCACCTTTCCCCTGAAGCAGGCATAAGTGTGTTTTCTAAAAGCGTGACTCTGTTCTGTTTGGGGATTCAGTGCATGGGGAGCGATTTTTACATTCCCTCGATAAGTGATATCATAAGTTTCTTTTTTTGTGGGACTTATTTCACTGAGGATGATCGTACCTAAATCCACTCAGGATGCTGCTACCAGCCTCATGACGTGGATTTCATGGCTGAGTGACACTCCATTGGACCTACGTAGCACCACTTGTCCACTTGTCCACTTGTCTTTGTCCACTTGTCCACTCGTCTTTGTCCACTTGGCTCTTTCCTGGGATATGAAACGTGTACCGGAGTGGAGGTTCTTGTCAAGACAGCAGCCCTCAACTTTGGGGTCCCTGTGTCTGGTTGATTTTTTGATTTTCCCAAGGTCAACGCCCATGTGTGGAAGTGCCCTATGCTCTGTGGTTCTGTGTTTTCCATGGTTTGGGAAAGAGGATACACTTGTGAAGATTGGCTGTTGGCCATTGACATCCCGCCCATCAGCTTAACAAGGCTCCCTTGACTCCGTGGCCTGTCCTGCCTTTCTGGTTTTTAGACTTTTTTCGCCTGGCCCTTTTGCCCCGGGGGGGGGGCGAGAGATTTCTTTGTAGTGCTGATTTGCTCTCCCAGGTTGCTTGGTTGGCCAAAAAGGGCGTATGCGTTTTTTCCTGAATATATTCAGGAAAAAACGCATACGCCCTTTTTGGCCAACCGCATCATTGTCCACGTTCTGGCGCTTTTCATGTGCTATCGGGGCCATTCCGATGTACCCGTTGACATCCGTTTCCTGCAATTCTGCCTTGCGTTCAACGCCTCTTCGTGGCCTGACCTCAATATATTTTGGGGCGATAGTTATCGTTTAGAACTCTGCAGGTTTGGGAAGTGCAGTGCCCCTGAGCTCCATTTCCCAAGTCGCTTTTTTGTGAGTGGGACGCAACACGGCTGGATGGCTTCACGCCCTATTGTCGATCCGGGGTGGCAGGCTGAACCGCTGGTGAATTCTTCTTCGTGATGGGAAATGAGAGTGACATGTGCCCGACCAAACACTTCCAGCGAGTCTCTCATTGGTTCCCCCTCTTGCAGTTCATCCTGCGGACAAATTGCAGACGGTACGAAAGAGGCATGGAAAGGCGCCGAGTCTCCAAGTGGGGAGATTGTTAGTAAGGGGGCCTGAATGGAGAACACGAGCACCAGGAGATGAAAACTGAGGTGAGTTTCAGAAAGCTTTCCCGATCCCAGGGTGTAGCATCCGCTGGGTTTCCAATGAGTGCTTTCGCTGTCGGAAGATTGCGTTGAACCTGGAGAGTTGGGACCCATGGAATGGGGAGCACGCAGGATTCCTTTCAAGGGTCTGCATTTGCTTTCCCAACCTCACCAATCGTCTCAGCCCCAAGAGTGTCCAGCCTTATGTCTTCTGCCGCTGGGGCTGTAGATGTGGTCAATCCTGGTTGCATGCCAGTCCCTGAACGCATTTTGGAAGAATTTCTCTCTGTTTTGCCCTGCTTGTTTCTTCTTTATGTTGGAAATGTATCCTCAGAATGGGTCTGAGCTGATTTTCCCTGCTGGTTTTAGGCCGCTTTACACACACTTGATGCACTTACACAGAGATATCAAGACTTAGCTTTTAAGATGCTTACTAGCCGGATAGATACTTGTGCGATGAACAGGGTCTGGTGAGTCCAGTTGATTGAGCAAGGAGTAGGTCGTGTCCATTCCATATTCGGTTTTCGGAAGGGTATCTGTGCTCATTTCAAACTCGAGTTTTATGCGTCACCCCACCTCAGCTTTCCCCTGAAGCAGGCATAAGTGTGTTTTCTAAAAGCGTGACTCTGTTCTGTTTGGGGATTCAGTGCATGGGGAGCGATTTTTACATTCCCTCGATAAGTGATATCATAAGTTTCTTTTTTTGTGGGACTTATTTCACTGAGGATGATCGTACCTAAATCCACTCAGGATGCTGCTACCAGCCTCATGACGTGGATTTCATGGCTGAGTGACACTCCATTGGACCTACGTAGCACCACTTGTCCACTTGTCCACTTGTCTTTGTCCACTTGTCCACTCGTCTTTGTCCACTTGGCTCTTTCCTGGGATATGAAACGTGTACCGGAGTGGAGGTTCTTGTCAAGACAGCAGCCCTCAACTTTGGGGTCCCTGTGTCTGGTTGATTTTTTCATTTTCCCAAGGTCAACGCCCATGTGTGGAAGTGCCCTATGCTCTGTGGTTCTGTGTTTTCCATGGTTTGGGAAAGAGGATACACTTGTGAAGATTGGCTGTTGGCCATTGACATCCCGCCCATCAGCTTAACAAGGCTCCCTTGACTCCGTGGGCTGTCCTGCCTTTCTGGTTTTTAGACTTTTTTCGCCTGGCCCTTTTGCCCCGGGGGGGGGGGGGCGAGAGATTTCTTTGTAGTGCTGATTTGCTCTCCCAGGTTGCTTGGTTGGCCAAAAAGGGCGTATGCGTTTTTTCCTGAATATATTCAGGAAAAAACGCATACGCCCTTTTTGGCCAACCGCATCATTGTCCACGTTCTGGCGCTTTTCATGTGCTATCGGGGCCATTCCGATGTACCCGTTGACATCCGTTTCCTGCAGTTCTGCCTTGCGTTCAGCGCCTCTTCGTAGCCTGACCTCAATATATTTTGGGGCGATAGTTATCGTTTAGAACTCTGCAGGTTTGGGAAGTGCAGTGCCCCTGAGCTCCATTTCCCAAGTCGCTTTTTTGTGAGTGGGACGCAACACGGCTGGATGGCTTCACGCCCTATTGTCGATCCGCGGTGGTAGGCTGAACCGCTGGTGAATTCTTCTTCGTGATGGGAAATGAGAGTGACATGTGCCCGACCAAACACCTCCAGCGAGTCTCTCATTGGTTCCCCCTCTTGCAGTTCATCCTGCGGACAAATTGCAGACGGTACGAAAGAGGCATGGAAAGGCGCCGAGTCTCCAAGTGGGGAGATTGTTAGTAAGGGGGCCTGAATGGAGAACACGAGCACCAGGAGATGAAAACTGAGGTGAGCTTCAGAAAGCTTTCCCGATCCCACGGTGTAGCATCCGCTGGGTTTCCAATGAGTGCTTTCGCTGTCGGAAGATTGCGTTGAACCTGGAGAGTTGGGACCCATGGAATGGGGAGCACGCAGGATTCCTTTCAAGGGTCTGCATTTGCTTTCCCAACCTCACCAATCGTCTCAGCCCCAAGAGTGTCCAGCCTTATGTCTTCTGCCGCTGGGGCTGTAGATGTGGTCAATCCTGGTTGCATGCCAGTCCCTGAACGCATTTTGGAAGATTTTCTCTCTGTTTTGCCCTGCTTGTTTCTTCTTTAGGTTGGAAATGTATCCTCAGAATGGGTCTGAGCTGATTTTCCCTGCTGGTTTTAGGCCGCTTTACACACACTTGATGCACTTACACAGAGATATCAAGACTTAGCTTTTAAGATGCTTACTAGTCGGATAGATACTTGTGCGATGAACAGGGTCTGGTGAGTCCAGTTGATTGAGCAAGGAGTAGGTCGTGTCCATTCCATATTCGGTTTTCGGAAGGGTATCTGTGCTCATTTCAAACTCGAGTTTTATGCGTCACCCCACCTCACCTTTCCCCTGAAGCAGGCATAAGTGTGTTTTCTAAAAGCGTGACTCTGTTCTGTTTGGGGATTCAGTGCATGGGGAGCGATTTTTACATTCCCTCGATAAGTGATATCATAAGTTTCTTTTTTTGTGGGACTTATTTCACTGAGGATGATCGTACCTAAATCCACTCAGGATGCTGCTACCAGCCTCATGACGTGGATTTCATGGCTGAGTGACACTCCATTGGACCTACGTAGCACCACTTGTCCACTTGTCCACTTGTCTTTGTCCACTTGTCCACTCGTCTTTGTCCACTTGGCTCTTTCCTGGGATATGAAACGTGTACCGGAGTGGAGGTTCTTGTCAAGACAGCAGCCCTCAACTTTGGGGTCCCTGTGTCTGGTTGATTTTTTGATTTTCCCAAGGTCAACGCCCATGTGTGGAAGTGCCCTATGCTCTGTGGTTCTGTGTTTTACATGGTTTGGGAAAGAGGATACACTTGTGAAGATTGGCTGTTGGCCATTGACATCCCGCCCATCAGCTTAACAAGGCTCCCTTGACTCCGTGGCCTGTCCTGCCTTTCTGGTTTTTAGACTTTTTTCGCCTGGCCCTTTTGCCCCGGGGGGGGCGAGAGATTTCTTTGTAGTGCTGATTTGCTCTCCCAGGTTGCTTGGTTGGCCAAAAAGGGCGTATGCGTTTTTTCCTGAATATATTCAGGAAAAAACGCATACGCCCTTTTTGGCCAACCGCATCATTGTCCACGTTCTGGCGCTTTTCATGTGCTATCGGGGCCATTCCGATGTACCCGTTGACATCCGTTTCCTGCAATTCTGCCTTGCGTTCAACGCCTCTTCGTAGCCTGACCTCAATATATTTTGGGGCGATAGTTATCGTTTAGAACTCTGCAGGTTTGGGAAGTGCAGTGCCCCTGAGCTCCATTTCCCAAGTCGCTTTTTTGTGAGTGGGACGCAACACGGCTGGATGGCTTCACGCCCTATTGTCGATCCGGGGTGGCAGGCTGAACCGCTGGTGAATTCTTCTTCGTGATGGGAAATGAGAGTGACATGTGCCCGACCAAACACCTCCAGCGAGTCTCTCATTGGTTCCCCCTCTTGCAGTTCATCCTGCGGACAAATTGCAGACGGTACGAAAGAGGCATGGAAAGGCGCCGAGTCTCCAAGTGGGGAGATTGTTAGTAAGGGGGCCTGAATGGAGAACACGAGCACCAGGAGATGAAAACTGAGGTGAGTTTCAGAAAGCTTTCCCGATCCCAGGGTGTAGCATCCGCTGGGTTTCCAATGAGTGCTTTCGCTGTCGGAAGATTGCGTTGAACCTGGAGAGTTGGGACCCATGGAATGGGGAGCACGCAGGATTCCTTTCAAGGGTCTGCATTTGCTTTCCCAACCTCACCAATCGTCTCAGCCCCAAGAGTGTCCAGCCTTATGTCTTCTGCCGCTGGGGCTGTAGATGTGGTCAATCCTGGTTGCATGCCAGTCCCTGAACGCATTTTGGGAGAATTTCTCTCTGTTTTGCCCTGCTTGTTTCTTCTTTATGTTGGAAATGTATCCTCAGAATGGGTCTGAGCTGATTTTCCCTGCTGGTTTTAGGCCGCTTTACACACACTTGATGCACTTACACAGAGATATCAAGACTTAGCTTTTAAGATGCTTACTAGTCGGATAGATACTTGTGCGATGAACAGGGTCTGGTGAGTCCAGTTGATTGAGCAAGGAGTAGGTCGTGTCCATTCCATATTCGGTTTTCGGAAGGGTATCTGTGCTCATTTCAAACTCGAGTTTTATGCGTCACCCCACCTCAGCTTTCCCCTGAAGCAGGCATAAGTGTGTTTTCTAAAAGCGTGACTCTGTTCTGTTTGGGGATTCAGTGCATGGGGAGCGATTTTTACATTCCCTCGATAAGTGATATCATAAGTTTCTTTTTTTGTGGGACTTATTTCACTGAGGATGATCGTACCTAAATCCACTCAGGATGCTGCTACCAGCCTCATGACGTGGATTTCATGGCTGAGTGACACTCCATTGGACCTACGTAGCACCACTTGTCCACTTGTCCACTTGTCTTTGTCCACTTGTCCACTCGTCTTTGTCCACTTGGCTCTTTCCTGGGATATGAAACGTGTACCGGAGTGGAGGTTCTTGTCAAGACAGCAGCCCTCAACTTTGGGGTCCCTGTGTCTGGTTGATTTTTTCATTTTCCCAAGGTCAACGCCCATGTGTGGAAGTGCCCTATGCTCTGTGGTTCTGTGTTTTCCATGGTTTGGGAAAGAGGATACACTTGTGAAGATTGGCTGTTGGCCATTGACATCCCGCCCATCAGCTTAACAAGGCTCCCTTGACTCCGTGGGCTGTCCTGCCTTTCTGGTTTTTAGACTTTTTTCGCCTGGCCCTTTTGCCCCGGGGGGGGGGGCGAGAGATTTCTTTGTAGTGCTGATTTGCTCTCCCAGGTTGCTTGGTTGGCCAAAAAGGGCGTATGCGTTTTTTCCTGAATATATTCAGGAAAAAACGCATACGCCCTTTTTGGCCAACCGCATCATTGTCCACGTTCTGGCGCTTTTCATGTGCTATCGGGGCCATTCCGATGTACCCGTTGACATCCGTTTCCTGCAGTTCTGCCTTGCGTTCAGCGCCTCTTCGTAGCCTGACCTCAATATATTTTGGGGCGATAGTTATCGTTTAGAACTCTGCAGGTTTGGGAAGTGCAGTGCCCCTGAGCTCCATTTCCCAAGTCGCTTTTTTGTGAGTGGGACGCAACACGGCTGGATGGCTTCACGCCCTATTGTCGATCCGCGGTGGTAGGCTGAACCGCTGGTGAATTCTTCTTCGTGATGGGAAATGAGAGTGACATGTGCCCGACCAAACACCTCCAGCGAGTCTCTCATTGGTTCCCCCTCTTGCAGTTCATCCTGCGGACAAATTGCAGACGGTACGAAAGAGGCATGGAAAGGCGCCGAGTCTCCAAGTGGGGAGATTGTTAGTAAGGGGGCCTGAATGGAGAACACGAGCACCAGCAGATGAAAACTGAGGTGAGCTTCAGAAAGCTTTCCCGATCCCACGGTGTAGCATCCGCTGGGTTTCCAATGAGTGCTTTCGCTGTCGGAAGATTGCGTTGAACCTGGAGAGTTGGGACCCATGGAATGGGGAGCACGCAGGATTCCTTTCAAGGGTCTGCATTTGCTTTCCCAACCTCACCAATCGTCTCAGCCCCAAGAGTGTCCAGCCTTATGTCGTCTGCCGCTGGGGCTGTAGATGTGGTCAATCCTGGTTGCATGCCAGTCCCTGAACGCATTTTGGAAGAATTTCTCTCTGTTTTGCCCTGCTTGTTTCTTCTTTATGTTGGAAATGTATCCTCAGAATGGGTCTGAGCTGATTTTCCCTGCTGGTTTTAGGCCGATTTACACACACTTGATGCACTTACACAGAGATATCAAGACTTAGCTTTTAAGAGGCTTACTAGTCAGATAGATACTTGTGCGATGAACAGGGTCTGGTGAGTCCAGTTGATTGAGCAAGGAGTAGGTCGTGTCCATTCCATATTCGGTTTTCAGAAGGGTATCTGTGCTCATTTCAAACTCGAGTTTTATGTGTCACCCCACCTCACCTTTCCCCTGAAGCAGGCATAAGTGTGTTTTCTAAAAGCGTGACTCTGTTCTGTTTGGGGATTCAGTGCATGGGGAGCGATTTTTACATTCCCTCGATAAGTGATATCATAAGTTTCTTTTTTTGTGGGACTTATTTCACTGAGGATGATCGTACCTAAATCCACTCAGGATGCTGCTACCAGCCTCATGACGTGGATTTCATGGCTGAGTGACACTCCATTGGACCTACGTAGCACCACTTGTCCACTTGTCCACTTGTCTTTGTCCACTTGTCCACTCGTCTTTGTCCACTTGGCTCTTTCCTGGGATATGAAACGTGTACCGGAGTGGAGGTTCCTGTCAAGACAGCAGCCCTCAACTTTGGGGTCCCTGTGTCTGGTTGATTTTTTGATTTTCCCAAGGTCAACGCCCATGTGTGGAAGTGCCCTATGCTCTGTGGTTCTGTGTTTTACATGGTTTGGGAAAGAGGATACACTTGTGAAGATTGGCTGTTGGCCATTGACATCCCGCCCATCAGCTTAACAAGGCTCCCTTGACTCCGTGGCCTGTCCTGCCTTTCTGGTTTTTAGACTTTTTTCGCCTGGCCCTTTTGCCCCGGGGGGGGGGCGAGAGATTTCTTTGTAGTGCTGATTTGCTCTCCCAGGTTGCTTGGTTGGCCAAAAAGGGCGTATGCGTTTTTTCCTGAATATATTCAGGAAAAAACGCATACGCCCTTTTTGGCCAACCGCATCATTGTCCACGTTCTGGCGCTTTTCATGTGCTATCGGGGCCATTCCGATGTAGCCGTTGACATCCGTTTCCTGCAGTTCTGCCTTGCGTTCAACGCCTCTTCGTAGCCTGACCTCAATATATTTTGGGGCGATAGTTATCGTTTAGAACTCTGCAGGTTTGGGAAGTACAGTGCCCCTGAGCTCCATTTCCCAAGTCGCTTTTTTGTGAGTGGGACGCAACACGGCTGGATGGCTTCACGCCCTATTGTCGATCCGGGGTGGCAGGCTGAACCGCTGGTGAATTCTTCTTCGTGATGGGAAATGAGAGTGACATGTGCCCGACCAAACACCTCCAGCGAGTCTCTCATTGGTTCCCCCTCTTGCAGTTCATCCTGCGGACAAATTGCAGACGGTACGAAAGAGGCATGGAAAGGCGCCGAGTCTCCAAGTGGGGAGATTGTTAGTAAGGGGGCCTGAATGGAGAACACGAGCACCAGGAGATGAAAACTGAGGTGAGTTTCAGAAAGCTTTCCCGATCCCACGGTGTAGCATCCGCTGGGTTTCCAATGAGTGCTTTCGCTGTCGGAAGATTGCGTTGAACCTGGAGAGTTGGGACCCATGGAATGGGGAGCACGCAGGATTCCTTTCAAGGGTCTGCATTTGCTTTCCCAACCTCACCAATCGTCTCAGCCCCAAGAGTGTCCAGCCTTATGTCTTCTGCCGCTGGGGCTGTAGATGTGGTCAATCCTGGTTGCATGCCAGTCCCTGAACGCATTTTGGAAGAATTTCTCTCTGTTTTGCCCTGCTTGTTTCTTCTTTAGGTTGGAAATGTATCCTCAGAATGGGTCTGAGCTGATTTTCCCTGCTGGTTTTAGGCCGCTTTACACACACTTGATGCACTTACACAGAGATATCAAGACTTAGCTTTTAAGATGCTTATTAGTCGGATAGATACTTGTGCGATGAACAGGGTCTGGTGAGTCCAGTTGATTGAGCAAGGAGTAGGTCGTGTCCATTCCATATTCGGTTTTCGGAAGGGTATCTGTGCTCATTTCAAACTCGAGTTTTATGCGTCACCCCACCTCACCTTTCCCCTGAAGGAGGCATAAGTGTGTTTTCTAAAAGCGTGACTCTGTTCTGTTTGGGGATTCAGTGCATGGGGAGCGATTTTTACATTCCCTCGATAAGTGATATCATAAGTTTCTTTTTTTGTGGGACTTATTTCACTGAGGATGATCGTACCTAAATCCACTCAGGATGCTGCTACCAGCCTCATGACGTGGATTTCATGGCTGAGTGACACTCCATTGGACCTACGTAGCACCACTTGTCCACTTGTCCACTTGTCTTTGTCCACTTGTCCACTCGTCTTTGTCCACTTGGCTCTTTCCTGGGATATGAAACGTGTACCGGAGTGGAGGTTCTTGTCAAGACAGCAGCCCTCAACTTTGGGGTCCCTGTGTCTGGTTGATTTTTTGATTTTCCCAAGGTCAACGCCCATGTGTGGAAGTGCCCTATGCTCTGTGGTTCTGTGCTTTCCATGGTTTGGGAAAGAGGATACACTTGTGAAGATTGGCTGTTGGCCATTGACATCCCGCCCATCAGCTTAACAAGGCTCCCTTGACTCCGTGGCCTGTCCTGCCTTTCTGGTTTTTAGACTTTTTTCGCCTGGCCCTTTTTCCCCAGGGGGGGGCGAGAGATTTCTTTGTAGTGATGATTTGCTCTCCCAGGTTGCTTGGTTGGCCAAAAAGGGCGTATGCGTCAGGAAAAAACGCATACGCCCTTTTTGGCCAACCGCATCATTGTCCTCGTTCTGGCGCTTTTCATGTGCTATCGGGGCCATTCCGATGTAGCCGTTGACATCCGTTTCCTGCAGTTCTGCCTTGCGTTCAACGCCTCTTCGTAGCCTGACCTCAATATATTTTGGGGCGATAGTTATCGTTTAGAACTCTGCAGGTTTGGGAAGTGCAGTGCCCCTGAGCTCCATTTCCCAAGTCGCTTTTTTGTGAGTGGGACGCAACACGGCTGGATGGCTTCACGCCCTATTGTCGATCCGGGGTGGCAGGCTGAACCGCTGGTGAATTCTTCTTCGTGATGGGAAATGAGAGTGACATGTGCCCGACCAAACACCTCCAGCGAGTCTCTCATTGGTTCCCCCTCTTGCAGTTCATCCTGCGGACAAATTGCAGACGGTACGAAAGAGGCATGGAAAGGCGCCGAGTCTCCAAGTGGGGAGATTGTTAGTAAGGGGGCCTGAATGGAGAACACGAGCACCAGGAGATGAAAACTGAGGTGAGTTTCAGAAAGCTTTCCCGATCCCACGGTGTAGCATCCGCTGGGTTTCCAATGAGTGCTTTCGCTGTCGGAAGATTGCGTTGAACCTGGAGAGTTGGGACCCATGGAATGGGGAGCACGCAGGATTCCTTTCAAGGGTCTGCATTTGCTTTCCCAACCTCACCAATCGTCTCAGCCCCAAGAGTGTCCAGCCTTATGTCTTCTGCCGCTGGGGCTGTAGATGTGGTCAATCCTGGTTGCATGCCAGTCCCTGAACGCATTTTGGAAGAATTTCTCTCTGTTTTGCCCTGCTTGTTTCTTCTTTAGGTTGGAAATGTATCCTCAGAATGGGTCTGAGCTGATTTTCCCTGCTGGTTTTAGGCCGCTTTACACACACTTGATGCACTTACACAGAGATATCAAGACTTAGCTTTTAAGATGCTTACTAGTCGGATAGATACTTGTGCGATGAACAGGGTCTGGTGAGTCCAGTTGATTGAGCAAGGAGTAGGTCGTGTCCATTCCATATTCGGTTTTCGGAAGGGTATCTGTGCTCATTTCAAACTCGAGTTTTATGCGTCACCCCACCTCACCTTTCCCCTGAAGCAGGCATAAGTGTGTTTTCTAAAAGCGTGACTCTGTTCTGTTTGGGGATTCAGTGCATGGGGAGCGATTTTTACATTCCCTCGATAAGTGATATCATAAGTTTCTTTTTTTGTGGGACTTATTTCACTGAGGATGATCGTACCTAAATCCACTCAGGATGCTGCTACCAGCCTCATGACGTGGATTTCATGGCTGAGTGACACTCCATTGGACCTACGTAGCACCACTTGTCCACTTGTCCACTTGTCTTTGTCCACTTGTCCACTCGTCTTTGTCCACTTGGCTCTTTCCTGGGATATGAAACGTGTACCGGAGTGGAGGTTCTTGTCAAGACAGCAGCCCTCAACTTTGGGGTCCCTGTGTCTGGTTGATTTTTTCATTTTCCCAAGGTCAACGCCCATGTGTGGAAGTGCCCTATGCTCTGTGGTTCTGTGTTTTCCATGGTTTGGGAAAGAGGATACACTTGTGAAGATTGGCTGTTGGCCATTGACATCCCGCCCATCAGCTTAACAAGGCTCCCTTGACTCCGTGGCCTGTCCTGCCTTTCTGGTTTTTAGACTTTTTTCGCCTGGCCCTTTTGCCCCGGGGGGGGGCGAGAGATTTCTTTGTAGTGCTGATTTGCTCTCCCAGGTTGCTTGGTTGGCCAAAAAGGGCGTATGCGTTTTTTCCTGAATATATTCAGGAAAAAACGCATACGCCCTTTTTGGCCAACCGCATCATTGTCCACGTTCTGGCGCTTTTCATGTGCTATCGGGGCCATTCCGATGTACCCGTTGACATCCGTTTCCTGCAATTCTGCCTTGCGTTCAACGCCTCTTCGTGGCCTGACCTCAATATATTTTGGGGCGATAGTTATCGTTTAGAACTCTGCAGGTTTGGGAAGTGCAGTGCCCCTGAGCTCCATTTCCCAAGTCGCTTTTTTGTGAGTGGGACGCAACACGGCTGGATGGCTTCACGCCCTATTGTCGATCCGGGGTGGCAGGCTGAACCGCTGGTGAATTCTTCTTCGTGATGGGAAATGAGAGTGACATGTGCCCGACCAAACACTTCCAGCGAGTCTCTCATTGGTTCCCCCTCTTGCAGTTCATCCTGCGGACAAATTGCAGACGGTACGAAAGAGGCATGGAAAGGCGCCGAGTCTCCAAGTGGGGAGATTGTTAGTAAGGGGGCCTGAATGGAGAACACGAGCACCAGGAGATGAAAACTGAGGTGAGTTTCAGAAAGCTTTCCCGATCCCAGGGTGTAGCATCCGCTGGGTTTCCAATGAGTGCTTTCGCTGTCGGAAGATTGCGTTGAACCTGGAGAGTTGGGACCCATGGAATGGGGAGCACGCAGGATTCCTTTCAAGGGTCTGCATTTGCTTTCCCAACCTCACCAATCGTCTCAGCCCCAAGAGTGTCCAGCCTTATGTCTTCTGCCGCTGGGGCTGTAGATGTGGTCAATCCTGGTTGCATGCCAGTCCCTGAACGCATTTTGGGAGAATTTCTCTCTGTTTTGCCCTGCTTGTTTCTTCTTTATGTTGGAAATGTATCCTCAGAATGGGTCTGAGCTGATTTTCCCTGCTGGTTTTAGGCCGCTTTACACACACTTGATGCACTTACACAGAGATATCAAGACTTAGCTTTTAAGATGCTTACTAGCCGGATAGATACTTGTGCGATGAACAGGGTCTGGTGAGTCCAGTAGATTGAGCAAGGAGTAGGTCGTGTCCATTCCATATTCGGTTTTCGGAAGGGTATCTGTGCTCATTTCAAACTCGAGTTTTATGCGTCACCCCACCTCAGCTTTCCCCTGAAGCAGGCATAAGTGTGTTTTCTAAAAGCGTGACTCTGTTCTGTTTGGGGATTCAGTGCATGGGGAGCGATTTTTACATTCCCTCGATAAGTGATATCATAAGTTTCTTTTTTTGTGGGACTTATTTCACTGAGGATGATCGTACCTAAATCCACTCAGGATGCTGCTACCAGCCTCATGACGTGCATTTCATGGCTGAGTGACACTCCATTGGACCTACGTAGCACCACTTGTCCACTTGTCCACTTGTCTTTGTCCACTTGTCCACTCGTCTTTGTCCACTTGGCTCTTTCCTGGGATATGAAACGTGTACCGGAGTGGAGGTTCTTGTCAAGACAGCAGCCCTCAACTTTGGGGTCCCTGTGTCTGGTTGATTTTTTGATTTTCCCAAGGTCAACGCCCATGTGTGGAAGTGCCCTATGCTCTGTGGTTCTGTGTTTTACATGGTTTGGGAAAGAGGATACACTTGTGAAGATTGGCTGTTGGCCATTGACATCCCGCCCATCAGCTTAACAAGGCTCCCTTGACTCCGTGGCCTGTCCTGCCTTTCTGGTTTTTAGACTTTTTTCGCCTGGCCCTTTTGCCCCGGGGGGGGGCGAGAGATTTCTTTGTAGTGCTGATTTGCTCTCCCAGGTTGCTTGGTTGGCCAAAAAGGGCGTATGCGTTTTTTCCTGAATATATTCAGGAAAAAACGCATACGCCCTTTTTGGCCAACCGCATCATTGTCCACGTTCTGGCGCTTTTCATGTGCTATCGGGGCCATTCCGATGTACCCGTTGACATCCGTTTCCTGCAATTCTGCCTTGCGTTCAACGCCTCTTCGTGGCCTGACCTCAATATATTTTGGGGCGATAGTTATCGTTTAGAACTCTGCAGGTTTGGGAAGTGCAGTGCCCCTGAGCTCCATTTCCCAAGTCGCTTTTTTGTGAGTGGGACGCAACACGGCTGGATGGCTTCACGCCCTATTGTCGATCCGGGGTGGCAGGCTGAACCGCTGGTGAATTCTTCTTCGTGATGGGAAATGAGAGTGACATGTGCCCGACCAAACACTTCCAGCGAGTCTCTCATTGGTTCCCCCTCTTGCAGTTCATCCTGCGGACAAATTGCAGACGGTACGAAAGAGGCATGGAAAGGCGCCGAGTCTCCAAGTGGGGAGATTGTTAGTAAGGGGGCCTGAATGGAGAACACGAGCACCAGGAGATGAAAACTGAGGTGAGTTTCAGAAAGCTTTCCCGATCCCACGGTGTAGCATCCGCTGGGTTTCCAATGAGTGCTTTCGCTGTCGGAAGATTGCGTTGAACCTGGAGAGTTGGGACCCATGGAATGGGGAGCACGCAGGATTCCTTTCAAGGGTCTGCATTTGCTTTCCCAACCTCACCAATCGTCTCAGCCCCAAGAGTGTCCAGCCTTATGTCTTCTGCCGCTGGGGCTGTAGATGTGGTCAATCCTGGTTGCATGCCAGTCCCTGAACGCATTTTGGAAGAATTTCTCTCTGTTTTGCCCTGCTTGTTTCTTCTTTATGTTGGAAATGTATCCTCAGAATGGGTCTGAGCTGATTTTCCCTGCTGGTTTTAGGCCGCTTTACACACACTTGATGCACTTACACAGAGATATCAAGACTTAGCTTTTAAGATGCTTACTAGCCGGATAGATACTTGTGCGATGAACAGGGTCTGGTGAGTCCAGTTGATTGAGCAAGGAGTAGGTCGTGTCCATTCCATATTCGGTTTTCGGAAGGGTATCTGTGCTCATTTCAAACTCGAGTTTTATGCGTCACCCCACCTCAGCTTTCCCCTGAAGCAGGCATAAGTGTGTTTTCTAAAAGCGTGACTCTGTTCTGTTTGGGGATTCAGTGCATGGGGAGCGATTTTTACATTCCCTCGATAAGTGATATCATAAGTTTCTTTTTTTGTGGGACTTATTTCACTGAGGATGATCGTACCTAAATCCACTCAGGATGCTGCTACCAGCCTCATGACGTGGATTTCATGGCTGAGTGACACTCCATTGGACCTACGTAGCACCACTTGTCCACTTGTCCACTTGTCTTTGTCCACTTGTCCACTCGTCTTTGTCCACTTGGCTCTTTCCTGGGATATGAAACGTGTACCGGAGTGGAGGTTCTTGTCAAGACAGCAGCCCTCAACTTTGGGGTCCCTGTGTCTGGTTGATTTTTTCATTTTCCCAAGGTCAACGCCCATGTGTGGAAGTGCCCTATGCTCTGTGGTTCTGTGTTTTCCATGGTTTGGGAAAGAGGATACACTTGTGAAGATTGGCTGTTGGCCATTGACATCCCGCCCATCAGCTTAACAAGGCTCCCTTGACTCCGTGGGCTGTCCTGCCTTTCTGGTTTTTAGACTTTTTTCGCCTGGCCCTTTTGCCCCGGGGGGGGGGGGGGCGAGAGATTTCTTTGTAGTGCTGATTTGCTCTCCCAGGTTGCTTGGTTGGCCAAAAAGGGCGTATGCGTTTTTTCCTGAATATATTCAGGAAAAAACGCATACGCCCTTTTTGGCCAACCGCATCATTGTCCACGTTCTGGCGCTTTTCATGTGCTATCGGGGCCATTCCGATGTACCCGTTGACATCCGTTTCCTGCAGTTCTGCCTTGCGTTCAGCGCCTCTTCGTAGCCTGACCTCAATATATTTTGGGGCGATAGTTATCGTTTAGAACTCTGCAGGTTTGGGAAGTGCAGTGCCCCTGAGCTCCATTTCCCAAGTCGCTTTTTTGTGAGTGGGACGCAACACGGCTGGATGGCTTCACGCCCTATTGTCGATCCGCGGTGGTAGGCTGAACCGCTGGTGAATTCTTCTTCGTGATGGGAAATGAGAGTGACATGTGCCCGACCAAACACCTCCAGCGAGTCTCTCATTGGTTCCCCCTCTTGCAGTTCATCCTGCGGACAAATTGCAGACGGTACGAAAGAGGCATGGAAAGGCGCCGAGTCTCCAAGTGGGGAGATTGTTAGTAAGGGGGCCTGAATGGAGAACACGAGCACCAGCAGATGAAAACTGAGGTGAGCTTCAGAAAGCTTTCCCGATCCCACGGTGTAGCATCCGCTGGGTTTCCAATGAGTGCTTTCGCTGTCGGAAGATTGCGTTGAACCTGGAGAGTTGGGACCCATGGAATGGGGAGCACGCAGGATTCCTTTCAAGGGTCTGCATTTGCTTTCCCAACCTCACCAATCGTCTCAGCCCCAAGAGTGTCCAGCCTTATGTCTTCTGCCGCTGGGGCTGTAGATGTGGTCAATCCTGGTTGCATGCCAGTCCCTGAACGCATTTTGGAAGAATTTCTCTCTGTTTTGCCCTGCTTGTTTCTTCTTTATGTTGGAAATGTATCCTCAGAATGGGTCTGAGCTGATTTTCCCTGCTGGTTTTAGGCCGATTTACACACACTTGATGCACTTACACAGAGATATCAAGACTTAGCTTTTAAGAGGCTTACTAGTCAGATAGATACTTGTGCGATGAACAGGGTCTGGTGAGTCCAGTTGATTGAGCAAGGAGTAGGTCGTGTCCATTCCATATTCGGTTTTCAGAAGGGTATCTGTGCTCATTTCAAACTCGAGTTTTATGTGTCACCCCACCTCACCTTTCCCCTGAAGCAGGCATAAGTGTGTTTTCTAAAAGCGTGACTCTGTTCTGTTTGGGGATTCAGTGCATGGGGAGCGATTTTTACATTCCCTCGATAAGTGATATCATAAGTTTCTTTTTTTGTGGGACTTATTTCACTGAGGATGATCGTACCTAAATCCACTCAGGATGCTGCTACCAGCCTCATGACGTGGATTTCATGGCTGAGTGACACTCCATTGGACCTACGTAGCACCACTTGTCCACTTGTCCACTTGTCTTTGTCCACTTGTCCACTCGTCTTTGTCCACTTGGCTCTTTCCTGGGATATGAAACGTGTACCGGAGTGGAGGTTCCTGTCAAGACAGCAGCCCTCAACTTTGGGGTCCCTGTGTCTGGTTGATTTTTTGATTTTCCCAAGGTCAACGCCCATGTGTGGAAGTGCCCTATGCTCTGTGGTTCTGTGTTTTACATGGTTTGGGAAAGAGGATACACTTGTGAAGATTGGCTGTTGGCCATTGACATCCCGCCCATCAGCTTAACAAGGCTCCCTTGACTCCGTGGCCTGTCCTGCCTTTCTGGTTTTTAGACTTTTTTCGCCTGGCCCTTTTGCCCCGGGGGGGGGGCGAGAGATTTCTTTGTAGTGCTGATTTGCTCTCCCAGGTTGCTTGGTTGGCCAAAAAGGGCGTATGCGTTTTTTCCTGAATATATTCAGGAAAAAACGCATACGCCCTTTTTGGCCAACCGCATCATTGTCCACGTTCTGGCGCTTTTCATGTGCTATCGGGGCCATTCCGATGTAGCCGTTGACATCCGTTTCCTGCAGTTCTGCCTTGCGTTCAACGCCTCTTCGTAGCCTGACCTCAATATATTTTGGGGCGATAGTTATCGTTTAGAACTCTGCAGGTTTGGGAAGTACAGTGCCCCTGAGCTCCATTTCCCAAGTCGCTTTTTTGTGAGTGGGACGCAACACGGCTGGATGGCTTCACGCCCTATTGTCGATCCGGGGTGGCAGGCTGAACCGCTGGTGAATTCTTCTTCGTGATGGGAAATGAGAGTGACATGTGCCCGACCAAACACCTCCAGCGAGTCTCTCATTGGTTCCCCCTCTTGCAGTTCATCCTGCGGACAAATTGCAGACGGTACGAAAGAGGCATGGAAAGGCGCCGAGTCTCCAAGTGGGGAGATTGTTAGTAAGGGGGCCTGAATGGAGAACACGAGCACCAGGAGATGAAAACTGAGGTGAGTTTCAGAAAGCTTTCCCGATCCCACGGTGTAGCATCCGCTGGGTTTCCAATGAGTGCTTTCGCTGTCGGAAGATTGCGTTGAACCTGGAGAGTTGGGACCCATGGAATGGGGAGCACGCAGGATTCCTTTCAAGGGTCTGCATTTGCTTTCCCAACCTCACCAATCGTCTCAGCCCCAAGAGTGTCCAGCCTTATGTCTTCTGCCGCTGGGGCTGTAGATGTGGTCAATCCTGGTTGCATGCCAGTCCCTGAACGCATTTTGGAAGAATTTCTCTCTGTTTTGCCCTGCTTGTTTCTTCTTTAGGTTGGAAATGTATCCTCAGAATGGGTCTGAGCTGATTTTCCCTGCTGGTTTTAGGCCGCTTTACACACACTTGATGCACTTACACAGAGATATCAAGACTTAGCTTTTAAGATGCTTATTAGTCGGATAGATACTTGTGCGATGAACAGGGTCTGGTGAGTCCAGTTGATTGAGCAAGGAGTAGGTCGTGTCCATTCCATATTCGGTTTTCGGAAGGGTATCTGTGCTCATTTCAAACTCGAGTTTTATGCGTCACCCCACCTCACCTTTCCCCTGAAGGAGGCATAAGTGTGTTTTCTAAAAGCGTGACTCTGTTCTGTTTGGGGATTCAGTGCATGGGGAGCGATTTTTACATTCCCTCGATAAGTGATATCATAAGTTTCTTTTTTTGTGGGACTTATTTCACTGAGGATGATCGTACCTAAATCCACTCAGGATGCTGCTACCAGCCTCATGACGTGGATTTCATGGCTGAGTGACACTCCATTGGACCTACGTAGCACCACTTGTCCACTTGTCCACTTGTCTTTGTCCACTTGTCCACTCGTCTTTGTCCACTTGGCTCTTTCCTGGGATATGAAACGTGTACCGGAGTGGAGGTTCTTGTCAAGACAGCAGCCCTCAACTTTGGGGTCCCTGTGTCTGGTTGATTTTTTGATTTTCCCAAGGTCAACGCCCATGTGTGGAAGTGCCCTATGCTCTGTGGTTCTGTGCTTTCCATGGTTTGGGAAAGAGGATACACTTGTGAAGATTGGCTGTTGGCCATTGACATCCCGCCCATCAGCTTAACAAGGCTCCCTTGACTCCGTGGCCTGTCCTGCCTTTCTGGTTTTTAGACTTTTTTCGCCTGGCCCTTTTTCCCCAGGGGGGGGCGAGAGATTTCTTTGTAGTGATGATTTGCTCTCCCAGGTTGCTTGGTTGGCCAAAAAGGGCGTATGCGTCAGGAAAAAACGCATACGCCCTTTTTGGCCAACCGCATCATTGTCCTCGTTCTGGCGCTTTTCATGTGCTATCGGGGCCATTCCGATGTAGCCGTTGACATCCGTTTCCTGCAGTTCTGCCTTGCGTTCAACGCCTCTTCGTAGCCTGACCTCAATATATTTTGGGGCGATAGTTATCGTTTAGAACTCTGCAGGTTTGGGAAGTGCAGTGCCCCTGAGCTCCATTTCCCAAGTCGCTTTTTTGTGAGTGGGACGCAACACGGCTGGATGGCTTCACGCCCTATTGTCGATCCGGGGTGGCAGGCTGAACCGCTGGTGAATTCTTCTTCGTGATGGGAAATGAGAGTGACATGTGCCCGACCAAACACCTCCAGCGAGTCTCTCATTGGTTCCCCCTCTTGCAGTTCATCCTGCGGACAAATTGCAGACGGTACGAAAGAGGCATGGAAAGGCGCCGAGTCTCCAAGTGGGGAGATTGTTAGTAAGGGGGCCTGAATGGAGAACACGAGCACCAGGAGATGAAAACTGAGGTGAGTTTCAGAAAGCTTTCCCGATCCCACGGTGTAGCATCCGCTGGGTTTCCAATGAGTGCTTTCGCTGTCGGAAGATTGCGTTGAACCTGGAGAGTTGGGACCCATGGAATGGGGAGCACGCAGGATTCCTTTCAAGGGTCTGCATTTGCTTTCCCAACCTCACCAATCGTCTCAGCCCCAAGAGTGTCCAGCCTTATGTCTTCTGCCGCTGGGGCTGTAGATGTGGTCAATCCTGGTTGCATGCCAGTCCCTGAACGCATTTTGGAAGAATTTCTCTCTGTTTTGCCCTGCTTGTTTCTTCTTTAGGTTGGAAATGTATCCTCAGAATGGGTCTGAGCTGATTTTCCCTGCTGGTTTTAGGCCGCTTTACACACACTTGATGCACTTACACAGAGATATCAAGACTTAGCTTTTAAGATGCTTACTAGTCGGATAGATACTTGTGCGATGAACAGGGTCTGGTGAGTCCAGTTGATTGAGCAAGGAGTAGGTCGTGTCCATTCCATATTCGGTTTTCGGAAGGGTATCTGTGCTCATTTCAAACTCGAGTTTTATGCGTCACCCCACCTCACCTTTCCCCTGAAGCAGGCATAAGTGTGTTTTCTAAAAGCGTGACTCTGTTCTGTTTGGGGATTCAGTGCATGGGGAGCGATTTTTACATTCCCTCGATAAGTGATATCATAAGTTTCTTTTTTTGTGGGACTTATTTCACTGAGGATGATCGTACCTAAATCCACTCAGGATGCTGCTACCAGCCTCATGACGTGGATTTCATGGCTGAGTGACACTCCATTGGACCTACGTAGCACCACTTGTCCACTTGTCCACTTGTCTTTGTCCACTTGTCCACTCGTCTTTGTCCACTTGGCTCTTTCCTGGGATATGAAACGTGTACCGGAGTGGAGGTTCTTGTCAAGACAGCAGCCCTCAACTTTGGGGTCCCTGTGTCTGGTTGATTTTTTCATTTTCCCAAGGTCAACGCCCATGTGTGGAAGTGCCCTATGCTCTGTGGTTCTGTGTTTTCCATGGTTTGGGAAAGAGGATACACTTGTGAAGATTGGCTGTTGGCCATTGACATCCCGCCCATCAGCTTAACAAGGCTCCCTTGACTCCGTGGCCTGTCCTGCCTTTCTGGTTTTTAGACTTTTTTCGCCTGGCCCTTTTGCCCCGGGGGGGGGCGAGAGATTTCTTTGTAGTGCTGATTTGCTCTCCCAGGTTGCTTGGTTGGCCAAAAAGGGCGTATGCGTTTTTTCCTGAATATATTCAGGAAAAAACGCATACGCCCTTTTTGGCCAACCGCATCATTGTCCACGTTCTGGCGCTTTTCATGTGCTATCGGGGCCATTCCGATGTACCCGTTGACATCCGTTTCCTGCAATTCTGCCTTGCGTTCAACGCCTCTTCGTGGCCTGACCTCAATATATTTTGGGGCGATAGTTATCGTTTAGAACTCTGCAGGTTTGGGAAGTGCAGTGCCCCTGAGCTCCATTTCCCAAGTCGCTTTTTTGTGAGTGGGACGCAACACGGCTGGATGGCTTCACGCCCTATTGTCGATCCGGGGTGGCAGGCTGAACCGCTGGTGAATTCTTCTTCGTGATGGGAAATGAGAGTGACATGTGCCCGACCAAACACTTCCAGCGAGTCTCTCATTGGTTCCCCCTCTTGCAGTTCATCCTGCGGACAAATTGCAGACGGTACGAAAGAGGCATGGAAAGGCGCCGAGTCTCCAAGTGGGGAGATTGTTAGTAAGGGGGCCTGAATGGAGAACACGAGCACCAGGAGATGAAAACTGAGGTGAGTTTCAGAAAGCTTTCCCGATCCCAGGGTGTAGCATCCGCTGGGTTTCCAATGAGTGCTTTCGCTGTCGGAAGATTGCGTTGAACCTGGAGAGTTGGGACCCATGGAATGGGGAGCACGCAGGATTCCTTTCAAGGGTCTGCATTTGCTTTCCCAACCTCACCAATCGTCTCAGCCCCAAGAGTGTCCAGCCTTATGTCTTCTGCCGCTGGGGCTGTAGATGTGGTCAATCCTGGTTGCATGCCAGTCCCTGAACGCATTTTGGGAGAATTTCTCTCTGTTTTGCCCTGCTTGTTTCTTCTTTATGTTGGAAATGTATCCTCAGAATGGGTCTGAGCTGATTTTCCCTGCTGGTTTTAGGCCGCTTTACACACACTTGATGCACTTACACAGAGATATCAAGACTTAGCTTTTAAGATGCTTACTAGCCGGATAGATACTTGTGCGATGAACAGGGTCTGGTGAGTCCAGTAGATTGAGCAAGGAGTAGGTCGTGTCCATTCCATATTCGGTTTTCGGAAGGGTATCTGTGCTCATTTCAAACTCGAGTTTTATGCGTCACCCCACCTCAGCTTTCCCCTGAAGCAGGCATAAGTGGGTTTTCTAAAAGCGTGACTCTGTTCTGTTTGGGGATTCAGTGCATGGGGAGCGATTTTTACATTCCCTCGATAAGTGATATCATAAGTTTCTTTTTTTGTGGGACTTATTTCACTGAGGATGATCGTACCTAAATCCACTCAGGATGCTGCTACCAGCCTCATGACGTGCATTTCATGGCTGAGTGACACTCCATTGGACCTACGTAGCACCACTTGTCCACTTGTCCACTTGTCTTTGTCCACTTGTCCACTCGTCTTTGTCCACTTGGCTCTTTCCTGGGATATGAAACGTGTACCGGAGTGGAGGTTCTTGTCAAGACAGCAGCCCTCAACTTTGGGGTCCCTGTGTCTGGTTGATTTTTTGATTTTCCCAAGGTCAACGCCCATGTGTGGAAGTGCCCTATGCTCTGTGGTTCTGTGTTTTACATGGTTTGGGAAAGAGGATACACTTGTGAAGATTGGCTGTTGGCCATTGACATCCCGCCCATCAGCTTAACAAGGCTCCCTTGACTCCGTGGCCTGTCCTGCCTTTCTGGTTTTTAGACTTTTTTCGCCTGGCCCTTTTGCCCCGGGGGGGGGCGAGAGATTTCTTTGTAGTGCTGATTTGCTCTCCCAGGTTGCTTGGTTGGCCAAAAAGGGCGTATGCGTTTTTTCCTGAATATATTCAGGAAAAAACGCATACGCCCTTTTTGGCCAACCGCATCATTGTCCACGTTCTGGCGCTTTTCATGTGCTATCGGGGCCATTCCGATGTACCCGTTGACATCCGTTTCCTGCAATTCTGCCTTGCGTTCAACGCCTCTTCGTGGCCTGACCTCAATATATTTTGGGGCGATAGTTATCGTTTAGAACTCTGCAGGTTTGGGAAGTGCAGTGCCCCTGAGCTCCATTTCCCAAGTCGCTTTTTTGTGAGTGGGACGCAACACGGCTGGATGGCTTCACGCCCTATTGTCGATCCGGGGTGGCAGGCTGAACCGCTGGTGAATTCTTCTTCGTGATGGGAAATGAGAGTGACATGTGCCCGACCAAACACTTCCAGCGAGTCTCTCATTGGTTCCCCCTCTTGCAGTTCATCCTGCGGACAAATTGCAGACGGTACGAAAGAGGCATGGAAAGGCGCCGAGTCTCCAAGTGGGGAGATTGTTAGTAAGGGGGCCTGAATGGAGAACACGAGCACCAGGAGATGAAAACTGAGGTGAGTTTCAGAAAGCTTTCCCGATCCCACGGTGTAGCATCCGCTGGGTTTCCAATGAGTGCTTTCGCTGTCGGAAGATTGCGTTGAACCTGGAGAGTTGGGACCCATGGAATGGGGAGCACGCAGGATTCCTTTCAAGGGTCTGCATTTGCTTTCCCAACCTCACCAATCGTCTCAGCCCCAAGAGTGTCCAGCCTTATGTCTTCTGCCGCTGGGGCTGTAGATGTGGTCAATCCTGGTTGCATGCCAGTCCCTGAACGCATTTTGGAAGAATTTCTCTCTGTTTTGCCCTGCTTGTTTCTTCTTTATGTTGGAAATGTATCCTCAGAATGGGTCTGAGCTGATTTTCCCTGCTGGTTTTAGGCCGCTTTACACACACTTGATGCACTTACACAGAGATATCAAGACTTAGCTTTTAAGATGCTTACTAGCCGGATAGATACTTGTGCGATGAACAGGGTCTGGTGAGTCCAGTTGATTGAGCAAGGAGTAGGTCGTGTCCATTCCATATTCGGTTTTCGGAAGGGTATCTGTGCTCATTTCAAACTCGAGTTTTATGCGTCACCCCACCTCAGCTTTCCCCTGAAGCAGGCATAAGTGTGTTTTCTAAAAGCGTGACTCTGTTCTGTTTGGGGATTCAGTGCATGGGGAGCGATTTTTACATTCCCTCGATAAGTGATATCATAAGTTTCTTTTTTTGTGGGACTTATTTCACTGAGGATGATCGTACCTAAATCCACTCAGGATGCTGCTACCAGCCTCATGACGTGGATTTCATGGCTGAGTGACACTCCATTGGACCTACGTAGCACCACTTGTCCACTTGTCCACTTGTCTTTGTCCACTTGTCCACTCGTCTTTGTCCACTTGGCTCTTTCCTGGGATATGAAACGTGTACCGGAGTGGAGGTTCTTGTCAAGACAGCAGCCCTCAACTTTGGGGTCCCTGTGTCTGGTTGATTTTTTCATTTTCCCAAGGTCAACGCCCATGTGTGGAAGTGCCCTATGCTCTGTGGTTCTGTGTTTTCCATGGTTTGGGAAAGAGGATACACTTGTGAAGATTGGCTGTTGGCCATTGACATCCCGCCCATCAGCTTAACAAGGCTCCCTTGACTCCGTGGGCTGTCCTGCCTTTCTGGTTTTTAGACTTTTTTCGCCTGGCCCTTTTGCCCCGGGGGGGGGGGGGCGAGAGATTTCTTTGTAGTGCTGATTTGCTCTCCCAGGTTGCTTGGTTGGCCAAAAAGGGCGTATGCGTTTTTTCCTGAATATATTCAGGAAAAAACGCATACGCCCTTTTTGGCCAACCGCATCATTGTCCACGTTCTGGCGCTTTTCATGTGCTATCGGGGCCATTCCGATGTACCCGTTGACATCCGTTTCCTGCAGTTCTGCCTTGCGTTCAGCGCCTCTTCGTAGCCTGACCTCAATATATTTTGGGGCGATAGTTATCGTTTAGAACTCTGCAGGTTTGGGAAGTGCAGTGCCCCTGAGCTCCATTTCCCAAGTCGCTTTTTTGTGAGTGGGACGCAACACGGCTGGATGGCTTCACGCCCTATTGTCGATCCGCGGTGGTAGGCTGAACCGCTGGTGAATTCTTCTTCGTGATGGGAAATGAGAGTGACATGTGCCCGACCAAATACCTCCAGCGAGTCTCTCATTGGTTCCCCCTCTTGCAGTTCATCCTGCGGACAAATTGCAGACGGTACGAAAGAGGCATGGAAAGGCGCCGAGTCTCCAAGTGGGGAGATTGTTAGTAAGGGGGCCTGAATGGAGAACACGAGCACCAGGAGATGAAAACTGAGGTGAGCTTCAGAAAGCTTTCCCGATCCCACGGTGTAGCATCCGCTGGGTTTCCAATGAGTGCTTTCGCTGTCGGAAGATTGCGTTGAACCTGGAGAGTTGGGACCCATGGAATGGGGAGCACGCAGGATTCCTTTCAAGGGTCTGCATTTGCTTTCCCAACCTCACCAATCGTCTCAGCCCCAAGAGTGTCCAGCCTTATGTCTTCTGCCGCTGGGGCTGTAGATGTGGTCAATCCTGGTTGCATGCCAGTCCCTGAACGCATTTTGGAAGAATTTCTCTCTGTTTTGCCCTGCTTGTTTCTTCTTTAGGTTGGAAATGTATCCTCAGAATGGGTCTGAGCTGATTTTCCCTGCTGGTTTTAGGCCGCTTTACACACACTTGATGCACTTACACAGAGATATCAAGACTTAGCTTTTAAGATGCTTACTAGTCGGATAGATACTTGTGCGATGAACAGGGTCTGGTGAGTCCAGTTGATTGAGCAAGGAGTAGGTCGTGTCCATTCCATATTCGGTTTTCGGAAGGGTATCTGTGCTCATTTCAAACTCGAGTTTTATGCGTCACCCCACCTCACCTTTCCCCTGAAGCAGGCATAAGTGTGTTTTCTAAAAGCGTGACTCTGTTCTGTTTGGGGATTCAGTGCATGGGGAGCGATTTTTACATTCCCTCGATAAGTGATATCATAAGTTTCTTTTTTTGTGGGACTTATTTCACTGAGGATGATCGTACCTAAATCCACTCAGGATGCTGCTACCAGCCTCATGACGTGGATTTCATGGCTGAGTGACACTCCATTGGACCTACGTAGCACCACTTGTCCACTTGTCCACTTGTCTTTGTCCACTTGTCCACTCGTCTTTGTCCACTTGGCTCTTTCCTGGGATATGAAACGTGTACCGGAGTGGAGGTTCTTGTCAAGACAGCAGCCCTCAACTTTGGGGTCCCTGTGTCTGGTTGATTTTTTGATTTTCCCAAGGTCAACGCCCATGTGTGGAAGTGCCCTATGCTCTGTGGTTCTGTGTTTTACATGGTTTGGGAAAGAGGATACACTTGTGAAGATTGGCTGTTGGCCATTGACATCCCGCCCATCAGCTTAACAAGGCTCCCTTGACTCCGTGGCCTGTCCTGCCTTTCTGGTTTTTAGACTTTTTTCGCCTGGCCCTTTTGCCCCGGGGGGGGCGAGAGATTTCTTTGTAGTGCTGATTTGCTCTCCCAGGTTGCTTGGTTGGCCAAAAAGGGCGTATGCGTTTTTTCCTGAATATATTCAGGAAAAAACCCATACGCCCTTTTTGGCCAACCGCATCATTGTCCACGTTCTGGCGCTTTTCATGTGCTATCGGGGCCATTCCGATGTACCCGTTGACATCCGTTTCCTGCAATTCTGCCTTGCGTTCAACGCCTCTTCGTAGCCTGACCTCAATATATTTTGGGGCGATAGTTATCGTTTAGAACTCTGCAGGTTTGGGAAGTGCAGTGCCCCTGAGCTCCATTTCCCAAGTCGCTTTTTTGTGAGTGGGACGCAACACGGCTGGATGGCTTCACGCCCTATTGTCGATCCGGGGTGGCAGGCTGAACCGCTGGTGAATTCTTCTTCGTGATGGGAAATGAGAGTGACATGTGCCCGACCAAACACCTCCAGCGAGTCTCTCATTGGTTCCCCCTCTTGCAGTTCATCCTGCGGACAAATTGCAGACGGTACGAAAGAGGCATGGAAAGGCGCCGAGTCTCCAAGTGGGGAGATTGTTAGTAAGGGGGCCTGAATGGAGAACACGAGCACCAGGAGATGAAAACTGAGGTGAGTTTCAGAAAGCTTTCCCGATCCCAGGGTGTAGCATCCGCTGGGTTTCCAATGAGTGCTTTCGCTGTCGGAAGATTGCGTTGAACCTGGAGAGTTGGGACCCATGGAATGGGGAGCACGCAGGATTCCTTTCAAGGGTCTGCATTTGCTTTCCCAACCTCACCAATCGTCTCAGCCCCAAGAGTGTCCAGCCTTATGTCTTCTGCCGCTGGGGCTGTAGATGTGGTCAATCCTGGTTGCATGCCAGTCCCTGAACGCATTTTGGGAGAATTTCTCTCTGTTTTGCCCTGCTTGTTTCTTCTTTATGTTGGAAATGTATCCTCAGAATGGGTCTGAGCTGATTTTCCCTGCTGGTTTTAGGCCGCTTTACACACACTTGATGCACTTACACAGAGATATCAAGACTTAGCTTTTAAGATGCTTACTAGTCGGATAGATACTTGTGCGATGAACAGGGTCTGGTGAGTCCAGTTGATTGAGCAAGGAGTAGGTCGTGTCCATTCCATATTCGGTTTTCGGAAGGGTATCTGTGCTCATTTCAAACTCGAGTTTTATGCGTCACCCCACCTCAGCTTTCCCCTGAAGCAGGCATAAGTGTGTTTTCTAAAAGCGTGACTCTGTTCTGTTTGGGGATTCAGTGCATGGGGAGCGATTTTTACATTCCCTCGATAAGTGATATCATAAGTTTCTTTTTTTGTGGGACTTATTTCACTGAGGATGATCGTACCTAAATCCACTCAGGATGCTGCTACCAGCCTCATGACGTGGATTTCATGGCTGAGTGACACTCCATTGGACCTACGTAGCACCACTTGTCCACTTGTCCACTTGTCTTTGTCCACTTGTCCACTCGTCTTTGTCCACTTGGCTCTTTCCTGGGATATGAAACGTGTACCGGAGTGGAGGTTCTTGTCAAGACAGCAGCCCTCAACTTTGGGGTCCCTGTGTCTGGTTGATTTTTTCATTTTCCCAAGGTCAACGCCCATGTGTGGAAGTGCCCTATGCTCTGTGGTTCTGTGTTTTCCATGGTTTGGGAAAGAGGATACACTTGTGAAGATTGGCTGTTGGCCATTGACATCCCGCCCATCAGCTTAACAAGGCTCCCTTGACTCCGTGGGCTGTCCTGCCTTTCTGGTTTTTAGACTTTTTTCGCCTGGCCCTTTTGCCCCGGGGGGGGGGCGAGAGATTTCTTTGTAGTGCTGATTTGCTCTCCCAGGTTGCTTGGTTGGCCAAAAAGGGCGTATGCGTTTTTTCCTGAATATATTCAGGAAAAAACGCATACGCCCTTTTTGGCCAACCGCATCATTGTCCACGTTCTGGCGCTTTTCATGTGCTATCGGGGCCATTCCGATGTACCCGTTGACATCCGTTTCCTGCAGTTCTGCCTTGCGTTCAGCGCCTCTTCGTAGCCTGACCTCAATATATTTTGGGGCGATAGTTATCGTTTAGAACTCTGCAGGTTTGGGAAGTGCAGTGCCCCTGAGCTCCATTTCCCAAGTCGCTTTTTTGTGAGTGGGACGCAACACGGCTGGATGGCTTCACGCCCTATTGTCGATCCGCGGTGGTAGGCTGAACCGCTGGTGAATTCTTCTTCGTGATGGGAAATGAGAGTGACATGTGCCCGACCAAACACCTCCAGCGAGTCTCTCATTGGTTCCCCCTCTTGCAGTTCATCCTGCGGACAAATTGCAGACGGTACGAAAGAGGCATGGAAAGGCGCCGAGTCTCCAAGTGGGGAGATTGTTAGTAAGGGGGCCTGAATGGAGAACACGAGCACCAGGAGATGAAAACTGAGGTGAGCTTCAGAAAGCTTTCCCGATCCCACGGTGTAGCATCCGCTGGGTTTCCAATGAGTGCTTTCGCTGTCGGAAGATTGCGTTGAACCTGGAGAGTTGGGACCCATGGAATGGGGAGCACGCAGGATTCCTTTCAAGGGTCTGCATTTGCTTTCCCAACCTCACCAATCGTCTCAGCCCCAAGAGTGTCCAGCCTTATGTCTTCTGCCGCTGGGGCTGTAGATGTGGTCAATCCTGGTTGCATGCCAGTCCCTGATCGCATTTTGGAAGAATTTCTCTCTGTTTTGCCCTGCTTGTTTCTTCTTTATGTTGGAAATGTATCCTCAGAATGGGTCTGAGCTGATTTTCCCTGCTGGTTTTAGGCCGATTTACACACACTTGATGCACTTACACAGAGATATCAAGACTTAGCTTTTAAGAGGCTTACTAGTCAGATAGATACTTGTGCGATGAACAGGGTCTGGTGAGTCCAGTTGATTGAGCAAGGAGTAGGTCGTGTCCATTCCATATTCGGTTTTCAGAAGGGTATCTGTGCTCATTTCAAACTCGAGTTTTATGTGTCACCCCACCTCACCTTTCCCCTGAAGCAGGCATAAGTGTGTTTTCTAAAAGCGTGACTCATTTCTGTTTGGGGATTCAGTGCATGGGGAGCGATTTTTACATTCCCTCGATAAGTGATATCATAAGTTTCTTTTTTTGTGGGACTTATTTCACTGAGGATGATCGTACCTAAATCCACTCAGGATGCTGCTACCAGCCTCATGACGTGGATTTCATGGCTGAGTGACACTCCATTGGACCTACGTAGCACCACTTGTCCACTTGTCCACTTGTCTTTGTCCACTTGTCCACTCGTCTTTGTCCACTTGGCTCTTTCCTGGGATATGAAACGTGTACCGGAGTGGAGGTTCCTGTCAAGACAGCAGCCCTCAACTTTGGGGTCCCTGTGTCTGGTTGATTTTTTGATTTTCCCAAGGTCAACGCCCATGTGTGGAAGTGCCCTATGCTCTGTGGTTCTGTGTTTTACATGGTTTGGGAAAGAGGATACACTTGTGAAGATTGGCTGTTGGCCATTGACATCCCGCCCATCAGCTTAACAAGGCTCCCTTGACTCCGTGGCCTGTCCTGCCTTTCTGGTTTTTAGACTTTTTTCGCCTGGCCCTTTTGCCCCGGGGGGGGGGCGAGAGATTTCTTTGTAGTGCTGATTTGCTCTCCCAGGTTGCTTGGTTGGCCAAAAAGGGCGTATGCGTTTTTTCCTGAATATATTCAGGAAAAAACGCATACGCCCTTTTTGGCCAACCGCATCATTGTCCACGTTCTGGCGCTTTTCATGTGCTATCGGGGCCATTCCGATGTAGCCGTTGACATCCGTTTCCTGCAGTTCTGCCTTGCGTTCAACGCCTCTTCGTAGCCTGACCTCAATATATTTTGGGGCGATAGTTATCGTTTAGAACTCTGCAGGTTTGGGAAGTACAGTGCCCCTGAGCTCCATTTCCCAAGTCGCTTTTTTGTGAGTGGGACGCAACACGGCTGGATGGCTTCACGCCCTATTGTCGATCCGGGGTGGCAGGCTGAACCGCTGGTGAATTCTTCTTCGTGATGGGAAATGAGAGTGACATGTGCCCGACCAAACACCTCCAGCGAGTCTCTCATTGGTTCCCCCTCTTGCAGTTCATCCTGCGGACAAATTGCAGACGGTACGAAAGAGGCATGGAAAGGCGCCGAGTCTCCAAGTGGGGAGATTGTTAGTAAGGGGGCCTGAATGGAGAACACGAGCACCAGGAGATGAAAACTGAGGTGAGCTTCAGAAAGCTTTCCCGATCCCACGGTGTAGCATCCGCTGGGTTTCCAATGAGTGCTTTCGCTGTCGGAAGATTGCGTTGAACCTGGAGAGTTGGGACCCATGGAATGGGGAGCACGCAGGATTCCTTTCAAGGGTCTGCATTTGCTTTCCCAACCTCACCAATCGTCTCAGCCCCAAGAGTGTCCAGCCTTATGTCTTCTGCCGCTGGGGCTGTAGATGTGGTCAATCCTGGTTGCATGCCAGTCCCTGAACGCATTTTGGAAGAATTTCTCTCTGTTTTGCCCTGCTTGTTTCTTCTTTAGGTTGGAAATGTATCCTCAGAATGGGTCTGAGCTGATTTTCCCTGCTGGTTTTAGGCCGCTTTACACACACTTGATGCACTTACACAGAGATATCAAGACTTAGCTTTTAAGATGCTTATTAGTCGGATAGATACTTGTGCGATGAACAGGGTCTGGTGAGTCCAGTTGATTGAGCAAGGAGTAGGTCGTGTCCATTCCATATTCGGTTTTCGGAAGGGTATCTGTGCTCATTTCAAACTCGAGTTTTATGCGTCACCCCACCTCACCTTTCCCCTGAAGGAGGCATAAGTGTGTTTTCTAAAAGCGTGACTCTGTTCTGTTTGGGGATTCAGTGCATGGGGAGCGATTTTTACATTCCCTCGATAAGTGATATCATAAGTTTCTTTTTTTGTGGGACTTATTTCACTGAGGATGATCGTACCTAAATCCACTCAGGATGCTGCTACCAGCCTCATGACGTGGATTTCATGGCTGAGTGACACTCCATTGGACCTACGTAGCACCACTTGTCCACTTGTCCACTTGTCTTTGTCCACTTGTCCACTCGTCTTTGTCCACTTGGCTCTTTCCTGGGATATGAAACGTGTACCGGAGTGGAGGTTCTTGTCAAGACAGCAGCCCTCAACTTTGGGGTCCCTGTGTCTGGTTGATTTTTTGATTTTCCCAAGGTCAACGCCCATGTGTGGAAGTGCCCTATGCTCTGTGGTTCTGTGCTTTCCATGGTTTGGGAAAGAGGATACACTTGTGAAGATTGGCTGTTGGCCATTGACATCCCGCCCATCAGCTTAACAAGGCTCCCTTGACTCCGTGGCCTGTCCTGCCTTTCTGGTTTTTAGACTTTTTTCGCCTGGCCCTTTTTCCCCAGGGGGGGGCGAGAGATTTCTTTGTAGTGATGATTTGCTCTCCCAGGTTGCTTGTTTGGCCAAAAAGGGCGTATGCGTCAGGAAAAAACGCATACGCCCTTTTTGGCCAACCGCATCATTGTCCTCGTTCTGGCGCTTTTCATGTGCTATCGTGGCCATTCCGATGTAGCCGTTGACATCCGTTTCCTGCAGTTCTGCCTTGCGTTCAACGCCTCTTCGTAGCCTGACCTCAATATATTTTGGGGCGATAGTTATCGTTTAGAACTCTGCAGGTTTGGGAAGTGCAGTGCCCCTGAGCTCCATTTCCCAAGTCGCTTTTTTGTGAGTGGGACGCAACACGGCTGGATGGCTTCACGCCCTATTGTCGATCCGGGGTGGCAGGCTGAACCGCTGGTGAATTCTTCTTCGTGATGGGAAATGAGAGTGACATGTGCCCGACCAAACACCTCCAGCGAGTCTCTCATTGGTTCCCCCTCTTGCAGTTCATCCTGCGGACAAATTGCAGACGGTACGAAAGAGGCATGGAAAGGCGCCGAGTCTCCAAGTGGGGAGATTGTTAGTAAGGGGGCCTGAATGGAGAACACGAGCACCAGGAGATGAAAACTGAGGTGAGTTTCAGAAAGCTTTCCCGATCCCACGGTGTAGCATCCGCTGGGTTTCCAATGAGTGCTTTCGCTGTCGGAAGATTGCGTTGAACCTGGAGAGTTGGGACCCATGGAATGGGGAGCACGCAGGATTCCTTTCAAGGGTCTGCATTTGCTTTCCCAACCTCACCAATCGTCTCAGCCCCAAGAGTGTCCAGCCTTATGTCTTCTGCCGCTGGGGCTGTAGATGTGGTCAATCCTGGTTGCATGCCAGTCCCTGAACGCATTTTGGAAGAATTTCTCTCTGTTTTGCCCTGCTTGTTTCTTCTTTATGTTGGAAATGTATCCTCAGAATGGGTCTGAGCTGATTTTCCCTGCTGGTTTTAGGCCGCTTTACACACACTTGATGCACTTACACAGAGATATCAAGACTTAGCTTTTAAGATGCTTACTAGTCGGATAGATACTTGTGCGATGAACAGGGTCTGGTGAGTCCAGTTGATTGAGCAAGGAGTAGGTCGTGTCCATTCCATATTCGGTTTTCGGAAGGGTATCTGTGCTCATTTCAAACTCGAGTTTTATGCGTCACCCCACCTCACCTTTCCCCTGAAGCAGGCATAAGTGTGTTTTCTAAAAGCGTGACTCTGTTCTGTTTGGGGATTCAGTGCATGGGGAGCGATTTTTACATTCCCTCGATAAGTGATATCATAAGTTTCTTTTTTTGTGGGACTTATTTCACTGAGGATGATCGTACCTAAATCCACTCAGGATGCTGCTACCAGCCTCATGACGTGGATTTCATGGCTGAGTGACACTCCATTGGACCTACGTAGCACCACTTGTCCACTTGTCCACTTGTCTTTGTCCACTTGTCCACTCGTCTTTGTCCACTTGGCTCTTTCCTGGGATATGAAACGTGTACCGGAGTGGAGGTTCTTGTCAAGACAGCAGCCCTCAACTTTGGGGTCCCTGTGTCTGGTTGATTTTTTCATTTTCCCAAGGTCAACGCCCATGTGTGGAAGTGCCCTATGCTCTGTGGTTCTGTGTTTTCCATGGTTTGGGAAAGAGGATACACTTGTGAAGATTGGCTGTTGGCCATTGACATCCCGCCCATCAGCTTAACAAGGCTCCCTTGACTCCGTGGCCTGTCCTGCCTTTCTGGTTTTTAGACTTTTTTCGCCTGGCCCTTTTGCCCCGGGGGGGGGCGAGAGATTTCTTTGTAGTGCTGATTTGCTCTCCCAGGTTGCTTGGTTGGCCAAAAAGGGCGTATGCGTTTTTTCCTGAATATATTCAGGAAAAAACGCATACGCCCTTTTTGGCCAACCGCATCATTGTCCACATTCTGGCGCTTTTCATGTGCTATCGGGGCCATTCCGATGTACCCGTTGACATCCGTTTCCTGCAGTTCTGCCTTGCGTTCAACGCCTCTTCGTAGCCTGACCTCAATATATTTTGGGGCGATAGTTATCGTTTAGAACTCTGCAGGTTTGGGAAGTGCAGTGCCCCTGAGCTCCATTTCCCAAGTCGCTTTTTTGTGAGTGGGACGCAACACGGCTGGATGGCTTCACGCCCTATTGTCGATCCGGGGTGGCAGGCTGAACCGCTGGTGAATTCTTCTTCGTGATGGGAAATGAGAGTGACATGTGCCCGACCAAACACCTCCAGCGAGTCTCTCATTGGTTCCCCCTCTTGCAGTTCATCCTGCGGACAAATTGCAGACGGTACGAAAGAGGCATGGAAAGGCGCCGAGTCTCCAAGTGGGGAGATTGTTAGTAAGGGGGCCTGAATGGAGAACACGAGCACCAGGAGATGAAAACTGAGGTGAGTTTCAGAAAGCTTTCCCGATCCCACGGTGTAGCATCCGCTGGGTTTCCAATGAGTGCTTTCGCTGTCGGAAGATTGCGTTGAACCTGGAGAGTTGGGACCCATGGAATGGGGAGCACGCAGGATTCCTTTCAAGGGTCTGCATTTGCTTTCCCAACCTCACCAATCGTCTCAGCCCCAAGAGTGTCCAGCCTTATGTCTTCTGCCGCTGGGGCTGTAGATGTGGTCAATCCTGGTTGCATGCCAGTCCCTGAACGCATTTTGGAAGAATTTCTCTCTGTTTTGCCCTGCTTGTTTCTTCTTTAGGTTGGAAATGTATCCTCAGAATGGGTCTGAGCTGATTTTCCCTGCTGGTTTTAGGCCGCTTTACACACACTTGATGCACTTACACAGAGATATCAAGACTTAGCTTTTAAGATGCTTACTAGTCGGATAGATACTTGTGCGATGAACAGGGTCTGGTGAGTCCAGTTGATTGAGCAAGGAGTAGGTCGTGTCCATTCCATATTCGGTTTTCGGAAGGGTATCTGTGCTCATTTCAAACTCGAGTTTTATGCGTCACCCCACCTCACCTTTCCCCTGAAGCAGGCATAAGTGTGTTTTCTAAAAGCGTGACTCTGTTCTGTTTGGGGATTCAGTGCATGGGGAGCGATTTTTACATTCCCTCGATAAGTGATATCATAAGTTTCTTTTTTTGTGGGACTTATTTCACTGAGGATGATCGTACCTAAATCCACTCAGGATGCTGCTACCAGCCTCATGACGTGGATTTCATGGCTGAGTGACACTCCATTGGACCTACGTAGCACCACTTGTCCACTTGTCCACTTGTCTTTGTCCACTTGTCCACTCGTCTTTGTCCACTTGGCTCTTTCCTGGGATATGAAACGTGTACCGGAGTGGAGGTTCTTGTCAAGACAGCAGCCCTCAACTTTGGGGTCCCTGTGTCTGGTTGATTTTTTCATTTTCCCAAGGTCAACGCCCATGTGTGGAAGTGCCCTATGCTCTGTGGTTCTGTGTTTTCCATGGTTTGGGAAAGAGGATACACTTGTGAAGATTGGCTGTTGGCCATTGACATCCCGCCCATCAGCTTAACAAGGCTCCCTTGACTCCGTGGCCGGTCCTGCCTTTCTGGTTTTTAGACTTTTTTCGCCTGGCCCTTTTGCCCCGGGGGGGGGCGAGAGATTTCTTTGTAGTGCTGATTTGCTCTCCCAGGTTGCTTGGTTGGCCAAAAAGGGCGTATGCGTTTTTTCCTGAATATATTCAGGAAAAAACGCATACGCCCTTTTTGGCCAACCGCATCATTGTCCACGTTCTGGCGCTTTTCATGTGCTATCGGGGCCATTCCGATGTACCCGTTGACATCCGTTTCCTGCAGTTCTGCCTTGCGTTCAGCGCCTGTTCGTAGCCTGACCTCAATATATTTTGGGGCGATAGTTATCGTTTAGAACTCTGCAGGTTTGGGAAGTGCAGTGCCCCTGAGCTCCATTTCCCAAGTCGCTTTTTTGTGAGTGGGACGCAACACGGCTGGATGGCTTCACGCCCTATTGTCGATCCGGGGTGGCAGGCTGAACCGCTGGTGAATTCTTCTTCGTGATGGGAAATGAGAGTGACATGTGCCCGACCAAACACCTCCAGCGAGTCTCTCATTGGTTCCCCCTCTTGCAGTTCATCCTGCGGACAAATTGCAGACGGTACGAAAGAGGCATGGAAAGGCGCCGAGTCTCCAAGTGGGGAGATTGTTAGTAAGGGGGCCTGAATGGAGAACACGAGCACCAGGAGATGAAAACTGAGGTGAGTTTCAGAAAGCTTTCCCGATCCCACGGTGTAGCATCCGCTGGGTTTCCAATGAGTGCTTTCGCTGTCGGAAGATTGCGTTGAACCTGGAGAGTTGGGACCCATGGAATGGGGAGCACGCAGGATTCCTTTCAAGGGTCTGCATTTGCTTTCCCAACCTCACCAATCGTCTCAGCCCCAAGAGTGTCCAGCCTTATGTCTTCTGCCGCTGGGGCTGTAGATGTGGTCAATCCTGGTTGCATGCCAGTCCCTGAACGCATTTTGGAAGAATTTCTCTCTGTTTTGCCCTGCTTGTTTCTTCTTTATGTTGGAAATGTATCCTCAGAATGGGTCTGAGCTGATTTTCCCTGCTGGTTTTAGGCCGCTTTACACACACTTGATGCACTTACACAGAGATATCAAGACTTAGCTTTTAAGATGCTTACTAGCCGGATAGATACTTGTGCGATGAACAGGGTCTGGTGAGTCCAGTTGATTGAGCAAGGAGTAGGTCGTGTCCATTCCATATTCGGTTTTCGGAAGGGTATCTGTGCTCATTTCAAACTCGAGTTTTATGCGTCACCCCACCTCACCTTTCCCCTGAAGCAGGCATAAGTGTGTTTTCTAAAAGCGTGACTCTGTTCTGTTTGGGGATTCAGTGCATGGGGAGCGATTTTTACATTCCCTCGATAAGTGATATCATAAGTTTCTTTTTTTGTGGGACTTATTTCACTGAGGATGATCGTACCTAAATCCACTCAGGATGCTGCTACCAGCCTCATGACGTGGATTTCATGGCTGAGTGACACTCCATTGGACCTACGTAGCACCACTTGTCCACTTGTCCACTTGTCTTTGTCCACTTGTCCACTCGTCTTTGTCCACTTGGCTCTTTCCTGGGATATGAAACGTGTACCGGAGTGGAGGTTCTTGTCAAGACAGCAGCCCTCAACTTTGGGGTCCCTGTGTCTGGTTGATTTTTTGATTTTCCCAAGGTCAACGCCCATGTGTGGAAGTGCCCTATGCTCTGTGGTTCTGTGTTTTCCATGGTTTGGGAAAGAGGATACACTTGTGAAGATTGGCTGTTGGCCATTGACATCCCGCCCATCAGCTTAACAAGGCTCCCTTGACTCCGTGGCCTGTCCTGCCTTTCTGGTTTTTAGACTTTTTTCGCCTGGCCCTTTTGCCCCGGGGGGGGGCGAGAGATTTCTTTGTAGTGCTGATTTGCTCTCCCAGGTTGCTTGGTTGGCCAAAAAGGGCGTATGCGTTTTTTCCTGAATATATTCAGGAAAAAACGCATACGCCCTTTTTGGCCAACCGCATCATTGTCCACGTTCTGGCGCTTTTCATGTGCTATCGGGGCCATTCCGATGTACCCGTTGACATCCGTTTCCTGCAGTTCTGCCTTGCGTTCAGCGCCTCTTCGTAGCCTGACCTCAATATATTTTGGGGCGATAGTTATCGTTTAGAACTCTGCAGGTTTGGGAAGTGCAGTGCCCCTGAGCTCCATTTCCCAAGTCGCTTTTTTGTGAGTGGGACGCAACACGGCTGGATGGCTTCACGCCCTATTGTCGATCCGGGGTGGCAGGCTGAACCTCTGGTGAATTCTTCTTCGTGATGGGAAATGAGAGTGACATGTGCCCGACCAAACACCTCCAGCGAGTCTCTCATTGGTTCCCCCTCTTGCAGTTCATCCTGCGGACAAATTGCAGACGGTACGAAAGAGGCATGGAAAGGCGCCGAGTCTCCAAGTGGGGAGATTGTTAGTAAGGGGGCCTGAATGGAGAACACGAGCACCAGGAGATGAAAACTGAGGTGAGTTTCAGAAAGCTTTCCCGATCCCACGGTGTAGCATCCGCTGGGTTTCCAATGAGTGCTTTCGCTGTCGGAAGATTGCGTTGAACCTGGAGAGTTGGGACCCATGGAATGGGGAGCACGCAGGATTCCTTTCAAGGGTCTGCATTTGCTTTCCCAACCTCACCAATCGTCTCAGCCCCAAGAGTGTCCAGCCTTATGTCTTCTGCCGCTGGGGCTGTAGATGTGGTCAATCCTGGTTGCATGCCAGTCCCTGAACGCATTTTGGAAGAATTTCTCTCTGTTTTGCCCTGCTTGTTTCTTCTTTATGTTGGAAATGTATCCTCAGAATGGGTCTGAGCTGATTTTCCCTGCTGGTTTTAGGCCGCTTTACACACACTTGATGCACTTACACAGAGATATCAAGACTTAGCTTTTAAGATGCTTACTAGCCGGATAGATACTTGTGCGATGAACAGGGTCTGGTGAGTCCAGTTGATTGAGCAAGGAGTAGGTCGTGTCCATTCCATATTCGGTTTTCGGAAGGGTATCTGTGCTCATTTCAAACTCGAGTTTTATGCGTCACCCCACCTCAGCTTTCCCCTGAAGCAGGCATAAGTGTGTTTTCTAAAAGCGTGACTCTGTTCTGTTTGGGGATTCAGTGCATGGGGAGCGATTTTTACATTCCCTCGATAAGTGATATCATAAGTTTCTTTTTTTGTGGGACTTATTTCACTGAGGATGATCGTACCTAAATCCACTCAGGATGCTGCTACCAGCCTCATGACGTGGATTTCATGGCTGAGTGACACTCCATTGGACCTACGTAGCACCACTTGTCCACTTGTCCACTTGTCTTTGTCCACTTGTCCACTCGTCTTTGTCCACTTGGCTCTTTCCTGGGATATGAAACGTGTACCGGAGTGGAGGTTCTTGTCAAGACAGCAGCCCTCAACTTTGGGGTCCCTGTGTCTGGTTGATTTTTTGATTTTCCCAAGGTCAACGCCCATGTGTGGAAGTGCCCTATGCTCTGTGGTTCTGTGCTTTCCATGGTTTGGGAAAGAGGATACACTTGTGAAGATTGGCTGTTGGCCATTGACATCCCGCCCATCAGCTTAACAAGGCTCCCTTGACTCCGTGGGCTGTCCTGCCTTTCTGGTTTTTAGACTTTTTTCGCCTGGCCCTTTTGCCCCGGGGGGGGCGAGAGATTTCTTTGTAGTGCTGATTTGCTCTCCCAGGTTGCTTGGTTGGCCAAAAAGGGCGTATGCGTTTTTTCCTGAATATATTCAGGAAAAAACGCATACGCCCTTTTTGGCCAACCGCATCATTGTCCACGTTCTGGCGCTTTTCATGTGCTATCGGGGCCATTCCGATGTACCCGTTGACATCCGTTTCCTGCAGTTCTGCCTTGCGTTCAACGCCTCTTCGTAGCCTGACCTCAATATATTTTGGGGCGATAGTTATCGTTTAGAACTCTGCAGGTTTGGGAAGTGCAGTGCCCCTGAGCTCCATTTCCCAAGTCGCTTTTTTGTGAGTGGGACGCAACACGGCTGGATGGCTTCACGCCCTATTGTCGATCCGGGGTGGCAGGCTGAACCTCTGGTGAATTCTTCTTCGTGATGGGAAATGAGAGTGACATGTGCCCGACCAAACACCTCCAGCGAGTCTCTCATTGGTTCCCCCTCTTGCAGTTCATCCTGCGGACAAATTGCAGACGGTACGAAAGAGGCATGGAAAGGCGCCGAGTCTCCAAGTGGGGAGATTGTTAGTAAGGGGGCCTGAATGGAGAACACGAGCACCAGGAGATGAAAACTGAGGTGAGTTTCAGAAAGCTTTCCCGATCCCACGGTGTAGCATCCGCTGGGTTTCCAATGAGTGCTTTCGCTGTCGGAAGATTGCGTTGAACCTGGAGAGTTGGGACCCATGGAATGGGGAGCACGCAGGATTCCTTTCAAGGGTCTGCATTTGCTTTCCCAACCTCACCAATCGTCTCAGCCCCAAGAGTGTCCAGCCTTATGTCTTCTGCCGCTGGGGCTGTAGATGTGGTCAATCCTGGTTGCATGCCAGTCCCTGAACGCATTTTGGGAGAATTTCTCTCTGTTTTGCCCTGCTTGTTTCTTCTTTATGTTGGAAATGTATCCTCAGAATGGGTCTGAGCTGATTTTCCCTGCTGGTTTTAGGCCGCTTTACACACACTTGATGCACTTACACAGAGATATCAAGACTTAGCTTTTAAGATGCTGACTAGTCGGATAGATACTTGTGCGATGAACAGGGTCTGGTGAGTCCAGTTGATTGAGCAAGGAGTAGGTCGTGTCCATTCCATATTCGGTTTTCGGAAGGGTATCTGTGCTCATTTCAAACTCGAGTTTTATGCGTCACCCCACCTCAGCTTTCCCCTGAAGCAGGCATAAGTGTGTTTTCTAAAAGCGTGACTCTGTTCTGTTTGGGGATTCAGTGCATGGGGAGCGATTTTTACATTCCCTCGATAAGTGATATCATAAGTTTCTTTTTTTGTGGGACTTATTTCACTGAGGATGATCGTACCTAAATCCACTCAGGATGCTGCTACCAGCCTCATGACGTGGATTTCATGGCTGAGTGACACTCCATTGGACCTACGTAGCACCACTTGTCCACTTGTCCACTTGTCTTTGTCCACTTGTCCACTCGTCTTTGTCCACTTGGCTCTTTCCTGGGATATGAAACGTGTACCGGAGTGGAGGTTCTTGTCAAGACAGCAGCCCTCAACTTTGGGGTCCCTGTGTCTGGTTGATTTTTTGATTTTCCCAAGGTCAACGCCCATGTGTGGAAGTGCCCTATGCTCTGTGGTTCTGTGTTTTCCATGGTTTGGGAAAGAGGATACACTTGTGAAGATTGGCTGTTGGCCATTGACATCCCGCCCATCAGCTTAACAAGGCTCCCTTGACTCCGTGGCCTGTCCTGCCTTTCTGGTTTTTAGACTTTTTTCGCCTGGCCCTTTTGCCCCGGGGGGGGCGAGAGATTTCTTTGTAGTGCTGATTTGCTCTCCCAGGTTGCTTGGTTGGCCAAAAAGGGCGTATGCGTTTTTTCCTGAATATATTCAGGAAAAAACGCATACGCCCTTTTTGGCCAACCGCATCATTGTCCACGTTCTGGCGCTTTTCATGTGCTATCGGGGCCATTCCGATGTACCCGTTGACATCCGTTTCCTACAATTCTGCCTTGCGTTCAACGCCTCTTCGTAGCCTGACCTCAATATATTTTGGGGCGATAGTTATCGTTTAGAACTCTGCAGGTTTGGGAAGTGCAGTGCCCCTGAGCTCCATTTCCCAAGTCGCTTTTTTGTGAGTGGGACGCAACACGGCTGGATGGCTTCACGCCCTATTGTCGATCCGGGGTGGCAGGCTGAACCGCTGGTGAATTCTTCTTCGTGATGGGAAATGAGAGTGACATGTGCCCGACCAAACACCTCCAGCGAGTCTCTCATTGGTTCCCCCTCTTGCAGTTCATCCTGCGGACAAATTGCAGACGGTACGAAAGAGGCATGAAAAGGCGCCGAGTCTCCAAGTGGGGAGATTGTTAGTAAGGGGGCCTGAATGGAGAACACGAGCACCAGGAGATGAAAACTGAGGTGAGTTTCAGAAAGCTTTCCCGATCCCAGGGTGTAGCATCCGCTGGGTTTCCTATGAGTGCTTTCGCTGTCGGAAGATTGCGTTGAACCTGGAGAGTTGGGACCCATGGAATGGGGAGCACGCAGGATTCCTTTCAAGGGTCTGCATTTGCTTTCCCAACCTCACCAATCGTCTCAGCCCCAAGAGTGTCCAGCCTTATGTCTTCTGCCGCTGGGGCTGTAGATGTGGTCAATCCTGGTTGCATGCCAGTCCCTGAACGCATTTTGGGAGAATTTCTCTCTGTTTTGCCCTGCTTGTTTCTTCTTTATGTTGGAAATGTATCCTCAGAATGGGTCTGAGCTGATTTTCCCTGCTGGTTTTAGGCCGCTTTACACACACTTGATGCACTTACACAGAGATATCAAGACTTAGCTTTTAAGATGCTTACTAGTCGGATAGATACTTGTGCGATGAACAGGGTCTGGTGAGTCCAGTTGATTGAGCAAGGAGTAGGTCGTGTCCATTCCATATTCGGTTTTCGGAAGGGTATCTGTGCTCATTTCAAACTCGAGTTTTATGCGTCACCCCACCTCAGCTTTCCCCTGAAGCAGGCATAAGTGTGTTTTCTAAAAGCGTGACTCTGTTCTGTTTGGGGATTCAGTGCATGGGGAGCGATTTTTACATTCCCTCGATAAGTGATATCATAAGTTTCTTTTTTTGTGGGACTTATTTCACTGAGGATGATCGTACCTAAATCCACTCAGGATGCTGCTACCAGCCTCATGACGTGGATTTCATGGCTGAGTGACACTCCATTGGACCTACGTAGCACCACTTGTCCACTTGTCCACTTGTCTTTGTCCACTTGTCCACTCGTCTTTGTCCACTTGGCTCTTTCCTGGGATATGAAACGTGTACCGGAGTGGAGGTTCTTGTCAAGACAGCAGCCCTCAACTTTGGGGTCCCTGTGTCTGGTTGATTTTTTGATTTTCCCAAGGTCAACGCCCATGTGTGGAAGTGCCCTATGCTCTGTGGTTCTGTGTTTTACATGGTTTGGGAAAGAGGATACACTTGTGAAGATTGGCTGTTGGCCATTGACATCCCGCCCATCAGCTTAACAAGGCTCCCTTGACTCCGTGGCCTGTCCTGCCTTTCTGGTTTTTAGACTTTTTTCGCCTGGCCCTTTTGCCCCGGGGGGGGGGCGAGAGATTTCTTTGTAGTGCTGATTTGCTCTCCCAGGTTGCTTGGTTGGCCAAAAAGGGCGTATGCGTTTTTTCCTGAATATATTCAGGAAAAAACGCATACGCCCTTTTTGGCCAACCGCATCATTGTCCACGTTCTGGCGCTTTTCATGTGCTATCGGGGCCATTCCGATGTACCCGTTGACATCCGTTTCCTGCAATTCTGCCTTGCGTTCAACGCCTCTTCGTAGCCTGACCTCAATATATTTTGGGGCGATAGTTATCGTTTAGAACTCTGCAGGTTTGGGAAGTGCAGTGCCCCTGAGCTCCATTTCCCAAGTCGCTTTTTTGTGAGTGGGACGCAACACGGCTGGATGGCTTCACGCCCTATTGTCGATCCGGGGTGGCAGGCTGAACCGCTGGTGAATTCTTCTTCGTGATGGGAAATGAGAGTGACATGTGCCCGACCAAACACTTCCAGCGAGTCTCTCATTGGTTCCCCCTCTTGCAGTTCATCCTGCGGACAAATTGCAGACGGTACGAAAGAGGCATGGAAAGGCGCCGAGTCTCCAAGTGGGGAGATTGTTAGTAAGGGGGCCTGAATGGAGAACACGAGCACCAGGAGATGAAAACTGAGGTGAGTTTCAGAAAGCTTTCCCGATCCCACGGTGTAGCATCCGCTGGGTTTCCAATGAGTGCTTTCGCTGTCGGAAGATTGCGTTGAACCTGGAGAGTTGGGACCCATGGAATGGGGAGCACGCAGGATTCCTTTCAAGGGTCTGCATTTGCTTTCCCAACCTCACCAATCGTCTCAGCCCCAAGAGTGTCCAGCCTTATGTCTTCTGCCGCTGGGGCTGTAGATGTGGTCAATCCTGGTTGCATGCCAGTCCCTGAACGCATTTTGGAAGAATTTCTCTCTGTTTTGCCCTGCTTGTTTCTTCTTTATGTTGGAAATGTATCCTCAGAATGGGTCTGAGCTGATTTTCCCTGCTGGTTTTAGGCCGCTTTACACACACTTGATGCACTTACACAGAGATATCAAGACTTAGCTTTTAAGATGCTTACTAGCCGGATAGATACTTGTGCGATGAACAGGGTCTGGTGAGTCCAGTTGATTGAGCAAGGAGTAGGTCGTGTCCATTCCATATTCGGTTTTCGGAAGGGTATCTGTGCTCATTTCAAACTCGAGTTTTATGCGTCACCCCACCTCACCTTTCCCCTGAAGCAGGCATAAGTGTGTTTTCTAAAAGCGTGACTCTGTTCTGTTTGGGGATTCAGTGCATGGGGAGCGATTTTTACATTCCCTCGATAAGTGATATCATAAGTTTCTTTTTTTGTGGGACTTATTTCACTGAGGATGATCGTACCTAAATCCACTCAGGATGCTGCTACCAGCCTCATGACGTGGATTTCATGGCTGAGTGACACTCCATTGGACCTACGTAGCACCACTTGTCCACTTGTCCACTTGTCTTTGTCCACTTGTCCACTCGTCTTTGTCCACTTGGCTCTTTCCTGGGATATGAAACGTGTACCGGAGTGGAGGTTCTTGTCAAGACAGCAGCCCTCAACTTTGGGGTCCCTGTGTCTGGTTGATTTTTTGATTTTCCCAAGGTCAACGCCCATGTGTGGAAGTGCCCTATGCTCTGTGGTTCTGTGTTTTCCATGGTTTGGGAAAGAGGATACACTTGTGAAGATTGGCTGTTGGCCATTGACATCCCGCCCATCAGCTTAACAAGGCTCCCTTGACTCCGTGGCCTGTCCTGCCTTTCTGGTTTTTAGACTTTTTTCGCCTGGCCCTTTTGCCCCGGGGGGGGGGCGAGAGATTTCTTTGTAGTGCTGATTTGCTCTCCCAGGTTGCTTGGTTGGCCAAAAAGGGCGTATGCGTTTTTTTCTGAATATATTCAGGAAAAAACGCATACGCCCTTTTTGGCCAACCGCATCATTGTCCACGTTCTGGCGCTTTTCATGTGCTATCGGGGCCATTCCGATGTACCCGTTGACATCCGTTTCCTGCAGTTCTGCCTTGCGTTCAGCGCCTCTTCGTAGCCTGACCTCAATATATTTTGGGGCGATAGTTATCGTTTAGAACTCTGCAGGTTTGGGAAGTGCAGTGCCCCTGAGCTCCATTTCCCAAGTCGCTTTTTTGTGAGTGGGACGCAACACGGCTGGATGGCTTCACGCCCTATTGTCGATCCGCGGTGGTAGGCTGAACCGCTGGTGAATTCTTCTTCGTGATGGGAAATGAGAGTGACATGTGCCCGACCAAACACCTCCAGCGAGTCTCTCATTGGTTCCCCCTCTTGCAGTTCATCCTGCGGACAAATTGCAGACGGTACGAAAGAGGCATGGAAAGGCGCCGAGTCTCCAAGTGGGGAGATTGTTAGTAAGGGGGCCTGAATGGAGAACACGAGCACCAGGAGATGAAAACTGAGGTGAGCTTCAGAAAGCTTTCCCGATCCCACGGTGTAGCATCCGCTGGGTTTCCAATGAGTGCTTTCGCTGTCGGAAGATTGCGTTGAACCTGGAGACTTGGGACCCATGGAATGGGGAGCACGCAGGATTCCTTTCAAGGGTCTGCATTTGCTTTCCCAACCTCACCAATCGTCTCAGCCCCAAGAGTGTCCAGCCTTATGTCTTCTGCCGCTGGGGCTGTAGATGTGGTCAATCCTGGTTGCATGCCAGTCCCTGAACGCATTTTGGAAGAATTTCTCTCTGTTTTGCCCTGCTTGTTTCTTCTTTATGTTGGAAATGTATCCTCAGAATGGGTCTGAGCTGATTTTCCCTGCTGGTTTTAGGCCGCTTTACACACACTTGATGCACTTACACAGAGATATCAAGACTTAGCTTTTAAGAGGCTTACTAGTCAGATAGATACTTGTGCGATGAGCAGGGTCTGGTGAGTCCAGTTGATTGAGCAAGGAGTAGGTCGTGTCCATTCCATATTCGGTTTTCAGAAGGGTATCTGTGCTCATTTCAAAGTCGAGTTTTATGTGTCACCCCACCTCACCTTTCCCCTGAAGCAGGCATAAGTGTGTTTTCTAAAAGCGTGACTCTGTTCTGTTTGGGGATTCAGTGCATGGGGAGCGATTTTTACATTCCCTCGATAAGTGATATCATAAGTTTCTTTTTTTGTGGGACTTATTTCACTGAGGATGATCGTACCTAAATCCACTCAGGATGCTGCTACCAGCCTCATGACGTGGATTTCATGGCTGAGTGACACTCCATTGGACCTACGTAGCACCACTTGTCCACTTGTCCACTTGTCTTTGTCCACTTGTCCACTCGTCTTTGTCCACTTGGCTCTTTCCTGGGATATGAAACGTGTACCGGAGTGGAGGTTCCTGTCAAGACAGCAGCCCTCAACTTTGGGGTCCCTGTGTCTGGTTGATTTTTTGATTTTCCCAAGGTCAACGCCCATGTGTGGAAGTGCCCTATGCTCTGTGGTTCTGTGTTTTACATGGTTTGGGAAAGAGGATACACTTGTGAAGATTGGCTGTTGGCCATTGACATCCCGCCCATCAGCTTAACAAGGCTCCCTTGACTCCGTGGCCTGTCCTGCCTTTCTGGTTTTTAGACTTTTTTCGCCTGGCCCTTTTGCCCCGGGGGGGGGGCGAGAGATTTCTTTGTAGTGCTGATTTGCTCTCCCAGGTTGCTTGGTTGGCCAAAAAGGGCGTATGCGTTTTTTCCTGAATATATTCAGGAAAAAACGCATACGCCCTTTTTGGCCAACCGCATCATTGTCCACGTTCTGGCGCTTTTCATGTGCTATCGGGGCCATTCCGATGTAGCCGTTGACATCCGTTTCCTGCAGTTCTGCCTTGCGTTCAACGCCTCTTCGTAGCCTGACCTCAATATATTTTGGGGCGATAGTTATCGTTTAGAACTCTGCAGGTTTGGGAAGTGCAGTGCCCCTGAGCTCCATTTCCCAAGTCGCTTTTTTGTGAGTGGGACACAACACGGCTGGATGGCTTCACGCCCTATTGTCGATCCGGGGTGGCAGGCTGAACCGCTGGTGAATTCTTCTTCGTGATGGGAAATGAGAGTGACATGTGCCCGACCAAACACCTCCAGCGAGTCTCTCATTGGTTCCCCCTCTTGCAGTTCATCCTGCGGACAAATTGCAGACGGTACGAAAGAGGCATGGAAAGGCGCCGAGTCTCCAAGTGGGGAGATTGTTAGTAAGGGGGCCTGAATGGAGAACACGAGCACCAGGAGATGAAAACTGAGGTGAGTTTCAGAAAGCTTTCCCGATCCCAGGGTGTAGCATCCGCTGGGTTTCCAATGAGTGCTTTCGCTGTCGGAAGATTGCGTTGAACCTGGAGAGTTGGGACCCATGGAATGGGGAGCACGCAGGATTCCTTTCAAGGGTCTGCATTTGCTTTCCCAACCTCACCAATCGTCTCAGCCCCAAGAGTGTCCAGCCTTATGTCTTCTGCCGCTGGGGCTGTAGATGTGGTCAATCCTGGTTGCATGCCAGTCCCTGAACGCATTTTGGGAGAATTTCTCTCTGTTTTGCCCTGCTTGTTTCTTCTTTATGTTGGAAATGTATCCTCAGAATGGGTCTGAGCTGATTTTCCCTGCTGGTTTTAGGCCGCTTTACACACACTTGATGCACTTACACAGAGATATCAAGACTTAGCTTTGAAGATGCTTACTAGTCGGATAGATACTTGTGCGATGAACAGGGTCTGGTGAGTCCAGTTGATTGAGCAAGGAGTAGGTCGTGTCCATTCCATATTCGGTTTTCGGAAGGGTATCTGTGCTCATTTCAAACTCGAGTTTTATGCGTCACCCCACCTCAGCTTTCCCCTGAAGCAGGCATAAGTGTGTTTTCTAAAAGCGTGACTCTGTTCTGTTTGGGGATTCAGTGCATGGGGAGCGATTTTTACATTCCCTCGATAAGTGATATCATAAGTTTCTTTTTTTGTGGGACTTATTTCACTGAGGATGATCGTACCTAAATCCACTCAGGATGCTGCTACCAGCCTCATGACGTGGATTTCATGGCTGAGTGACACTCCATTGGACCTACGTAGCACCACTTGTCCACTTGTCCACTTGTCTTTGTCCACTTGTCCACTCGTCTTTGTCCACTTGGCTCTTTCCTGGGATATGAAACGTGTACCGGAGTGGAGGTTCTTGTCAAGACAGCAGCCCTCAACTTTGGGGTCCCTGTGTCTGGTTGATTTTTTGATTTTCCCAAGGTCAACGCCCATGTGTGGAAGTGCCCTATGCTCTGTGGTTCTGTGTTTTCCATGGTTTGGGAAAGAGGATACACTTGTGAAGATTGGCTGTTGGCCATTGACATCCCGCCCATCAGCTTAACAAGGCTCCCTTGACTCCGTGGGCTGTCCTGCCTTTCTGGTTTTTAGACTTTTTTCGCCTGGCCCTTTTGCCCCGGGGGGGGGCGAGAGATTTCTTTGTAGTGCTGATTTGCTCTCCAAGGTTGCTTGGTTGGCCAAAAAGGGCGTATGCGTTTTTTCCTGAATATATTCAGGAAAAAACGCATACGCCCTTTTTGGCCAACCGCATCATTGTCCACGTTCTGGCGCTTTTCATGTGCTATCGGGGCCATTCCGATGTACCCGTTGACATCCGTTTCCTGCAGTTCTGCCTTGCGTTCAGCGCCTCTTCGTAGCCTGACCTCAATATATTTTGGGGCGATAGTTATCGTTTAGAACTCTGCAGGTTTGGGAAGTGCAGTGCCCCTGAGCTCCATTTCCCAAGTCGCTTTTTTGTGAGTGGGACGCAACACGGCTGGATGGCTTCACGCCCTATTGTCGATCCGCGGTGGTAGGCTGAACCGCTGGTGAATTCTTCTTCGTGATGGGAAATGAGAGTGACATGTGCCCGACCAAACACCTCCAGCGAGTCTCTCATTGGTTCCCCCTCTTGCAGTTCATCCTGCGGACAAATTGCAGACGGTACGAAAGAGGCATGGAAAGGCGCCGAGTCTCCAAGTGGGGAGATTGTTAGTAAGGGGGCCTGAATGGAGAACACGAGCACCAGGAGATGAAAACTGAGGTGAGCTTCAGAAAGCTTTCCCGATCCCACGGTGTAGCATCCGCTGGGTTTCCAATGAGTGCTTTCGCTGTCGGAAGATTGCGTTGAACCTGGAGAGTTGGGACCCATGGAATGGGGAGCACGCAGGATTCCTTTCAAGGGTCTGCATTTGCTTTCCCAACCTCAGCAATCGTCTCAGCCCCAAGAGTGTCCAGCCTTATGTCTTCTGCCGCTGGGGCTGTAGATGTGGTCAATCCTGGTTGCATGCCAGTCCCTGAACGCATTTTGGAAGAATTTCTCTCTGTTTTGCCCTGCTTGTTTCTTCTTTAGGTTGGAAATGTATCCTCAGAATGGGTCTGAGCTGATTTTCCCTGCTGGTTTTAGGCCGCTTTACACACACTTGATGCACTTACACAGAGATATCAAGACTTAGCTTTTAAGATGCTTACTAGTCGGATAGATACTTGTGCGATGAACAGGGTCTGGTGAGTCCAGTTGATTGAGCAAGGAGTAGGTCGTGTCCATTCCATATTCGGTTTTCGGAAGGGTATCTGTGCTCATTTCAAACTCGAGTTTTATGCGTCACCCCACCTCAGCTTTCCCCTGAAGCAGGCATAAGTGTGTTTTCTAAAAGCGTGACTCTGTTCTGTTTGGGGATTCAGTGCATGGGGAGCGATTTTTACATTCCCTCGATAAGTGATATCATAAGTTTCTTTTTTTGTGGGACTTATTTCACTGAGGATGATCGTACCTAAATCCACTCAGGATGCTGCTACCAGCCTCATGACGTGGATTTCATGGCTGAGTGACACTCCATTGGACCTACGTAGCACCACTTGTCCACTTGTCCACTTGTCTTTGTCCACTTGTCCACTCGTCTTTGTCCACTTGGCTCTTTCCTGGGATATGAAACGTGTACCGGAGTGGAGGTTCTTGTCAAGACAGCAGCCCTCAACTTTGGGGTCCCTGTGTCTGGTTGATTTTTTGATTTTCCCAAGGTCAACGCCCATGTGTGGAAGTGCCCTATGCTCTGTGGTTCTGTGTTTTACATGGTTTGGGAAAGAGGATACACTTGTGAAGATTGGCTGTTGGCCATTGACATCCCGCCCATCAGCTTAACAAGGCTCCCTTGACTCCGTGGCCTGTCCTGCCTTTCTGGTTTTTAGACTTTTTTCGCCTGGCCCTTTTGCCCCGGGGGGGGCGAGAGATTTCTTTGTAGTGCTGATTTGCTCTCCCAGGTTGCTTGGTTGGCCAAAAAGGGCGTATGCGTTTTTTCCTGAATATATTCAGGAAAAAACGCATACGCCCTTTTTGGCCAACCGCATCATTGTCCACGTTCTGGCGCTTTTCATGTGCTATCGGGGCCATTCCGATGTACCCGTTGACATCCGTTTCCTGCAATTCTGCCTTGCGTTCAACGCCTCCTCGTAGCCTGACCTCAATATATTTTGGGGCGATAGTTATCGTTTAGAACTCTGCAGGTTTGGGAAGTGCAGTGCCCCTGAGCTCCATTTCCCAAGTCGCTTTTTTGTGAGTGGGACGCAACACGGCTGGATGGCTTCACGCCATATTGTCGATCCGGGGTGGCAGGCTGAACCGCTGGTGAATTCTTCTTCGTGATGGGAAATGAGAGTGACATGTGCCCGACCAAACACCTCCAGCGAGTCTCTCATTGGTTCCCCCTCTTGCAGTTCATCCTGCGGACAAATTGCAGACGGTACGAAAGAGGCATGGAAAGGCGCCGAGTCTCCAAGTGGGGAGATTGTTAGTAAGGGGGCCTGAATGGAGAACACGAGCACCAGGAGATGAAAACTGAGGTGAGTTTCAGAAAGCTTTCCCGATCCCAGGGTGTAGCATCCGCTGGGTTTCCAATGAGTGCTTTCGCTGTCGGAAGATTGCGTTGAACCTGGAGAGTTGGGACCCATGGAATGGGGAGCACGCAGGATTCCTTTCAAGGGTCTGCATTTGCTTTCCCAACCTCACCAATCGTCTCAGCCCCAAGAGTGTCCAGCCTTATGTCTTCTGCCGCTGGGGCTGTAGATGTGGTCAATCCTGGTTGCATGCCAGTCCCTGAACGCATTTTGGGAGAATTTCTCTCTGTTTTGCCCTGCTTGTTTCTTCTTTATGTTGGAAATGTATCCTCAGAATGGGTCTGAGCTGATTTTCCCTGCTGGTTTTAGGCCGCTTTACACACACTTGATGCACTTACACAGAGATATCAAGACTTAGCTTTTAAGATGCTTACTAGTCGGATAGATACTTGTGCGATGAACAGGGTCTGGTGAGTCCAGTTGATTGAGCAAGGAGTAGGTCGTGTCCATTCCATATTCGGTTTTCGGAAGGGTATCTGTGCTCATTTCAAACTCGAGTTTTATGCGTCACCCCACCTCACCTTTCCCCTGAAGCAGGCATAAGTGTGTTTTCTAAAAGCGTGACTCTGTTCTGTTTGGGGATTCAGTGCATGGGGAGCGATTTTTACATTCCCTCGATAAGTGATATCATAAGTTTCTTTTTTTGTGGGACTTATTTCACTGAGGATGATCGTACCTAAATCCACTCAGGATGCTGCTACCAGCCTCATGACGTGGATTTCATGGCTGAGTGACACTCCATTGGACCTACGTAGCACCACTTGTCCACTTGTCCACTTGTCTTTGTCCACTTGTCCACTCGTCTTTGTCCACTTGGCTCTTTCCTGGGATATGAAACGTGTACCGGAGTGGAGGTTCTTGTCAAGACAGCAGCCCTCAACTTTGGGGTCCCTGTGTCTGGTTGATTTTTTCATTTTCCCAAGGTCAACGCCCATGTGTGGAAGTGCCCTATGCTCTGTGGTTCTGTGTTTTCCATGGTTTGGGAAAGAGGATACACTTGTGAAGATTGGCTGTTGGCCATTGACATCCCGCCCATCAGCTTAACAAGGCTCCCTTGACTCCGTGGCCTGTCCTGCCTTTCTGGTTTTTAGACTTTTTTCGCCTGGCCCTTTTGCCCCGGGGGGGGGGCGAGAGATTTCTTTGTAGTGCTGATTTGCTCTCCCAGGTTGCTTGGTTGGCCAAAAAGGGCGTATGCGTTTTTTCCTGAATATATTCAGGAAAAAACGCATACACCCTTTTTGGCCAACCGCATCATTGTCCACGTTCTGGCGCTTTTCATGTGCTATCGGGGCCATTCCGATGTACCCGTTGACATCCGTTTCCTGCAATTCTGCCTTGCGTTCAACGCCTCTTCGTGGCCTGACCTCAATATATTTTGGGGCGATAGTTATCGTTTAGAACTCTGCAGGTTTGGGAAGTGCAGTGCCCCTGAGCTCCATTTCCCAAGTCGCTTTTTTGTGAGTGGGACGCAACACGGCTGGATGGCTTCACGCCCTATTGTCGATCCCGGGTGGCAGGCTGAACCGCTGGTGAATTCTTCTTCGTGATGGGAAATGAGAGTGACATGTGCCCGACCAAACACTTCCAGCGAGTCTCTCATTGGTTCCCCCTCTTGCAGTTCATCCTGCGGACAAATTGCAGACGGTACGAAAGAGGCATGGAAAGGCGCCGAGTCTCCAAGTGGGGAGATTGTTAGTAAGGGGGCCTGAATGGAGAACACGAGCACCAGGAGATGAAAACTGAGGTGAGTTTCAGAAAGCTTTCCCGATCCCACGGTGTAGCATCCGCTGGGTTTCCAATGAGTGCTTTCGCTGTCGGAAGATTGCGTTGAACCTGGAGAGTTGGGACCCATGGAATGGGGAGCACGCAGGATTCCTTTCAAGGGTCTGCATTTGCTTTCCCAACCTCACCAATCGTCTCAGCCCCAAGAGTGTCCAGCCTTATGTCTTCTGCCGCTGGGGCTGTAGATGTGGTCAATCCTGGTTGCATGCCAGTCCCTGAACGCATTTTGGAAGAATTTCTCTCTGTTTTGCCCTGCTTGTTTCTTCTTTATGTTGGAAATGTATCCTCAGAATGGGTCTGAGCTGATTTTCCCTGCTGGTTTTAGGCCGCTTTACACACACTTGATGCACTTACACAGAGATATCAAGACTTAGCTTTTAAGATGCTTACTAGCCGGATAGATACTTGTGCGATGAACAGGGTCTGGTGAGTCCAGTTGATTGAGCAAGGAGTAGGTCGTGTCCATTCCATATTCGGTTTTCGGAAGGGTATCTGTGCTCATTTCAAACTCGAGTTTTATGCGTCACCCCACCTCACCTTTCCCCTGAAGCAGGCATAAGTGTGTTTTCTAAAAGCGTGACTCTGTTCTGTTTGGGGATTCAGTGCATGGGGAGCGATTTTTACATTCCCTCGATAAGTGATATCATAAGTTTCTTTTTTTGTGGGACTTATTTCACTGAGGATGATCGTACCTAAATCCACTCAGGATGCTGCTACCAGCCTCATGACGTGGATTTCATGGCTGAGTGACACTCCATTGGACCTACGTAGCACCACTTGTCCACTTGTCCACTTGTCTTTGTCCACTTGTCCACTCGTCTTTGTCCACTTGGCTCTTTCCTGGGATATGAAACGTGTACCGGAGTGGAGGTTCCTGTCAAGACAGCAGCCCTCAACTTTGGGGTCCCTGTGTCTGGTTGATTTTTTGATTTTCCCAAGGTCAACGCCCATGTGTGGAAGTGCCCTATGCTCTGTGGTTCTGTGTTTTACATGGTTTGGGAAAGAGGATACACTTGTGAAGATTGGCTGTTGGCCATTGACATCCCGCCCATCAGCTTAACAAGGCTCCCTTGACTCCGTGGCCTGTCCTGCCTTTCTGGTTTTTAGACTTTTTTCGCCTGGCCCTTTTGCCCCGGGGGGGGGGCGAGAGATTTCTTTGTAGTGCTGATTTGCTCTCCCAGGTTGCTTGGTTGGCCAAAAAGGGCGTATGCGTTTTTTCCTGAATATATTCAGGAAAAAACGCATACGCCCTTTTTGGCCAACCGCATCATTGTCCACGTTCTGGCGCTTTTCATGTGCTATCGGGGCCATTCCGATGTAGCCGTTGACATCCGTTTCCTGCAGTTCTGCCTTGCGTTCAACGCCTCTTCGTAGCCTGACCTCAATATATTTTGGGGCGATAGTTATCGTTTAGAACTCTGCAGGTTTGGGAAGTACAGTGCCCCTGAGCTCCATTTCCCAAGTCGCTTTTTTGTGAGTGGGACGCAACACGGCTGGATGGCTTCACGCCCTATTGTCGATCCGGGGTGGCAGGCTGAACCGCTGGTGAATTCTTCTTCGTGATGGGAAATGAGAGTGACATGTGCCCGACCAAACACCTCCAGCGAGTCTCTCATTGGTTCCCCCTCTTGCAGTTCATCCTGCGGACAAATTGCAGACGGTACGAAAGAGGCATGGAAAGGCGCCGAGTCTCCAAGTGGGGAGATTGTTAGTAAGGGGGCCTGAATGGAGAACACGAGCACCAGGAGATGAAAACTGAGGTGAGTTTCAGAAAGCTTTCCCGATCCCACGGTGTAGCATCCGCTGGGTTTCCAATGAGTGCTTTCGCTGTCGGAAGATTGCGTTGAACCTGGAGAGTTGGGACCCATGGAATGGGGAGCACGCAGGATTCCTTTCAAGGGTCTGCATTTGCTTTCCCAACCTCACCAATCGTCTCAGCCCCAAGAGTGTCCAGCCTTATGTCTTCTGCCGCTGGGGCTGTAGATGTGGTCAATCCTGGTTGCATGCCAGTCCCTGAACGCATTTTGGAAGAATTTCTCTCTGTTTTGCCCTGCTTGTTTCTTCTTTAGGTTGGAAATGTATCCTCAGAATGGGTCTGAGCTGATTTTCCCTGCTGGTTTTAGGCCGCTTTACACACACTTGATGCACTTACACAGAGATATCAAGACTTAGCTTTTAAGATGCTTATTAGTCGGATAGATACTTGTGCGATGAACAGGGTCTGGTGAGTCCAGTTGATTGAGCAAGGAGTAGGTCGTGTCCATTCCATATTCGGTTTTCGGAAGGGTATCTGTGCTCATTTCAAACTCGAGTTTTATGCGTCACCCCACCTCACCTTTCCCCTGAAGCAGGCATAAGTGTGTTTTCTAAAAGCGTGACTCTGTTCTGTTTGGGGATTCAGTGCATGGGGAGCGATTTTTACATTCCCTCGATAAGTGATATCATAAGTTTCTTTTTTTGTGGGACTTATTTCACTGAGGATGATCGTACCTAAATCCACTCAGGATGCTGCTACCAGCCTCATGACGTGGATTTCATGGCTGAGTGACACTCCATTGGACCTACGTAGCACCACTTGTCCACTTGTCCACTTGTCTTTGTCCACTTGTCCACTCGTCTTTGTCCACTTGGCTCTTTCCTGGGATATGAAACGTGTACCGGAGTGGAGGTTCTTGTCAAGACAGCAGCCCTCAACTTTGGGGTCCCTGTGTCTGGTTGATTTTTTGATTTTCCCAAGGTCAACGCCCATGTGTGGAAGTGCCCTATGCTCTGTGGTTCTGTGCTTTCCATGGTTTGGGAAAGAGGATACACTTGTGAAGATTGGCTGTTGGCCATTGACATCCCGCCCATCAGCTTAACAAGGCTCCCTTGACTCCGTGGCCTGTCCTGCCTTTCTGGTTTTTAGACTTTTTTCGCCTGGCCCTTTTTCCCCAGGGGGGGGGCGAGAGATTTCTTTGTAGTGCTGATTTGCTCTCCCAGGTTGCTTGGTTGGCCAAAAAGGGCGTATGCGTCAGGAAAAAACGCATACGCCCTTTTTGGCCAACCGCATCATTGTCCTCGTTCTGGCGCTTTTCATGTGCTATCGGGGCCATTCCGATATAGCCGTTGACATCCGTTTCCTGCAGTTCTGCCTTGCGTTCAACGCCTCTTCGTAGCCTGACCTCAATATATTTTGGGGCGATAGTTATCGTTTAGAACTCTGCAGGTTTGGGAAGTGCAGTGCCCCTGAGCTCCATTTCCCAAGTCGCTTTTTTGTGAGTGGGACGCAACACGGCTGGATGGCTTCACGCCCTATTGTCGATCCGGGGTGGCAGGCTGAACCGCTGGTGAATTCTTCTTCGTGATGGGAAATGAGAGTGACATGTGCCCGACCAAACACCTCCAGCGAGTCTCTCATTGGTTCCCCCTCTTGCAGTTCATCCTGCGGACAAATTGCAGACGGTACGAAAGAGGCATGGAAAGGCGCCGAGTCTCCAAGTGGGGAGATTGTTAGTAAGGGGGCCTGAATGGAGAACACGAGCACCAGGAGATGAAAACTGAGGTGAGTTTCAGAAAGCTTTCCCGATCCCACGGTGTAGCATCCGCTGGGTTTCCAATGAGTGCTTTCGCTGTCGGAAGATTGCGTTGAACCTGGAGAGTTGGGACCCATGGAATGGGGAGCACGCAGGATTCCTTTCAAGGGTCTGCATTTGCTTTCCCAACCTCAGCAATCGTCTCAGCCCCAAGAGTGTCCAGCCTTATGTCTTCTGCCGCTGGGGCTGTAGATGTGGTCAATCCTGGTTGCATGCCAGTCCCTGAACGCATTTTGGAAGAATTTCTCTCTGTTTTGCCCTGCTTGTTTCTTCTTTAGGTTGGAAATGTATCCTCAGAATGGGTCTGAGCTGATTTTCCCTGCTGGTTTTAGGCCGCTTTACACACACTTGATGCACTTACACAGAGATATCAAGACTTAGCTTTTAAGATGCTTACTAGTCGGATAGATACTTGTGCGATGAACAGGGTCTGGTGAGTCCAGTTGATTGAGCAAGGAGTAGGTCGTGTCCATTCCATATTCGGTTTTCGGAAGGGTATCTGTGCTCATTTCAAACTCGAGTTTTATGCGTCACCCCACCTCACCTTTCCCCTGAAGCAGGCATAAGTGTGTTTTCTAAAAGCGTGACTCTGTTCTGTTTGGGGATTCAGTGCATGGGGAGCGATTTTTACATTCCCTCGATAAGTGATATCATAAGTTTCTTTTTTTGTGGGACTTATTTCACTGAGGATGATCGTACCTAAATCCACTCAGGATGCTGCTACCAGCCTCATGACGTGGATTTCATGGCTGAGTGACACTCCATTGGACCTACGTAGCACCACTTGTCCACTTGTCCACTTGTCTTTGTCCACTTGTCCACTCGTCTTTGTCCACTTGGCTCTTTCCTGGGATATGAAACGTGTACCGGAGTGGAGGTTCTTGTCAAGACAGCAGCCCTCAACTTTGGGGTCCCTGTGTCTGGTTGATTTTTTGATTTTCCCAAGGTCAACGCCCATGTGTGGAAGTGCCCTATGCTCTGTGGTTCTGTGTTTTCCATGGTTTGGGAAAGAGGATACACTTGTGAAGATTGGCTGTTGGCCATTGACATCCCGCCCATCAGCTTAACAAGGCTCCCTTGACTCCGTGGCCTGTCCTGCCTTTCTGGTTTTTAGACTTTTTTCGCCTGGCCCTTTTGCCCCGGGGGGGGGGCGAGAGATTTCTTTGTAGTGCTGATTTGCTCTCCCAGGTTGCTTGGTTGGCCAAAAAGGGCGTATGCGTTTTTTCCTGAATATATTCAGGAAAAAACGCATACACCCTTTTTGGCCAACCGCATCATTGTCCACGTTCTGGCGCTTTTCATGTGCTATCGGGGCCATTCCGATGTACCCGTTGACATCCGTTTCCTGCAATTCTGCCTTGCGTTCAACGCCTCTTCGTGGCCTGACCTCAATATATTTTGGGGCGATAGTTATCGTTTAGAACTCTGCAGGTTTGGGAAGTGCAGTGCCCCTGAGCTCCATTTCCCAAGTCGCTTTTTTGTGAGTGGGACGCAACACGGCTGGATGGCTTCACGCCCTATTGTCGATCCGGGGTGGCAGGCTGAACCGCTGGTGAATTCTTCTTCGTGATGGGAAATGAGAGTGACATGTGCCCGACCAAACACTTCCAGCGAGTCTCTCATTGGTTCCCCCTCTTGCAGTTCATCCTGAGGACAAATTGCAGACGGTACGAAAGAGGCATGGAAAGGCGCCGAGTCTCCAAGTGGGGAGATTGTTAGTAAGGGGGCCTGAATGGAGAACACGAGCACCAGGAGATGAAAACTGAGGTGAGTTTCAGAAAGCTTTCCCGATCCCACGGTGTAGCATCCGCTGGGTTTCCAATGAGTGCTTTCGCTGTCGGAAGATTGCGTTGAACCTGGAGAGTTGGGACCCATGGAATGGGGAGCACGCAGGATTCCTTTCAAGGGTCTGCATTTGCTTTCCCAACCTCACCAATCGTCTCAGCCCCAAGAGTGTCCAGCCTTATGTCTTCTGCCGCTGGGGCTGTAGATGTGGTCAATCCTGGTTGCATGCCAGTCCCTGAACGCATTTTGGAAGAATTTCTCTCTGTTTTGCCCTGCTTGTTTCTTCTTTATGTTGGAAATGTATCCTCAGAATGGGTCTGAGCTGATTTTCCCTGCTGGTTTTAGGCCGCTTTACACACACTTGATGCACTTACACAGAGATATCAAGACTTAGCTTTTAAGATGCTTACTAGCCGGATAGATACTTGTGCGATGAACAGGGTCTGGTGAGTCCAGTTGATTGAGCAAGGAGTAGGTCGTGTCCATTCCATATTCGGTTTTCGGAAGGGTATCTGTGCTCATTTCAAACTCGAGTTTTATGCGTCACCCCACCTCACCTTTCCCCTGAAGCAGGCATAAGTGTGTTTTCTAAAAGCGTGACTCTGTTCTGTTTGGGGATTCAGTGCATGGGGAGCGATTTTTACATTCCCTCGATAAGTGATATCATAAGTTTCTTTTTTTGTGGGACTTATTTCACTGAGGATGATCGTACCTAAATCCACTCAGGATGCTGCTACCAGCCTCATGACGTGGATTTCATGGCTGAGTGACACTCCATTGGACCTACGTAGCACCACTTGTCCACTTGTCCACTTGTCTTTGTCCACTTGTCCACTCGTCTTTGTCCACTTGGCTCTTTCCTGGGATATGAAACGTGTACCGGAGTGGAGGTTCCTGTCAAGACAGCAGCCCTCAACTTTGGGGTCCCTGTGTCTGGTTGATTTTTTGATTTTCCCAAGGTCAACGCCCATGTGTGGAAGTGCCCTATGCTCTGTGGTTCTGTGTTTTACATGGTTTGGGAAAGAGGATACACTTGTGAAGATTGGCTGTTGGCCATTGACATCCCGCCCATCAGCTTAACAAGGCTCCCTTGACTCCGTGGCCTGTCCTGCCTTTCTGGTTTTTAGACTTTTTTCGCCTGGCCCTTTTGCCCCGGGGGGGGGGCGAGAGATTTCTTTGTAGTGCTGATTTGCTCTCCCAGGTTGCTTGGTTGGCCAAAAAGGGCGTATGCGTTTTTTCCTGAATATATTCAGGAAAAAACGCATACGCCCTTTTTGGCCAACCGCATCATTGTCCACGTTCTGGCGCTTTTCATGTGCTATCGGGGCCATTCCGATGTAGCCGTTGACATCCGTTTCCTGCAGTTCTGCCTTGCGTTCAACGCCTCTTCGTAGCCTGACCTCAATATATTTTGGGGCGATAGTTATCGTTTAGAACTCTGCAGGTTTGGGAAGTACAGTGCCCCTGAGCTCCATTTCCCAAGTCGCTTTTTTGTGAGTGGGACGCAACACGGCTGGATGGCTTCACGCCCTATTGTCGATCCGGGGTGGCAGGCTGAACCGCTGGTGAATTCTTCTTCGTGATGGGAAATGAGAGTGACATGTGCCCGACCAAACACCTCCAGCGAGTCTCTCATTGGTTCCCCCTCTTGCAGTTCATCCTGCGGACAAATTGCAGACGGTACGAAAGAGGCATGGAAAGGCGCCGAGTCTCCAAGTGGGGAGATTGTTAGTAAGGGGGCCTGAATGGAGAACACGAGCACCAGGAGATGAAAACTGAGGTGAGTTTCAGAAAGCTTTCCCGATCCCACGGTGTAGCATCCGCTGGGTTTCCAATGAGTGCTTTCGCTGTCGGAAGATTGCGTTGAACCTGGAGAGTTGGGACCCATGGAATGGGGAGCACGCAGGATTCCTTTCAAGGGTCTGCATTTGCTTTCCCAACCTCACCAATCGTCTCAGCCCCAAGAGTGTCCAGCCTTATGTCTTCTGCCGCTGGGGCTGTAGATGTGGTCAATCCTGGTTGCATGCCAGTCCCTGAACGCATTTTGGAAGAATTTCTCTCTGTTTTGCCCTGCTTGTTTCTTCTTTAGGTTGGAAATGTATCCTCAGAATGGGTCTGAGCTGATTTTCCCTGCTGGTTTTAGGCCGCTTTACACACACTTGATGCACTTACACAGAGATATCAAGACTTAGCTTTTAAGATGCTTATTAGTCGGATAGATACTTGTGCGATGAACAGGGTCTGGTGAGTCCAGTTGATTGAGCAAGGAGTAGGTCGTGTCCATTCCATATTCGGTTTTCGGAAGGGTATCTGTGCTCATTTCAAACTCGAGTTTTATGCGTCACCCCACCTCACCTTTCCCCTGAAGCAGGCATAAGTGTGTTTTCTAAAAGCGTGACTCTGTTCTGTTTGGGGATTCAGTGCATGGGGAGCGATTTTTACATTCCCTCGATAAGTGATATCATAAGTTTCTTTTTTTGTGGGACTTATTTCACTGAGGATGATCGTACCTAAATCCACTCAGGATGCTGCTACCAGCCTCATGACGTGGATTTCATGGCTGAGTGACACTCCATTGGACCTACGTAGCACCACTTGTCCACTTGTCCACTTGTCTTTGTCCACTTGTCCACTCGTCTTTGTCCACTTGGCTCTTTCCTGGGATATGAAACGTGTACCGGAGTGGAGGTTCTTGTCAAGACAGCAGCCCTCAACTTTGGGGTCCCTGTGTCTGGTTGATTTTTTGATTTTCCCAAGGTCAACGCCCATGTGTGGAAGTGCCCTATGCTCTGTGGTTCTGTGCTTTCCATGGTTTGGGAAAGAGGATACACTTGTGAAGATTGGCTGTTGGCCATTGACATCCCGCCCATCAGCTTAACAAGGCTCCCTTGACTCCGTGGCCTGTCCTGCCTTTCTGGTTTTTAGACTTTTTTCGCCTGGCCCTTTTTCCCCAGGGGGGGGGCGAGAGATTTCTTTGTAGTGCTGATTTGCTCTCCCAGGTTGCTTGGTTGGCCAAAAAGGGCGTATGCGTCAGGAAAAAACGCATACGCCCTTTTTGGCCAACCGCATCATTGTCCTCGTTCTGGCGCTTTTCATGTGCTATCGGGGCCATTCCGATATAGCCGTTGACATCCGTTTCCTGCAGTTCTGCCTTGCGTTCAACGCCTCTTCGTAGCCTGACCTCAATATATTTTGGGGCGATAGTTATCGTTTAGAACTCTGCAGGTTTGGGAAGTGCAGTGCCCCTGAGCTCCATTTCCCAAGTCGCTTTTTTGTGAGTGGGACGCAACACGGCTGGATGGCTTCACGCCCTATTGTCGATCCGGGGTGGCAGGCTGAACCGCTGGTGAATTCTTCTTCGTGATGGGAAATGAGAGTGACATGTGCCCGACCAAACACCTCCAGCGAGTCTCTCATTGGTTCCCCCTCTTGCAGTTCATCCTGCGGACAAATTGCAGACGGTACGAAAGAGGCATGGAAAGGCGCCGAGTCTCCAAGTGGGGAGATTGTTAGTAAGGGGGCCTGAATGGAGAACACGAGCACCAGGAGATGAAAACTGAGGTGAGTTTCAGAAAGCTTTCCCGATCCCACGGTGTAGCATCCGCTGGGTTTCCAATGAGTGCTTTCGCTGTCGGAAGATTGCGTTGAACCTGGAGAGTTGGGACCCATGGAATGGGGAGCACGCAGGATTCCTTTCAAGGGTCTGCATTTGCTTTCCCAACCTCACCAATCGTCTCAGCCCCAAGAGTGTCCAGCCTTATGTCTTCTGCCGCTGGGGCTGTAGATGTGGTCAATCCTGGTTGCATGCCAGTCCCTGAACGCATTTTGGAAGAATTTCTCTCTGTTTTGCCCTGCTTGTTTCTTCTTTAGGTTGGAAATGTATCCTCAGAATGGGTCTGAGCTGATTTTCCCTGCTGGTTTTAGGCCGCTTTACACACACTTGATGCACTTACACAGAGATATCAAGACTTAGCTTTTAAGATGCTTACTAGTCGGATAGATACTTGTGCGATGAACAGGGTCTGGTGAGTCCAGTTGATTGAGCAAGGAGTAGGTCGTGTCCATTCCATATTCGGTTTTCGGAAGGGTATGTGTGCTCATTTCAAACTCGAGTTTTATGCGTCACCCCACCTCACCTTTCCCCTGAAGCAGGCATAAGTGTGTTTTCTAAAAGCGTGACTCTGTTCTGTTTGGGGATTCAGTGCATGGGGAGCGATTTTTACATTCCCTCGATAAGTGATATCATAAGTTTCTTTTTTTGTGGGACTTATTTCACTGAGGATGATCGTACCTAAATCCACTCAGGATGCTGCTACCAGCCTCATGACGTGGATTTCATGGCTGAGTGACACTCCATTGGACCTACGTAGCACCACTTGTCCACTTGTCCACTTGTCTTTGTCCACTTGTCCACTCGTCTTTGTCCACTTGGCTCTTTCCTGGGATATGAAACGTGTACCGGAGTGGAGGTTCTTGTCAAGACAGCAGCCCTCAACTTTGGGGTCCCTGTGTCTGGTTGATTTTTTGATTTTCCCAAGGTCAACGCCCATGTGTGGAAGTGCCCTATGCTCTGTGGTTCTGTGTTTTCCATGGTTTGGGAAAGAGGATACACTTGTGAAGATTGGCTGTTGGCCATTGACATCCCGCCCATCAGCTTAACAAGGCTCCCTTGACTCCGTGGCCTGTCCTGCCTTTCTGGTTTTTAGACTTTTTTCGCCTGGCCCTTTTGCCCCGGGGGGGGGGCGAGAGATTTCTTTGTAGTGCTGATTTGCTCTCCCAGGTTGCTTGGTTGGCCAAAAAGGGCGTATGCGTTTTTTCCTGAATATATTCAGGAAAAAACGCATACGCCCTTTTTGGCCAACCGCATCATTGTCCACGTTCTGGCGCTTTTCATGTGCTATCGGGGCCATTCCGATGTACCCGTTGACATCCGTTTCCTGCAGTTCTGCCTTGCGTTCAGCGCCTCTTCGTAGCCTGACCTCAATATATTTTGGGGCGATAGTTATCGTTTAGAACTCTGCAGGTTTGGGAAGTGCAGTGCCCCTGAGCTCCATTTCCCAAGTCGCTTTTTTGTGAGTGGGACGCAACACGGCTGGATGGCTTCACGCCCTATTGTCGATCCGGGGTGGCAGGCTGAACCTCTGGTGAATTCTTCTTCGTGATGGGAAATGAGAGTGACATGTGCCCGACCAAACACCTCCAGCGAGTCTCTCATTGGTTCCCCCTCTTGCAGTTCATCCTGCGGACAAATTGCAGACGGTACGAAAGAGGCATGGAAAGGCGCCGAGTCTCCAAGTGGGGAGATTGTTAGTAAGGGGGCCTGAATGGAGAACACGAGCACCAGGAGATGAAAACTGAGGTGAGTTTCAGAAAGCTTTCCCGATCCCACGGTGTAGCATCCGCTGGGTTTCCAATGAGTGCTTTCGCTGTCGGAAGATTGCGTTGAACCTGGAGAGTTGGGACCCATGGAATGGGGAGCACGCAGGATTCCTTTCAAGGGTCTGCATTTGCTTTCCCAACCTCACCAATCGTCTCAGCCCCAAGAGTGTCCAGCCTTATGTCTTCTGCCGCTGGGGCTGTAGATGTGGTCAATCCTGGTTGCATGCCAGTCCCTGAACGCATTTTGGAAGAATTTCTCTCTGTTTTGCCCTGCTTGTTTCTTCTTTATGTTGGAAATGTATCCTCAGAATGGGTCTGAGCTGATTTTCCCTGCTGGTTTTAGGCCGCTTTACACACACTTGATGCACTTACACAGAGATATCAAGACTTAGCTTTTAAGATGCTTACTAGCCGGATAGATACTTGTGCGATGAACAGGGTCTGGTGAGTCCAGTTGATTGAGCAAGGAGTAGGTCGTGTCCATTCCATATTCGGTTTTCGGAAGGGTATCTGTGCTCATTTCAAACTCGAGTTTTATGCGTCACCCCACCTCACCTTTCCCCTGAAGCAGGCATAAGTGTGTTTTCTAAAAGCGTGACTCTGTTCTGTTTGGGGATTCAGTGCATGGGGAGCGATTTTTACATTCCCTCGATAAGTGATATCATAAGTTTCTTTTTTTGTGGGACTTATTTCACTGAGGATGATCGTACCTAAATCCACTCAGGATGCTGCTACCAGCCTCATGACGTGGATTTCATGGCTGAGTGACACTCCATTGGACCTACGTAGCACCACTTGTCCACTTGTCCACTTGTCTTTGTCCACTTGTCCACTCGTCTTTGTCCACTTGGCTCTTTCCTGGGATATGAAACGTGTACCGGAGTGGAGGTTCTTGTCAAGACAGCAGCCCTCAACTTTGGGGTCCCTGTGTCTGGTTGATTTTTTCATTTTCCCAAGGTCAACGCCCATGTGTGGAAGTGCCCTATGCTCTGTGGTTCTGTGCTTTCCATGGTTTGGGAAAGAGGATACACTTGTGAAGATTGGCTGTTGGCCATTGACATCCCGCCCATCAGCTTAACAAGGCTCCCTTGAATCCGTGGGCTGTCCTGCCTTTCTGGTTTTTAGACTTTTTTCGCCTGGCCCTTTTGCCCCGGGGGGGGCGAGAGATTTCTTTGTAGTGCTGATTTGCTCTCCCAGGTTGCTTGGTTGGCCAAAAAGGGCGTATGCGTTTTTTCCTGAATATATTCAGGAAAAAACGCATACGCCCTTTTTGGCCAACCGCATCATTGTCCACGTTCTGGCGCTTTTCATGTGCTATCGGGGCCATTCCGATGTACCCGTTGACATCCGTTTCCTGCAGTTCTGCCTTGCGTTCAACGCCTCTTCGTAGCCTGACCTCAATATATTTTGGGGCGATAGTTATCGTTTAGAACTCTGCAGGTTTGGGAAGTGCAGTGCCCCTGAGCTCCATTTCCCAAGTCGCTTTTTTGTGAGTGGGACGCAACACGGCTGGATGGCTTCACGCCCTATTGTCGATCCGGGGTGGCAGGCTGAACCTCTGGTGAATTCTTCTTCGTGATGGGAAATGAGAGTGACATGTGCCCGACCAAACACCTCCAGCGAGTCTCTCATTGGTTCCCCCTCTTGCAGTTCATCCTGCGGACAAATTGCAGACGGTACGAAAGAGGCATGGAAAGGCGCCGAGTCTCCAAGTGGGGAGATTGTTAGTAAGGGGGCCTGAATGGAGAACACGAGCACCAGGAGATGAAAACTGAGGTGAGTTTCAGAAAGCTTTCCCGATCCCACGGTGTAGCATCCGCTGGGTTTCCAATGAGTGCTTTCGCTGTCGGAAGATTGCGTTGAACCTGGAGAGTTGGGACCCATGGAATGGGGAGCACGCAGGATTCCTTTCAAGGGTCTGCATTTGCTTTCCCAACCTCAGCAATCGTCTCAGCCCCAAGAGTGTCCAGCCTTATGTCTTCTGCCGCTGGGGCTGTAGATGTGGTCAATCCTGGTTGCATGCCAGTCCCTGAACGCATTTTGGAAGAATTTCTCTGTTTTGCCCTGCTTGTTTCTTCTTTAGGTTGGAAATGTATCCTCAGAATGGGTCTGAGCTGATTTTCCCTGCTGGTTTTAGGCCGCTTTACACACACTTGATGCACTTACACAGAGATATCAAGACTTAGCTTTTAAGATGCTGACTAGTCGGATAGATACTTGTGCGATGAACAGGGTCTGGTGAGTCCAGTTGATTGAGCAAGGAGTAGGTCGTGTCCATTCCATATTCGGTTTTCGGAAGGGTATGTGTGCTCATTTCAAACTCGAGTTTTATGCGTCACCCCACCTCACCTTTCCCCTGAAGCAGGCATAAGTGTGTTTTCTAAAAGCGTGACTCTGTTCTGTTTGGGGATTCAGTGCATGGGGAGCGATTTTTACATTCCCTCGATAAGTGATATCATAAGTTTCTTTTTTTGTGGGACTTATTTCACTGAGGATGATCGTACCTAAATCCACTCAGGATGCTGCTACCAGCCTCATGACGTGGATTTCATGGCTGAGTGACACTCCATTGGACCTACGTAGCACCACTTGTCCACTTGTCCACTTGTCTTTGTCCACTTGTCCACTCGTCTTTGTCCACTTGGCTCTTTCCTGGGATATGAAACGTGTACCGGAGTGGAGGTTCTTGTCAAGACAGCAGCCCTCAACTTTGGGGTCCCTGTGTCTGGTTGATTTTTTGATTTTCCCAAGGTCAACGCCCATGTGTGGAAGTGCCCTATGCTCTGTGGTTCTGTGTTTTCCATGGTTTGGGAAAGAGGATACACTTGTGAAGATTGGCTGTTGGCCATTGACATCCCGCCCATCAGCTTAACAAGGCTCCCTTGACTCCGTGGCCTGTCCTGCCTTTCTGGTTTTTAGACTTTTTTCGCCTGGCCCTTTTGCCCCGGGGGGGGGCGAGAGATTTCTTTGTAGTGCTGATTTGCTCTCCCAGGTTGCTTGGTTGGCCAAAAAGGGCGTATGCGTTTTTTCCTGAATATATTCAGGAAAAAACGCATACGCCCTTTTTGGCCAACCGCATCATTGTCCACGTTCTGGCGCTTTTCATGTGCTATCGGGGCCATTCCGATGTACCCGTTGACATCCGTTTCCTGCAATTCTGCCTTGCGTTCAACGCCTCTTCGTAGCCTGACCTCAATATATTTTGGGGCGATAGTTATCGTTTAGAACTCTGCAGGTTTGGGAAGTGCAGTGCCCCTGAGCTCCATTTCCCAAGTCGCTTTTTTGTGAGTGGGACGCAACACGGCTGGATGGCTTCACGCCCTATTGTCGATCCGGGGTGGCAGGCTGAACCGCTGGTGAATTCTTCTTCGTGATGGGAAAAGAGAGTGACATGTGCCCGACCAAACACCTCCAGCGAGTCTCTCATTGGTTCCCCCTCTTGCAGTTCATCCTGCGGACAAATTGCAGACGGTACGAAAGAGGCATGAAAAGGCGCCGAGTCTCCAAGTGGGGAGATTGTTAGTAAGGGGGCCTGAATGGAGAACACGAGCACCAGGAGATGAAAACTGAGGTGAGTTTCAGAAAGCTTTCCCGATCCCAGGGTGTAGCATCCGCTGGGTTTCCAATGAGTGCTTTCGCTGTCGGAAGATTGCGTTGAACCTGGAGAGTTGGGACCCATGGAATGGGGAGCACGCAGGATTCCTTTCAAGGGTCTGCATTTGCTTTCCCAACCTCACCAATCGTCTCAGCCCCAAGAGTGTCCAGCCTTATGTCTTCTGCCGCTGGGGCTGTAGATGTGGTCAATCCTGGTTGCATGCCAGTCCCTGAACGCATTTTGGGAGAATTTCTCTCTGTTTTGCCCTGCTTGTTTCTTCTTTATGTTGGAAATGTATCCTCAGAATGGGTCTGAGCTGATTTTCCCTGCTGGTTTTAGGCCGCTTTACACACACTTGATGCACTTACACAGAGATATCAAGACTTAGCTTTTAAGAGGCTTACTAGTCGGATAGATACTTGTGCGATGAACAGGGTCTGGTGAGTCCAGTTGATTGAGCAAGGAGTAGGTCGTGTCCATTCCATATTCGGTTTTCGGAAGGGTATCTGTGCTCATTTCAAACTCGAGTTTTATGCGTCACCCCACCTCAGCTTTCCCCTGAAGCAGGCATAAGTGTGTTTTCTAAAAGCGTGACTCTGTTCTGTTTGGGGATTCAGTGCATGGGGAGCGATTTTTACATTCCCTCGATAAGTGATATCATAAGTTTCTTTTTTTGTGGGACTTATTTCACTGAGGATGATCGTACCTAAATCCACTCAGGATGCTGCTACCAGCCTCATGACGTGGATTTCATGGCTGAGTGACACTCCATTGGACCTACGTAGCACCACTTGTCCACTTGTCCACTTGTCTTTGTCCACTTGTCCACTCGTCTTTGTCCACTTGGCTCTTTCCTGGGATATGAAACGTGTACCGGAGTGGAGGTTCTTGTCAAGACAGCAGCCCTCAACTTTGGGGTCCCTGTGTCTGGTTGATTTTTTGATTTTCCCAAGGTCAACGCCCATGTGTGGAAGTGCCCTATGCTCTGTGGTTCTGTGTTTTCCATGGTTTGGGAAAGAGGATACACTTGTGAAGATTGGCTGTTGGCCATTGACATCCCGCCCATCAGCTTAACAAGGCTCCCTTGACTCCGTGGCCTGTCCTGCCTTTCTGGTTTTTAGACTTTTTTCGCCTGGCCCTTTTGCCCCGGGGGGGGGGCGAGAGATTTCTTTGTAGTGCTGATTTGCTCTCCCAGGTTGCTTGGTTGGCCAAAAAGGGCGTATGCGTTTTTTCCTGAATATATTCAGGAAAAAACGCATACGCCCTTTTTGGCCAACCGCATCATTGTCCACGTTCTGGCGCTTTTCATGTGCTATCGGGGCCATTCCGATGTACCCGTTGACATCCGTTTCCTGCAATTCTGCCTTGCGTTCAACGCCTCTTCGTAGCCTGACCTCAATATATTTTGGGGCGATAGTTATCGTTTAGAACTCTGCAGGTTTGGGAAGTGCAGTGCCCCTGAGCTCCATTTCCCAAGTCGCTTTTTTGTGAGTGGGACGCAACACGGCTGGATGGCTTCACGCCCTATTGTCGATCCGGGGTGGCAGGCTGAACCGCTGGTGAATTCTTCTTCGTGATGGGAAATGAGAGTGACATGTGCCCGACCAAACACTTCCAGCGAGTCTCTCATTGGTTCCCCCTCTTGCAGTTCATCCTGCGGACAAATTGCAGACGGTACGAAAGAGGCATGGAAAGGCGCCGAGTCTCCAAGTGGGGAGATTGTTAGTAAGGGGGCCTGAATGGAGAACACGAGCACCAGGAGATGAAAACTGAGGTGAGTTTCAGAAAGCTTTCCCGATCCCACGGTGTAGCATCCGCTGGGTTTCCAATGAGTGCTTTCGCTGTCGGAAGATTGCGTTGAACCTGGAGAGTTGGGACCCATGGAATGGGGAGCACGCAGGATTCCTTTCAAGGGTCTGCATTTGCTTTCCCAACCTCACCAATCGTCTCAGCCCCAAGAGTGTCCAGCCTTATGTCTTCTGCCGCTGGGGCTGTAGATGTGGTCAATCCTGGTGGCATGCCAGTCCCTGAACGCATTTTGGAAGAATTTCTCTCTGTTTTGCCCTGCTTGTTTCTTCTTTATGTTGGAAATGTATCCTCAGAATGGGTCTGAGCTGATTTTCCCTGCTGGTTTTAGGCCGCTTTACACACACTTGATGCACTTACACAGAGATATCAAGACTTAGCTTTTAAGATGCTTACTAGCCGGATAGATACTTGTGCGATGAACAGGGTCTGGTGAGTCCAGTTGATTGAGCAAGGAGTAGGTCGTGTCCATTCCATATTCGGTTTTCGGAAGGGTATCTGTGCTCATTTCAAACTCGAGTTTTATGCGTCACCCCACCTCACCTTTCCCCTGAAGCAGGCATAAGTGTGTTTTCTAAAAGCGTGACTCTGTTCTGTTTGGGGATTCAGTGCATGGGGAGCGATTTTTACATTCCCTTGATAAGTGATATCATAAGTTTCTTTTTTTGTGGGACTTATTTCACTGAGGATGATCGTACCTAAATCCACTCAGGATGCTGCTACCAGCCTCATGACGTGGATTTCATGGCTGAGTGACACTCCATTGGACCTACGTAGCACCACTTGTCCACTTGTCCACTTGTCTTTGTCCACTTGTCCACTCGTCTTTGTCCACTTGGCTCTTTCCTGGGATATGAAACGTGTACCGGAGTGGAGGTTCTTGTCAAGACAGCAGCCCTCAACTTTGGGGTCCCTGTGTCTGGTTGATTTTTACATTTTCCCAAGGTCAACGCCCATGTGTGGAAGTGCCCTATGCTCTGTGGTTCTGTGTTTTACATGGTTTGGGAAAGAGGATACACTTGTGAAGATTGGCTGTTGGCCATTGACATCCCGCCCATCAGCTTAACAAGGCTCCCTTGACTCCGTGGCCTGTCCTGCCTTTCTGGTTTTTAGACTTTTTTCGCCTGGCCCTTTTGCCCCGGGGGGGGGCGAGAGATTTCTTTGTAGTGCTGATTTGCTCTCCCAGGTTGCTTGGTTGGCCAAAAAGGGCGTATGCGTTTTTTCCTGAATATATTCAGGAAAAAACGCATACGCCCTTTTTGGCCAACCGCATCATTGTCCACGTTCTGGCGCTTTTCATGTGCTATCGGGGCCATTCCGATGTACCCGTTGACATCCGTTTCCTGCAGTTCTGCCTTGCGTTCAGCGCCTCTTCGTAGCCTGACCTCAATATATTTTGGGGCGATAGTTATCGTTTAGAACTCTGCAGGTTTGGGAAGTGCAGTGCCCCTGAGCTCCATTTCCCAAGTCGCTTTTTTGTGAGTGGGACGCAACACGGCTGGATGGCTTCACGCCCTATTGTCGATCCGGGGTGGCAGGCTGAACCTCTGGTGAATTCTTCTTCGTGATGGGAAATGAGAGTGACATGTGCCCGACCAAACACCTCCAGCGAGTCTCTCATTGGTTCCCCCTCTTGCAGTTCATCCTGCGGACAAATTGCAGACGGTACGAAAGAGGCATGGAAAGGCGCCGAGTCTCCAAGTGGGGAGATTGTTAGTAAGGGGGCCTGAATGGAGAACACGAGCACCAGGAGATGAAAACTGAGGTGAGTTTCAGAAAGCTTTCCCGATCCCACGGTGTAGCATCCGCTGGGTTTCCAATGAGTGCTTTCGCTGTCGGAAGATTGCGTTGAACCTGGAGAGTTGGGACCCATGGAATGGGGAGCACGCAGGATTCCTTTCAAGGGTCTGCATTTGCTTTCCCAACCTCACCAATCGTCTCAGTCCCAAGAGTGTCCAGCCTTATGTCTTCTGCCGCTGGGGCTGTAGATGTGGTCAATCCTGGTTGCATGCCAGTCCCTGAACGCATTTTGGAAGAATTTCTCTCTGTTTTGCCCTGCTTGTTTCTTCTTTAGGTTGGAAATGTATCCTCAGAATGGGTCTGAGCTGATTTTCCCTGCTGGTTTTAGGCCGCTTTACACACACTTGATGCACTTACACAGAGATATCAAGACTTAGCTGTTAAGAGGCTTACTAGTCAGATAGATACTTGTGCGATGAACAGGGTCTGGTGAGTCCAGTTGATTGAGCAAGGAGTAGGTCGTGTCCATTCCATATTCGGTTTTCGGAAGGGTATCTGTGCTCATTTCAAACTCGAGTTTTATGCGTCACCCCACCTCACCTTTCCCCTGAAGCAGGCATAAGTGTGTTTTCTAAAAGCGTGACTCTGTTCTGTTTGGGGATTCAGTGCATGGGGAGCGATTTTTACATTCCCTCGATAAGTGATATCATAAGTTTCTTTTTTTGTGGGACTTATTTCACTGAGGATGATCGTACCTAAATCCACTCAGGATGCTGCTACCAGCCTCATGACGTGGATTTCATGGCTGAGTGACACTCCATTGGACCTACGTAGCACCACTTGTCCACTTGTCCACTTGTCTTTGTCCACTTGTCCACTCGTCTTTGTCCACTTGGCTCTTTCCTGGGATATGAAACGTGTACCGGAGTGGAGGTTCTTGTCAAGACAGCAGCCCTCAACTTTGGGGTCCCTGTGTCTGGTTGATTTTTTGATTTTCCCAAGGTCAACGCCCATGTGTGGAAGTGCCCTATGCTCTGTGGTTCTGTGTTTTCCATGGTTTGGGAAAGAGGATACACTTGTGAAGATTGGCTGTTGGCCATTGACATCCCGCCCATCAGCTTAACAAGGCTCCCTTGACTCCGTGGCCTGTCCTGCCTTTCTGGTTTTTAGACTTTTTTCGCCTGGCCCTTTTGCCCCGGAGGGGGCGGCGAGAGATTTCTTTGTAGTGCTGATTTGCTCTCCCAGGTTGCTTGGTTGGCCAAAAAGGGCGGATGCGTTTTTTCCTGAATATATTCAGGAAAAAACGCATCCGCCCTTTTTGGCCAACCGCATCATTGTCCACGTTCTGGCGCTTTTCATGTGCTATCGGGGCCATTCCGATGTACCCGTTGACATCCGTTTCCTGCAGTTCTGCCTTGCGTTCAACGCCTCTTCGTAGCCTGACCTCAATATATTTTGGGGCGATAGTTATCGTTTAGAACTCTGCAGGTTTGGGAAGTGCAGTGCCCCTGAGCTCCATTTCCCAAGTCGCTTTTTTGTGAGTGGGACGCAACACGGCTGGATGGCTTCACGCCCTATTGTCTATCCGCGGTGGTAGGCTGAACCGCTGGTGAATTCTTCTTCGTGATGGGAAATGAGAGTGACATGTGCCCGACCAAACACCTCCAGCGAGTCTCTCATTGGTTCCCCCTCTTGCAGTTCATCCTGCGGACAAATTGCAGACGGTACGAAAGAGGCATGGAAAGGCGCCGAGTCTCCAAGTGGGGAGATTGTTAGTAAGGGGGCCTGAATGGAGAACACGAGCACCAGGAGATGAAAACTGAGGTGAGTTTCAGAAAGCTTTCCCGATCCCACGGTGTAGCATCCGCTGGGTTTCCAATGAGTGCTTTCGCTGTCGGAAGATTGCGTTGAACCTGGAGAGTTGGGACCCATGGAATGGGGAGCACGCAGGATTCCTTTCAAGGGTCTGCATTTGCTTTCCCAACCTCACCAATCGTCTCAGCCCCAAGAGTGTCCAGCCTTATGTCTTCTGCCGCTGGGGCTGTAGATGTGGTCAATCCTGGTTGCATGCCAGTCCCTGAACGCATTTTGGAAGAATTTCTCTCTGTTTTGCCCTGCTTGTTTCTTCTTTATGTTGGAAATGTATCCTCAGAATGGGTCTGAGCTGATTTTCCCTGCTGGTTTTAGGCCGCTTTACACACACTTGATGCACTTACACAGAGATATCAAGGCTTAGCTTTTAGAGGCTTAGTAGTCAGATAGATACTTGTGCGATGAACAGGGTCTGGTGAGTCCAGTTGATTGAGCAAGGAGTAGGTCGTGTCCATTCCATATTCGGTTTTCAGAAGGGTATCTGTGCTCATTTCAAACTCGAGTTTTATGCGTCACCCCACCTCACCTTTCCCCTGAAGCAGGCATAAGTGTGTTTTCTAAAAGCGTGACTCTGTTCTGTTTGGGGATTCAGTGCATGGGGAGCGATTTTTACATTCCCTCGATAAGTGATATCATAAGTTTCTTTTTTTGTGGGACTTATTTCACTGAGGATGATCGTACCTAAATCCACTCAGGATGCTGCTACCAGCCTCATGACGTGGATTTCATGGCTGAGTGACACTCCATTGGACCTACGTAGCACCACTTGTCCACTTGTCCACTTGTCTTTGTCCACTTGTCCACTCGTCTTTGTCCACTTGGCTCTTTCCTGGGATATGAAACGTGTACCGGAGTGGAGGTTCTTGTCAAGACAGCAGCCCTCAACTTTGGGGTCCCTGTGTCTGGTTGATTTTTTCATTTTCCCAAGGTCAACGCCCATGTGTGGAAGTGCCCTATGCTCTGTGGTTCTGTGTTTTCCATGGTTTGGGAAAGAGGATACACTTGTGAAGATTGGCTGTTGGCCATTGACATCCCGCCCATCAGCTTAACAAGGCTCCCTTGACTCCGTGGCCTGTCCTGCCTTTCTGGTTTTTAGACTTTTTTCGCCTGGCCCTTTTGCCCCGGGGGGGGGGCGAGAGATTTCTTTGTAGTGCTGATTTGCTCTCCCAGGTTGCTTGGTTGGCCAAAAAGGGCGTATGCGTTTTTTCCTGAATATATTCAGGAAAAAACGCATACGCCCTTTTTGGCCAACCGCATCATTGTCCACGTTCTGGCGCTTTTCATGTGCTATCGGGGCCATTCCGATGTACCCGTTGACATCCGTTTCCTGCAGTTCTGCCTTGCGTTCAGCGCCTCTTCGTAGCCTGACCTCAATATATTTTGGGGCGATAGTTATCGTTTAGAACTCTGCAGGTTTGTGAAGTGCAGTGCCCCTGAGCTCCATTTCCCAAGTCGCTTTTTTGTGAGTGGGACGCAACACGGCTGGATGGCTTCACGCCCTATTGTCGATCCGGGGTGGCAGGCTGAACCGCTGGTGAATTCTTCTTCGTGATGGGAAATGAGAGTGACATGTGCCCGACCAAACACCTCCAGCGAGTCTCTCATTGGTTCCCCCTCTTGCAGTTCATCCTGCGGACAAATTGCAGACGGTACGAAAGAGGCATGGAAAGGCGCCGAGTCTCCAAGTGGGGAGATTGTTAGTAAGGGGGCCTGAATGGAGAACACGAGCACCAGGAGATGAAAACTGAGGTGAGTTTCAGAAAGCTTTCCCGATCCCACGGTGTAGCATCCGCTGGGTTTCCAATGAGTGCTTTCGCTGTCGGAAGATTGCGTTGAACCTGGAGAGTTGGGACCCATGGAATGGGGAGCACGCAGGATTCCTTTCAAGGGTCTGCATTTGATTTCCCAACCTCACGAATCGTCTCAGCCCCAAGAGTGTCCAGCCTTATGTCTTCTGCCGCTGGGGCTGTAGATGTGGTCAATCCTGGTTGCATGCCAGTCCCTGAACGCATTTTGGAAGAAGTTCTCTCTGTTTTGCCCTGCTTGTTTCTTCTTTATGTTGGAAATGTATCCTCAGAATGGGTCTGAGCTGATTTTCCCTGCTGGTTTTAGGCCGCTTTACACACACTTGATGCACTTACACAGAGATATCAAGACTTAGCTTTTAAGATGCTTACTAGTCGGATAGATACTTGTGCGATGAACAGGGTCTGGTGAGTCCAGTTGATTGAGCAAGGAGTAGGTCGTGTCCATTCCATATTCGGTTTTCGGAAGGGTATGTGTGCTCATTTCAAACTCGAGTTTTATGCGTCACCCCACCTCACCTTTCCCCTGAAGCAGGCATAAGTGTGTTTTCTAAAAGCGTGACTCTGTTCTGTTTGGGGATTCAGTGCATGGGGAGCGATTTTTACATTCCCTCGATAAGTGATATCATAAGTTTCTTTTTTTGTGGGACTTATTTCACTGAGGATGATCGTACCTAAATCCACTCAGGATGCTGCTACCAGCCTCATGACGTGGATTTCATGGCTGAGTGACACTCCATTGGACCTACGTAGCACCACTTGTCCACTTGTCCACTTGTCTTTGTCCACTTGTCCACTCGTCTTTGTCCACTTGGCTCTTTCCTGGGATATGAAACGTGTACCGGAGTGGAGGTTCTTGTCAAGACAGCAGCCCTCAACTTTGGGGTCCCTGTGTCTGGTTGATTTTTTCATTTTCCCAAGGTCAACGCCCATGTGTGGAAGTGCCCTATGCTCTGTGCTTCTGTGTTTTCCATGGTTTGGGAAAGAGGATACACTTGTGAAGATTGGCTGTTGGCCATTGACATCCCGCCCATCAGCTTAACAAGGCTCCCTTGACTCCGTGGCCTGTCCTGCCTTTCTGGTTTTTAGACTTTTTTCGCCTGGCCCTTTTGCCCCGGGGGGGGCGAGAGATTTCTTTGTAGTGCTGATTTGCTCTCCCAGGTTGCTTGGTTGGCCAAAAAGGGCGTATGCGTTTTTTCCTGAATATATTCAGGAAAAAACGCATACGCCCTTTTTGGCCAACCGCATCATTGTCCACGTTCTGGCGCTTTTCATGTGCTATCGGGGCCATTCCGATGTACCCGTTGACATCCGTTTCCTGCAATTCTGCCTTGCGTTCAACGCCTCTTCGTAGCCTGACCTCAATATATTTTGGGGCGATAGTTATCGTTTAGAACTCTGCAGGTTTGGGAAGTGCAGTGCCCCTGAGCTCCATTTCCCAAGTCGCTTTTTTGTGAGTGGGACGCAACACGGCTGGATGGCTTCACGCCCTATTGTCGATCCGGGGTGGCAGGCTGAACCGCTGGTGAATTCTTCTTCGTGATGGGAAATGAGAGTGACATGTGCCCGACCAAACACCTCCAGCGAGTCTCTCATTGGTTCCCCCTCTTGCAGTTCATCCTGCGGACAAATTGCAGACGGTACGAAAGAGGCATGGAAAGGCGCCGAGTCTCCAAGTGGGGAGATTGTTAGTAAGGGGGCCTGAATGGAGAACACGAGCACCAGGAGATGAAAACTGAGGTGAGTTTCAGAAAGCTTTCCCGATCCCACGGTGTAGCATCCGCTGGGTTTCCAATGAGTGCTTTCGCTGTCGGAAGATTGCGTTGAACCTGGAGAGTTGGGACCCATGGAATGGGGAGCACGCAGGATTCCTTTCAAGGGTCTGCATTTGCTTTCCCAACCTCACCAATCGTCTCAGCCCCAAGAGTGTCCAGCCTTATGTCTTCTGCCGCTGGGGCTGTAGATGTGGTCAATCCTGGTTGCATGCCAGTCCCTGAACGCATTTTGGAAGAATTTCTCTCTGTTTTGCCCTGCTTGTTTCTTCTTTATGTTGGAAATGTATCCTCAGAATGGGTCTGAGCTGATTTTCCCTGCTGGTTTTAGGCCGCTTTACACACACTTGATGCACTTACACAGAGATATCAAGACTTAGCTTTTAAGATGCTTACTAGTCGGATAGATACTTGTGCGATGAACAGGGTCTGGTGAGTCCAGTTGATTGAGCAAGGAGTAGGTCGTGTCCATTCCATATTCGGTTTTCGGAAGGGTATCTGTGCTCATTTCAAACTCGAGTTTTATGCGTCACCCCACCTCACCTTTCCCCTGAAGCAGGCATAAGTGTGTTTTCTAAAAGCGTGACTCTGTTCTGTTTGGGGATTCAGTGCATGGGGAGCGATTTTTACATTCCCTCGATAAGTGATATCATAAGTTTCTTTTTTTGTGGGACTTATTTCACTGAGGATGATCGTACCTAAATCCACTCAGGATGCTGCTACCAGCCTCATGACGTGGATTTCATGGCTGAGAGACACTCCATTGGACCTACGTAGCACCACTTGTCCACTTGTCCACTTGTCTTTGTCCACTTGTCCACTCGTCTTTGTCCACTTGGCTCTTTCCTGGGATATGAAACGTGTACCGGAGTGGAGGTTCTTGTCAAGACAGCAGCCCTCAACTTTGGGGTCCCTGTGTCTGGTTGATTTTTTGATTTTCCCAAGGTCAACGCCCATGTGTGGAAGTGCCCTATGCTCTGTGGTTCTGTGTTTTCCATGGTTTGGGAAAGAGGATACACTTGTGAAGATTGGCTGTTGGCCATTGACATCCCGCCCATCAGCTTAACAAGGCTCCCTTGACTCCGTGGCCTGTCCTGCCTTTCTGGTTTTTAGACTTTTTTCGCCTGGCCCTTTTGCCCCGGGGGGGGGCGAGAGATTTCTTTGTAGTGCTGATTTGCTCTCCCAGGTTGCTTGGTTGGCCAAAAAGGGCGTATGCGTTTTTTCCTGAATATATTCAGGAAAAAACGCATACGCCCTTTTTGGCCAACCGCATCATTGTCCACGTTCTGGCGCTTTTCATGTGCTATCGGGGCCATTCCGATGTACCCGTTGACATCCGTTTCCTGCAATTCTGCCTTGCGTTCAACGCCTCTTCGTAGCCTGACCTCAATATATTTTGGGGCGATAGTTATCGTTTAGAACTCTGCAGGTTTGGGAAGTGCAGTGCCCCTGAGCTCCATTTCCCAAGTCGCTTTTTTGTGAGTGGGACGCAACACGGCTGGATGGCTTCACGCCCTATTGTCGATCCGGGGTGGCAGGCTGAACCGCTGGTGAATTCTTCTTCGTGATGGGAAATGAGAGTGACATGTGCCCGACCAAACACCTCCAGCGAGTCTCTCATTGGTTCCCCCTCTTGCAGTTCATCCTGCGGACAAATTGCAGACGGTACGAAAGAGGCATGAAAAGGCGCCGAGTCTCCAAGTGGGGAGATTGTTAGTAAGGGGGCCTGAATGGAGAACACGAGCACCAGGAGATGAAAACTGAGGTGAGTTTCAGAAAGCTTTCCCGATCCCAGGGTGTAGCATCCGCTGGGTTTCCAATGAGTGCTTTCGCTGTCGGAAGATTGCGTTGAACCTGGAGAGTTGGGACCCATGGAATGGGGAGCACGCAGGATTCCTTTCAAGGGTCTGCATTTGCTTTCCCAACCTCACCAATCGTCTCAGCCCCAAGAGTGTCCAGCCTTATGTCTTCTGCCGCTGGGGCTGTAGATGTGGTCAATCCTGGTTGCATGCCAGTCCCTGAACGCATTTTGGGAGAATTTCTCTCTGTTTTGCCCTGCTTGTTTCTTCTTTATGTTGGAAATGTATCCTCAGAATGGGTCTGAGCTGATTTTCCCTGCTGGTTTTAGGCCGCTTTACACACACTTGATGCACTTACACAGAGATATCAAGACTTAGCTTTTAAGATGCTTATTAGTCGGATAGATACTTGTGCGATGAACAGCGTCTGGTGAGTCCAGTTGATTGAGCAAGGAGTAGGTCGTGTCCATTCCATATTCGGTTTTCGGAAGGGTATCTGTGCTCATTTCAAACTCGAGTTTTATGCGTCACCCCACCTCAGCTTTCCCCTGAAGCAGGCATAAGTGTGTTTTCTAAAAGCGTGACTCTGTTCTGTTTGGGGATTCAGTGCATGGGGAGCGATTTTTACATTCCCTCGATAAGTGATATCATAAGTTTCTTTTTTTGTGGGACTTATTTCACTGAGGATGATCGTACCTAAATCCACTCAGGATGCTGCTACCAGCCTCATGACGTGGATTTCATGGCTGAGTGACACTCCATTGGACCTACGTAGCACCACTTGTCCACTTGTCCACTTGTCTTTGTCCACTTGTCCACTCGTCTTTGTCCACTTGGCTCTTTCCTGGGATATGAAACGTGTACCGGAGTGGAGGTTCTTGTCAAGACAGCAGCCCTCAACTTTGGGGTCCCTGTGTCTGGTTGATTTTTTGATTTTCCCAAGGTCAACGCCCATGTGTGGAAGTGCCCTATGCTCTGTGGTTCTGTGTTTTACATGGTTTGGGAAAGAGGATACACTTGTGAAGATTGGCTGTTGGCCATTGACATCCCGCCCATCAGCTTAACAAGGCTCCCTTGACTCCGTGGCCTGTCCTGCCTTTCTGGTTTTTAGACTTTTTTCGCCTGGCCCTTTTGCCCCGGGGGGGGGGCGAGAGATTTCTTTGTAGTGCTGATTTGCTCTCCCAGGTTGCTTGGTTGGCCAAAAAGGGCGTATGCGTTTTTTCCTGAATATATTCAGGAAAAAACGCATACGCCCTTTTTGGCCAACCGCATCATTGTCCACGTTCTGGCGCTTTTCATGTGCTATCGGGGCCATTCCGATGTACCCGTTGACATCCGTTTCCTGCAATTCTGCCTTGCGTTCAACGCCTCTTCGTAGCCTGACCTCAATATATTTTGGGGCGATAGTTATCGTTTAGAACTCTGCAGGTTTGGGAAGTGCAGTGCCCCTGAGCTCCATTTCCCAAGTCGCTTTTTTGTGAGTGGGACGCAACACGGCTGGATGGCTTCACGCCCTATTGTCGATCCGGGGTGGCAGGCTGAACCGCTGGTGAATTCTTCTTCGTGATGGGAAATGAGAGTGACATGTGCCCGACCAAACACTTCCAGCGAGTCTCTCATTGGTTCCCCCTCTTGCAGTTCATCCTGCGGACAAATTGCAGACGGTACGAAAGAGGCATGGAAAGGCGCCGAGTCTCCAAGTGGGGAGATTGTTAGTAAGGGGGCCTGAATGGAGAACACGAGCACCAGGAGATGAAAACTGAGGTGAGTTTCAGAAAGCTTTCCCGATCCCACGGTGTAGCATCCGCTGGGTTTCCAATGAGTGCTTTCGCTGTCGGAAGATTGCGTTGAACCTGGAGAGTTGGGACCCATGGAATGGGGAGCACGCAGGATTCCTTTCAAGGGTCTGCATTTGCTTTCCCAACCTCACCAATCGTCTCAGCCCCAAGAGTGTCCAGCCTTATGTCTTCTGCCGCTGGGGCTGTAGATGTGGTCAATCCTGGTGGCATGCCAGTCCCTGAACGCATTTTGGAAGAATTTCTCTCTGTTTTGCCCTGCTTGTTTCTTCTTTATGTTGGAAATGTATCCTCAGAATGGGTCTGAGCTGATTTTCCCTGCTGGTTTTAGGCCGCTTTACACACACTTGATGCACTTACACAGAGATATCAAGACTTAGCTTTTAAGATGCTTACTAGCCGGATAGATACTTGTGCGATGAACAGGGTCTGGTGAGTCCAGTTGATTGAGCAAGGAGTAGGTCGTGTCCATTCCATATTCGGTTTTCGGAAGGGTATCTGTGCTCATTTCAAAGTTGAGTTTTATGCGTCACCCCACCTCACCTTTCCCCTGAAGCAGGCATAAGTGTGTTTTCTAAAAGCGTGACTCTGTTCTGTTTGGGGATTCAGTGCATGGGGAGCGATTTTTACATTCCCTCGATAAGTGATATCATAAGTTTCTTTTTTTGTGGGACTTATTTCACTGAGGATGATCGTACCTAAATCCACTCAGGATGCTGCTACCAGCCTCATGACGTGGATTTCATGGCTGAGTGACACTCCATTGGACCTACGTAGCACCACTTGTCCACTTGTCCACTTGTCTTTGTCCACTTGTCCACTCGTCTTTGTCCACTTGGCTCTTTCCTGGGATATGAAACGTGTACCGGAGTGGAGGTTCTTGTCAAGACAGCAGCCCTCAACTTTGGGGTCCCTGTGTCTGGTTGATTTTTACATTTTCCCAAGGTCAACGCCCATGTGTGGAAGTGCCCTATGCTCTGTGGTTCTGTGTTTTACATGGTTTGGGAAAGAGGATACACTTGTGAAGATTGGCTGTTGGCCATTGACATCCCGCCCATCAGCTTAACAAGGCTCCCTTGACTCCGTGGCCTGTCCTGCCTTTCTGGTTTTTAGACTTTTTTCGCCTGGCCCTTTTGCCCCGGGGGGGGGCGAGAGATTTCTTTGTAGTGCTGATTTGCTCTCCCAGGTTGCTTGGTTGGCCAAAAAGGGCGTATGCGTTTTTTCCTGAATATATTCAGGAAAAAACGCATACGCCCTTTTTGGCCAACCGCATCATTGTCCACGTTCTGGCGCTTTTCATGTGCTATCGGGGCCATTCCGATGTACCCGTTGACATCCGTTTCCTGCAGTTCTGCCTTGCGTTCAGCGCCTCTTCGTAGCCTGACCTCAATATATTTTGGGGCGATAGTTATCGTTTAGAACTCTGCAGGTTTGGGAAGTGCAGTGCCCCTGAGCTCCATTTCCCAAGTCGCTTTTTTGTGAGTGGGACGCAACACGGCTGGATGGCTTCACGCCCTATTGTCGATCCGGGGTGGCAGGCTGAACCTCTGGTGAATTCTTCTTCGTGATGGGAAATGAGAGTGACATGTGCCCGACCAAACACCTCCAGCGAGTCTCTCATTGGTTCCCCCTCTTGCAGTTCATCCTGCGGACAAATTGCAGACGGTACGAAAGAGGCATGGAAAGGCGCCGAGTCTCCAAGTGGGGAGATTGTTAGTAAGGGGGCCTGAATGGAGAACACGAGCACCAGGAGATGAAAACTGAGGTGAGTTTCAGAAAGCTTTCCCGATCCCACGGTGTAGCATCCGCTGGGTTTCCAATGAGTGCTTTCGCTGTCGGAAGATTGCGTTGAACCTGGAGAGTTGGGACCCATGGAATGGGGAGCACGCAGGATTCCTTTCAAGGGTCTGCATTTGCTTTCCCAACCTCACCAATCGTCTCAGTCCCAAGAGTGTCCAGCCTTATGTCTTCTGCCGCTGGGGCTGTAGATGTGGTCAATCCTGGTTGCATGCCAGTCCCTGAACGCATTTTGGAAGAATTTCTCTCTGTTTTGCCCTGCTTGTTTCTTCTTTAGGTTGGAAATGTATCCTCAGAATGGGTCTGAGCTGATTTTCCCTGCTGGTTTTAGGCCGCTTTACACACACTTGATGCACTTACACAGAGATATCAAGACTTAGCTTTTAAGAGGCTTACTAGTCAGATAGATACTTGTGCGATGAACAGGGTCTGGTGAGTCCAGTTGATTGAGCAAGGAGTAGGTCGTGTCCATTCCATATTCGGTTTTCGGAAGGGTATCTGTGCTCATTTCAAACTCGAGTTTTATGCGTCACCCCACCTCACCTTTCCCCTGAAGCAGGCATAAGTGTGTTTTCTAAAAGCGTGACTCTGTTCTGTTTGGGGATTCAGTGCATGGGGAGCGATTTTTACATTCCCTCGATAAGTGATATCATAAGTTTCTTTTTTTGTGGGACTTATTTCACTGAGGATGATCGTACCTAAATCCACTCAGGATGCTGCTACCAGCCTCATGACGTGGATTTCATGGCTGAGTGACACTCCATTGGACCTACGTAGCACCACTTGTCCACTTGTCCACTTGTCTTTGTCCACTTGTCCACTCGTCTTTGTCCACTTGGCTCTTTCCTGGGATATGAAACGTGTACCGGAGTGGAGGTTCTTGTCAAGACAGCAGCCCTCAACTTTGGGGTCCCTGTGTCTGGTTGATTTTTTGATTTTCCCAAGGTCAACGCCCATGTGTGGAAGTGCCCTATGCTCTGTGGTTCTGTGTTTTCCATGGTTTGGGAAAGAGGATACACTTGTGAAGATTGGCTGTTGGCCATTGACATCCCGCCCATCAGCTTAACAAGGCTCCCTTGACTCCGTGGCCTGTCCTGCCTTTCTGGTTTTTAGACTTTTTTCGCCTGGCCCTTTTGCCCCGGAGGGGGCGGCGAGAGATTTCTTTGTAGTGCTGATTTGCTCTCCCAGGTTGCTTGGTTGGCCAAAAAGGGCGTATGCGTTTTTTCCTGAATATATTCAGGAAAAAACGCATCCGCCCTTTTTGGCCAACCGCATCATTGTCCACGTTCTGGCGCTTTTCATGTGCTATCGGGGCCATTCCGATGTACCCGTTGACATCCGTTTCCTGCAGTTCTGCCTTGCGTTCAACGCCTCTTCGTAGCCTGACCTCAATATATTTTGGGGCGATAGTTATCGTTTAGAACTCTGCAGGTTTGGGAAGTGCAGTGCCCCTGAGCTCCATTTCCCAAGTCGCTTTTTTGTGAGTGGGACGCAACACGGCTGGATGGCTTCACGCCCTATTGTCTATCCGCGGTGGTAGGCTGAACCGCTGGTGAATTCTTCTTCGTGATGGGAAATGAGAGTGACATGTGCCCGACCAAACACCTCCAGCGAGTCTCTCATTGGTTCCCCCTCTTGCAGTTCATCCTGCGGACAAATTGCAGACGGTACGAAAGAGGCATGGAAAGGCGCCGAGTCTCCAAGTGGGGAGATTGTTAGTAAGGGGGCCTGAATGGAGAACACGAGCACCAGGAGATGAAAACTGAGGTGAGTTTCAGAAAGCTTTCCCGATCCCACGGTGTAGCATCCGCTGGGTTTCCAATGAGTGCTTTCGCTGTCGGAAGATTGCGTTGAACCTGGAGAGTTGGGACCCATGGAATGGGGAGCACGCAGGATTCCTTTCAAGGGTCTGCATTTGCTTTCCCAACCTCACCAATCGTCTCAGCCCCAAGAGTGTCCAGCCTTATGTCTTCTGCCGCTGGGGCTGTAGATGTGGTCAATCCTGGTTGCATGCCAGTCCCTGAACGCATTTTGGAAGAATTTCTCTCTGTTTTGCCCTGCTTGTTTCTTCTTTATGTTGGAAATGTATCCTCAGAATGGGTCTGAGCTGATTTTCCCTGCTGGTTTTAGGCCGCTTTACACACACTTGATGCACTTACACAGAGATATCAAGGCTTAGCTTTTAGAGGCTTACTAGTCAGATAGATACTTGTGCGATGAACAGGGTCTGGTGAGTCCAGTTGATTGAGCAAGGAGTAGGTCGTGTCCATTCCATATTCGGTTTTCAGAAGGGTATCTGTGCTCATTTCAAACTCGAGTTTTATGCGTCACCCCACCTCACCTTTCCCCTGAAGCAGGCATAAGTGTGTTTTCTAAAAGCGTGACTCTGTTCTGTTTGGGGATTCAGTGCATGGGGAGCGATTTTTACATTCCCTCGATAAGTGATATCATAAGTTTCTTTTTTTGTGGGACTTATTTCACTGAGGATGATCGTACCTAAATCCACTCAGGATGCTGCTACCAGCCTCATGACGTGGATTTCATGGCTGAGTGACACTCCATTGGACCTACGTAGCACCACTTGTCCACTTGTCCACTTGTCTTTGTCCACTTGTCCACTCGTCTTTGTCCACTTGGCTCTTTCCTGGGATATGAAACGTGTACCGGAGTGGAGGTTCTTGTCAAGACAGCAGCCCTCAACTTTGGGGTCCCTGTGTCTGGTTGATTTTTTCATTTTCCCAAGGTCAACGCCCATGTGTGGAAGTGCCCTATGCTCTGTGGTTCTGTGTTTTCCATGGTTTGGGAAAGAGGATACACTTGTGAAGATTGGCTGTTGGCCATTGACATCCCGCCCATCAGCTTAACAAGGCTCCCTTGACTCCGTGGCCTGTCCTGCCTTTCTGGTTTTTAGACTTTTTTCGCCTGGCCCTTTTGCCCCGGGGGGGGGGCGAGAGATTTCTTTGTAGTGCTGATTTGCTCTCCCAGGTTGCTTGGTTGGCCAAAAAGGGCGTATGCGTTTTTTCCTGAATATATTCAGGAAAAAACGCATACACCCTTTTTGGCCAACCGCATCATTGTCCACGTTCTGGCGCTTTTCATGTGCTATCGGGGCCATTCCGATGTACCCGTTGACATCCGTTTCCTGCAGTTCTGCCTTGCGTTCAGCGCCTCTTCGTAGCCTGACCTCAATATATTTTGGGGCGATAGTTATCGTTTAGAACTCTGCAGGTTTGGGAAGTGCAGTGCCCCTGAGCTCCATTTCCCAAGTCGCTTTTTTGTGAGTGGGACGCAACACGGCTGGATGGCTTCACGCCCTATTGTCGATCCGGGGTGGCAGGCTGAACCGCTGGTGAATTCTTCTTCGTGATGGGAAATGAGAGTGACATGTGCCCGACCAAACACCTCCAGCGAGTCTCTCATTGGTTCCCCCTCTTGCAGTTCATCCTGCGGACAAATTGCAGACGGTACGAAAGAGGCATGGAAAGGCGCCGAGTCTCCAAGTGGGGAGATTGTTAGTAAGGGGGCCTGAATGGAGAACACGAGCACCAGGAGATGAAAACTGAGGTGAGTTTCAGAAAGCTTTCCCGATCCCACGGTGTAGCATCCGCTGGGTTTCCAATGAGTGCTTTCGCTGTCGGAAGATTGCGTTGAACCTGGAGAGTTGGGACCCATGGAATGGGGAGCACGCAGGATTCCTTTCAAGGGTCTGCATTTGATTTCCCAACCTCACGAATCGTCTCAGCCCCAAGAGTGTCCAGCCTTATGTCTTCTGCCGCTGGGGCTGTAGATGTGGTCAATCCTGGTTGCATGCCAGTCCCTGAACGCATTTTGGAAGAAGTTCTCTCTGTTTTGCCCTGCTTGTTTCTTCTTTATGTTGGAAATGTATCCTCAGAATGGGTCTGAGCTGATTTTCCCTGCTGGTTTTAGGCCGCTTTACACACACTTGATGCACTTACACAGAGATATCAAGACTTAGCTTTTAAGATGCTTACTAGTCGGATAGATACTTGTGCGATGAACAGGGTCTGGTGAGTCCAGTTGATTGAGCAAGGAGTAGGTCGTGTCCATTCCATATTCGGTTTTCGGAAGGGTATGTGTGCTCATTTCAAACTCGAGTTTTATGCGTCACCCCACCTCACCTTTCCCCTGAAGCAGGCATAAGTGTGTTTTCTAAAAGCGTGACTCTGTTCTGTTTGGGGATTCAGTGCATGGGGAGCGATTTTTACATTCCCTCGATAAGTGATATCATAAGTTTCTTTTTTTGTGGGACTTATTTCACTGAGGATGATCGTACCTAAATCCACTCAGGATGCTGCTACCAGCCTCATGACGTGGATTTCATGGCTGAGTGACACTCCATTGGACCTACGTAGCACCACTTGTCCACTTGTCCACTTGTCTTTGTCCACTTGTCCACTTGGCTCTTTCCTGGGATATGAAACGTGTACCGGAGTGGAGGTTCTTGTCAAGACAGCAGCCCTCAACTTTGGGGTCCCTGTGTCTGGTTGATTTTTTCATTTTCCCAAGGTCAACGCCCATGTGTGGAAGTGCCCTATGCTCTGTGCTTCTGTGTTTTCCATGGTTTGGGAAAGAGGATACACTTGTGAAGATTGGCTGTTGGCCATTGACATCCCGCCCATCAGCTTAACAAGGCTCCCTTGACTCCGTGGCCTGTCCTGCCTTTCTGGTTTTTAGACTTTTTTCGCCTGGCCCTTTTGCCCCGGGGGGGGCGAGAGATTTCTTTGTAGTGCTGATTTGCTCTCCCAGGTTGCTTGGTTGGCCAAAAAGGGCGTATGCGTTTTTTCCTGAATATATTCAGGAAAAAACGCATACGCCCTTTTTGGCCAACCGCATCATTGTCCACGTTCTGGCGCTTTTCATGTGCTATCGGGGCCATTCCGATGTACCCGTTGACATCCGTTTCCTGCAATTCTGCCTTGCGTTCAACGCCTCTTCGTAGCCTGACCTCAATATATTTTGGGGCGATAGTTATCGTTTAGAACTCTGCAGGTTTGGGAAGTGCAGTGCCCCTGAGCTCCATTTCCCAAGTCGCTTTTTTGTGAGTGGGACGCAACACGGCTGGATGGCTTCACGCCCTATTGTCGATCCGGGGTGGCAGGCTGAACCGCTGGTGAATTCTTCTTCGTGATGGGAAATGAGAGTGACATGTGCCCGACCAAACACCTCCAGCGAGTCTCTCATTGGTTCCCCCTCTTGCAGTTCATCCTGCGGACAAATTGCAGACGGTACGAAAGAGGCATGGAAAGGCGCCGAGTCTCCAAGTGGGGAGATTGTTAGTAAGGGGGCCTGAATGGAGAACACGAGCACCAGGAGATGAAAACTGAGGTGAGTTTCAGAAAGCTTTCCCGATCCCACGGTGTAGCATCCGCTGGGTTTCCAATGAGTGCTTTCGCTGTCGGAAGATTGCGTTGAACCTGGAGAGTTGGGACCCATGGAATGGGGAGCACGCAGGATTCCTTTCAAGGGTCTGCATTTGCTTTCCCAACCTCACCAATCGTCTCAGCCCCAAGAGTGTCCAGCCTTATGTCTTCTGCCGCTGGGGCTGTAGATGTGGTCAATCCTGGTTGCATGCCAGTCCCTGAACGCATTTTGGAAGAATTTCTCTCTGTTTTGCCCTGCTTGTTTCTTCTTTATGTTGGAAATGTATCCTCAGAATGGGTCTGAGCTGATTTTCCCTGCTGGTTTTAGGCCGCTTTACACACACTTGATGCACTTACACAGAGATATCAAGACTTAGCTTTTAAGATGCTTACTAGTCGGATAGATACTTGTGCGATGAACAGGGTCTGGTGAGTCCAGTTGATTGAGCAAGGAGTAGGTCGTGTCCATTCCATATTCGGTTTTCGGAAGGGTATCTGTGCTCATTTCAAACTCGAGTTTTATGCGTCACCCCACCTCACCTTTCCCCTGAAGCAGGCATAAGTGTGTTTTCTAAAAGCGTGACTCTGTTCTGTTTGGGGATTCAGTGCATGGGGAGCGATTTTTACATTCCCTCGATAAGTGATATCATAAGTTTCTTTTTTTGTGGGACTTATTTCACTGAGGATGATCGTACCTAAATCCACTCAGGATGCTGCTACCAGCCTCATGACGTGGATTTCATGGCTGAGAGACACTCCATTGGACCTACGTAGCACCACTTGTCCACTTGTCCACTTGTCTTTGTCCACTTGTCCACTCGTCTTTGTCCACTTGGCTCTTTCCTGGGATATGAAACGTGTACCGGAGTGGAGGTTCTTGTCAAGACAGCAGCCCTCAACCTTGGGGTCCCTGTGTCTGGTTGAGTTTTTCATTTTCCCAAGGTCAACGCCCATGTGTGGAAGTGCCCTATGCTCTGTGGTTCTGTGTTTTACATGGTTTGGGAAAGAGGATACACTTGTGAAGATTGGCTGTTGGCCATTGACATCCCGCCCATCAGCTTAACAAGGCTCCCTTGACTCCGTGGGCTGTCCTGCCTTTCTGGTTTTTAGACTTTTTTCGCCTGGCCTTTTTGCCCCGGGGGGGGCGAGAGATTTCTTTGTAGTGCTGATTTGCTCTCCCAGGTTGCTTGGTTGGCCAAAAAGGGCGTATGCGTTTTTTCCTGAATATATTCAGGAAAAAACGCATACGCCCTTTTTGGCCAACCGCATCATTGTCCACGTTCTGGCGCTTTTCATGTGCTATCGGGGCCATTCCGATGTACCCGTTGACATCCGTTTCCTGCAATTCTGCCTTGCGTTCAACGCCTCTTCGTAGCCTGACCTCAATATATTTTGGGGCGATAGTTATCGTTTAGAACTCTGCAGGTTTGGGAAGTGCAGTGCCCCTGAGCTCCATTTCCCAAGTCGCTTTTTTGTGAGTGGCACGCAACACGGCTGGATGGCTTCACGCCCTATTGTCGATCCGGGGTGGCAGGCTGAACCTCTGGTGAATTCTTCTTCGTGATGGGAAATGAGAGTGACATGTGCCCGACCAAACACCTCCAGCGAGTCTCTCATTGGTTCCCCCTCTTGCAGTTCATCCTGCGGACAAATTGCAGACGGTACGAAAGAGGCATGGAAAGGCGCCGAGTCTCCAAGTGGGGAGATTGTTAGTAAGGGGGCCTGAATGGAGAACACGAGCACCAGGAGATGAAAACTGAGGTGAGTTTCAGAAAGCTTTCCCGATCCCACGGTGTAGCATCCGCTGGGTTTCCAATGAGTGCTTTCGCTGTCGGAAGATTGCGTTGAACCTGGAGAGTTGGGACCCATGGAATGGGGAGCACGCAGGATTCCTTTCAAGGGTCTGCAGTTGCTTTCCCAACCTCACCCATCGTCTCAGCCCCAAGAGTGTCCAGCCTTATGTCTTCTGCCGCTGGGGCTGTAGATGTGGTCAATCCTGGTTGCATGCCAGTCCCTGAACGCATTTTGGAAGAATTTCTCTCTGTTTTGCCCTGCTTGTTTCTTCTTTATGTCGGAAATGTATCCTCAGAATGGGTCTGAGCTGATTTTCCCTGCTGGTTTTAGGCCGCTTTACACACACTTGATGCACTTACACAGAGATATCAAGACTTAGCTTTGAAGATGCTTACTAGTCGGATAGATACTTGTGCGATGAACAGGGTCTGGTGAGTCCAGTTGATTGAGCAAGGAGTAGGTCGTGTCCATTCCATATTCGGTTTTCGGAAGGGTATCTGTGCTCATTTCAAACTCGAGTTTTATGCGTCACCCCACCTCACCTTTCCCCTGAAGCAGGCATAAGTGTGTTTTCTAAAAGCGTGACTCTGTTCTGTTTGGGGATTCAGTGCATGGGGAGCGATTTTTACATTCCCTCGATAAGTGATATCATAAGTTTCTTTTTTTGTGGGACTTATTTCACTGAGGATGATCGTACCTAAATCCACTCAGGATGCTGCTACCAGCCTCATGACGTGGATTTCATGGCTGAGTGACACTCCATTGGACCTACGTAGCACCACTTGTCCACTTGTCCACTTGTCTTTGTCCACTTGTCCACTCGTCTTTGTCCACTTGGCTCTTTCCTGGGATATGAAACGTGTACCGGAGTGGAGGTTCTTGTCAAGACAGCAGCCCTCAACTTTGGGGTCCCTGTGTCTGGTTGATTTTTTCATTTTCCCAAGGTCAAAGCCCATGTGTGGAAGTGCCCTATGCTCTGTGGTTCTGTGTTTTCCATGGTTTGGGAAAGAGGATACACTTGTGAAGATTGGCTGTTGGCCATTGACATCCCGCCCATCAGCTTAACAAGGCTCCCTTGACTCCGTGGCCTGTCCTGCCTTTCTGGTTTTTAGACTTTTTTCGCCTGGCCCTTTTGCCCCGGGGGGGGCGAGAGATTTCTTTGTAGTGCTGATTTGCTCTCCCAGGTTGCTTGGTTGGCCAAAAAGGGCGTATGCGTTTTTTCCTGAATATATTCAGGAAAAAACGCATACGCCCTTTTTGGCCAACCGCATCATTGTCCACGTTCTGGCGCTTTTCATGTGCTATCGGGGCCATTCCGATGTACCCGTTGACATCCGTTTCCTGCAGTTCTGCCTTGCGTTCAGCGCCTCTTCGTAGCCTGACCTCAATATATTTTGGGGCGATAGTTATCTTTTAGAACTCTGCAGGTTTGGGAAGTGCAGTGCCCCTGAGCTCCATTTCCCAAGTCGCTTTTTTGTGAGTGGGACGCAACACGGCTGGATGGCTTCACGCCCTATTGTCGATCCGGGGTGGCAGGCTGAACCGCTGGTGAATTCTTCTTCGTGATGGGAAATGAGAGTGACATGTGCCCGACCAAACACCTCCAGCGAGTCTCTCATTGGTTCCCCCTCTTGCAGTTCATCCTGCGGACAAATTGCAGACGGTACGAAAGAGGCATGGAAAGGCGCCGAGTCTCCAAGTGGGGAGATTGTTATTAAGGGCGCCTGAATGGAGAACACGAGCACCCGGAGATGAAAACTGAGGTGAGTTTCAGAAAGCTTTCCCGATCCCAGGGTGTAGCATCCGCTGGGTTTCCAATGAGTGCTTTCGCTGTCGGAAGATTGCGTTGAACCTGGAGAGTTGGGACCCATGGAATGGGGAGCACGCAGGATTCCTTTCAAGGGTCTGCATTTGCTTTCCCAACCTCACCAATCGTCTCAGCCCCAAGAGTGTCCAGCCTTATGTCTTCTGCCGCTGGGGCTGTAGATGTGGTCAATCCTGGTTGCATGCCAGTCCCTGAACGCATTTTGGAAGAATTTCTCTCTGTTTTGCCCTGCTTGTTTCTTCTTTATGTTGGAAATGTATCCTCAGAATGGGTCTGAGCTGATTTTCCCTGCTGGTTTTAGGCCGCTTTACACACACTTGATGCACTTACACAGAGATATCAAGACTTAGCTTTTTAGATGCTTACTAGTCGGATAGATACTTGTGCGATGAACAGGGTCTGGTGAGTCCAGTTGATTGAGCAAGGAGTAGGTCGTGTCCATTCCATATTCGGTTTTCAGAAGGGTATCTGTGCTCATTTCAAAGTCGAGTTTTATGCGTCACCCCACCTCACCTTTCCCCTGAAGCAGGCATAAGTGTGTTTTCTAAAAGTGTGACTCTGTTCTGTTTGGGGATTCAGTGCATGGGGAGCGATTTTTACATTCCCTCGATAAGTGATATCATAAGTTTCTTTTTTTGTGGGACTTATTTCACTGAGGATGATCGTACCTAAATCCACTCAGGATGCTGCTACCAGCCTCATGACGTGGATTTCATGGCTGAGTGACACTCCATTGGACCTACGTAGCACCACTTGTCCACTTGTCCACTTGTCTTTGTCCACTTGTCCACTCGTCTTTGTCCACTTGGCTCTTTCCTGGGATATGAAACGTGTACCGGAGTGGAGGTTCTTGTCAAGACAGCAGCCCTCAACTTTGGGGTCCCTGTGTCTGGTTGATTTTTTCATTTTCCCAAGGTCAAAGCCCATGTGTGGAAGTGCCCTATGCTCTGTGGTTCTGTGTTTTCCATGGTTTGGGAAAGAGGATACACTTGTGAAGATTGGCTGTTGGCCATTGACATCCCGCCCATCAGCTTAACAAGGCTCCCTTGACTCCGTGGCCTGTCCTGCCTTTCTGGTTTTTAGACTTTTTTCGCCTGGCCCTTTTGCCCCGGGGGGGGGGCGAGAGATTTCTTTGTAGTGCTGATTTGCTCTCCCAGGTTTCTTGGTTGGCCACAAAGGGCGTATGCGTTTTTTCCTGAATATATTCAGGAAAAAACGCATACGCCCTTTTTGGCCAACCGCATCATTGTCCACGTTCTGGCGCTTTTCATGTGCTATCGGGGCCATTCCGATGTAGCCGTTGACATCCGTTTCCTGCAGTTCTGCCTTGCGTTCAACGCCTCTTCGTAGCCTGACCTCAATATATTTTGGGGCGATAGTTATCGTTTAGAACTCTGCAGGTTTGGGAAGTGCAGTGCCCCTGAGCTCCATTTCCCAAGTCGCTTTTTTGTGAGTGGGACGCAACACGGCTGGATGGCTTCACGCCCTATTGTCGATCCGCGGTGGCAGGCTGAACCGCTGGTGAATTCTTCTTCGTGATGGGAAATGAGAGTGACATGTGCCCGACCAAACACCTCCAGCGAGTCTCTCATTGGTTCCCCCTCTTGCAGTTCATCCTGCGGACAAATTGCAGACGGTACGAAAGAGGCATGGAAAGGCGCCGAGTCTCCAAGTGGGGAGATTGTTAGTAAGGGGGCCTGAATGGAGAACACGAGCACCAGGAGATGAAAACTGAGGTGAGTTTCAGAAAGCTTTCCCGATCCCAGGGTGTAGCATCCGCTGGGTTTCCAATGAGTGCTTTCGCTGTCGGAAGATTGCGTTGAACCTGGAGAGTTGGGACCCATGGAATGGGGAGCACGCAGGATTCCTTTCAAGGGTCTGCATTTGCTTTCCCAACCTCACCAATCGTCTCAGCCCCAAGAGTGTCCAGCCTTATGTCTTCTGCCGCTGGGGCTGTAGATGTGGTCAATCCTGGTTGCATGCCAGTCCCTGAACGCATTTTGGAAGAATTTCTCTCTGTTTTGCCCTGCTTGTTTCTTCTTTATGTCGGAAATGTATCCTCAGAATGGGTCTGAGCTGATTTTCCCTGCTGGTTTTAGGCCGCTTTACACACACTTGATGCACTTACACAGAGATATCAAGACTTAGCTTTTAAGATGCTTACTAGTCGGATAGATACTTGTGCGATGAACAGGGTCTGGTGAGTCCAGTTGATTGAGCAAGGAGTAGGTCGTGTCCATTCCATATTCGGTTTTCGGAAGGGTATCTGTGCTCATTTCAAACTCGAGTTTTATGCGTCACCCCACCTCACCTTTCCCCTGAAGCAGGCATAAGTGTGTTTTCTAAAAGCGTGACTCTGTTCTGTTTGGGGATTCAGTGCATGGGGAGCGATTTTTACATTCGCTCGATAAGTGATATCATAAGTTTCTTTTTTTGTGGGACGTATTTCACTGAGGATGATCGTACCTAAATCCACTCAGGATGCTGCTACCAGCCTCATGACGTGGATTTCATGGCTGAGTGACACTCCATTGGACCTACGTAGCACCACTTGTCCACTTGTCCACTTGTCTTTGTCCACTTGTCCACTCGTCTTTGTCCACTTGGCTCTTTCCTGGGATATGAAACGTGTACCGGAGTGGAGGTTCTTGTCAAGACAGCAGCCCTCAACTTTGGGGTCCCTGTGTCTGGTTGATTTTTTGATTTTCCCAAGGTCAACGCCCATGTGTGGAAGTGCCCTATGCTCTGTGGTTCTGTGTTTTCCATGGTTTGGGAAAGAGGATACACTTGTGAAGATTGGCTGTTGGCCATTGACATCCCGCCCATCAGCTTAACAAGGCTCCCTTGACTCCGTGGGCTGTCCTGCCTTTCTGGTTTTTAGACTTTTTTCGCCTGGCCCTTTTGCCCCGGGGGGGGGGCGAGAGATTTCTTTGTAGTGCTGATTTACTCTCCCAGGTTGCTTGGTTGGCCAAAAAGGGCGTATGCGTTTTTTCCTGAATATATTCAGGAAAAAACGCATACGCCCTTTTTGGCCAACCGCATCATTGTCCACGTTCTGGCGCTTTTCATGTGCTATCGGGGCCATTCCGATGTAGCCGTTGACATCCGTTTCCTGCAATTCTGCCTTGCGTTCAACGCCTCTTCGTAGCCTGACCTCAATATATTTTGGGGCGATAGTTATCGTTTAGAACTCTGCAGGTTTGGGAAGTGCAGTGCCCCTGAGCTCCATTTCCCAAGTCGCTTTTTTGTGAGTGGGACGCAACACGGCTGGATGGCTTCACGCCCTATTGTCGATCCGGGGTGGCAGGCTGAACCGCTGGTGAATTCTTCTTCGTGATGGGAAATGAGAGTGACATGTGCCCGACCAAACACCTCCAGCGAGTCTCTCATTGGTTCCCCCTCTTGCAGTTCATCCTGCGGACAAATTGCAGACGGTACGAAAGAGGCATGGAAAGGCGCCGAGTCTCCAAGTGGGGAGATTGTTAGTAAGGGGGCCTGAATGGAGAACACGAGCACCAGGAGATGAAAACTGAGGTGAGTTTCAGAAAGCTTTCCCGATCCCACGGTGTAGCATCCGCTGGGTTTCCAATGAGTGCTTTCGCTGTCGGAAGATTGCGTTGAACCTGGAGAGTTGGGACCCATGGAATGGGGAGCACGCAGGATTCCTTTCAAGGGTCTGCAGTTGCTTTCCCAACCTCACCCATCGTCTCAGCCCCAAGAGTGTCCAGCCTTATGTCTTCTGCCGCTGGGGCTGTAGATGTGGTCAATCCTGGTTGCATGCCAGTCCCTGAACGCATTTTGGAAGAATTTCTCTCTGTTTTGCCCTGCTTGTTTCTTCTTTATGTCGGAAATGTATCCTCAGAATGGGTCTGAGCTGATTTTCCCTGCTGGTTTTAGGCCGCTTTACACACACTTGATGCACTTACACAGAGATATCAAGACTTAGCTTTTAAGATGCTTACTAGTCGGATAGATACTTGTGCGATGAACAGGGTCTGGTGAGTCCAGTTGATTGAGCAAGGAGTAGGTCGTGTCCATTCCATATTCGGTTTTCGGAAGGGTATCTGTGCTCATTTCAAAGTCGAGTTTTATGCGTCACCCCACCTCACCTTTCCCCTGAAGCAGGCATAAGTGTGTTTTCTAAAAGCGTGACTCTGTTCTGTTTGGGGATTCAGTGCATGGGGAGCGATTTTTACATTCCCTCGATAAGTGATATCATAAGTTTCTTTTTTTGTGGGACTTATTTCACTGAGGATGATCGTACCTAAATCCACTCAGGATGCTGCTACCAGCCTCATGACGTGGATTTCATGGCTGAGTGACACTCCATTGGACCTACGTAGCACCACTTGTCCACTTGTCCACTTGTCTTTGTCCACTTGTCCACTCGTCTTTGTCCACTTGGCTCTTTCCTGGGATATGAAACGTGTACCGGAGTGGAGGTTCTTGTCAAGACAGCAGCCCTCAACTTTGGGGTCCCTGTGTCTGGTTGATTTTTTGATTTTCCCAAGGTCAACGCCCATGTGTGGAAGTGCCCTATGCTCTGTGGTTCTGTGTTTTCCATGGTTTGGGAAAGAGGATACACTTGTGAAGATTGGCTGTTGGCCATTGACATCCCGCCCATCAGCTTAACAAGGCTCCCTTGACTCCGTGGCCTGTCCTGCCTTTCTGGTTTTTAGACTTTTTTCGCCTGGCCCTTTTGCCCCGGGGGGGGGGCGAGAGATTTCTTTGTAGTGCTGATTTGCTCTCCCAGGTTTCTTGGTTGGCCACAAAGGGCGTATGCGTTTTTTCCTGAATATATTCAGGAAAAAACGCATACGCCCTTTTTGGCCAACCGCATCATTGTCCACGTTCTGGCGCTTTTCATGTGCTATCGGGGCCATTCCGATGTAGCCGTTGACATCCGTTTCCTGCAGTTCTGCCTTGCGTTCAACGCCTCTTCGTAGCCTGACCTCAATATATTTTGGGGCGATAGTTATCGTTTAGAACTCTGCAGGTTTGGGAAGTGCAGTGCCCCTGAGCTCCATTTCCCAAGTCGCTTTTTTGTGAGTGGGACGCAACACGGCTGGATGGCTTCACGCCCTATTGTCGATCCGCGGTGGCAGGCTGAACCGCTGGTGAATTCTTCTTCGTGATGGGAAATGAGAGTGACATGTGCCCGACCAAACACCTCCAGCGAGTCTCTCATTGGTTCCCCCTCTTGCAGTTCATCCTGCGGACAAATTGCAGACGGTACGAAAGAGGCATGGAAAGGCGCCGAGTCTCCAAGTGGGGAGATTGTTAGTAAGGGGGCCTGAATGGAGAACACGAGCACCAGGAGATGAAAACTGAGGTGAGTTTCAGAAAGCTTTCCCGATCCCAGGGTGTAGCATCCGCTGGGTTTCCAATGAGTGCTTTCGCTGTCGGAAGATTGCGTTGAACCTGGAGAGTTGGGACCCATGGAATGGGGAGCACGCAGGATTCCTTTCAAGGGTCTGCATTTGCTTTCCCAACCTCACCAATCGTCTCAGCCCCAAGAGTGTCCAGCCTTATGTCTTCTGCCGCTGGGGCTGTAGATGTGGTCAATCCTGGTTGCATGCCAGTCCCTGAACGCATTTTGGAAGAATTTCTCTCTGTTTTGCCCTGCTTGTTTCTTCTTTATGTCGGAAATGTATCCTCAGAATGGGTCTGAGCTGATTTTCCCTGCTGGTTTTAGGCCGCTTTACACACACTTGATGCACTTACACAGAGATATCAAGACTTAGCTTTTAAGATGCTTACTAGTCGGATAGATACTTGTGCGATGAACAGGGTCTGGTGAGTCCAGTTGATTGAGCAAGGAGTAGGTCGTGTCCATTCCATATTCGGTTTTCGGAAGGGTATCTGTGCTCATTTCAAACTCGAGTTTTATGCGTCACCCCACCTCACCTTTCCCCTGAAGCAGGCATAAGTGTGTTTTCTAAAAGCGTGACTCTGTTCTGTTTGGGGATTCAGTGCATGGGGAGCGATTTTTACATTCGCTCGATAAGTGATATCATAAGTTTCTTTTTTTGTGGGACGTATTTCACTGAGGATGATCGTACCTAAATCCACTCAGGATGCTGCTACCAGCCTCATGACGTGGATTTCATGGCTGAGTGACACTCCATTGGACCTACGTAGCACCACTTGTCCACTTGTCCACTTGTCTTTGTCCACTTGTCCACTCGTCTTTGTCCACTTGGCTCTTTCCTGGGATATGAAACGTGTACCGGAGTGGAGGTTCTTGTCAAGACAGCAGCCCTCAACTTTGGGGTCCCTGTGTCTGGTTGATTTTTTGATTTTCCCAAGGTCAACGCCCATGTGTGGAAGTGCCCTATGCTCTGTGGTTCTGTGTTTTCCATGGTTTGGGAAAGAGGATACACTTGTGAAGATTGGCTGTTGGCCATTGACATCCCGCCCATCAGCTTAACAAGGCTCCCTTGACTCCGTGGGCTGTCCTGCCTTTCTGGTTTTTAGACTTTTTTCGCCTGGCCCTTTTGCCCCGGGGGGGGGGCGAGAGATTTCTTTGTAGTGCTGATTTGCTCTCCCAGGTTGCTTGGTTGGCCAAAAAGGGCGTATGCGTTTTTTCCTGAATATATTCAGGAAAAAACGCATACGCCCTTTTTGGCCAACCGCATCATTGTCCACGTTCTGGCGCTTTTCATGTGCTATCGGGGCCATTCCGATGTAGCCGTTGACATCCGTTTCCTGCAATTCTGCCTTGCGTTCAACGCCTCTTCGTAGCCTGACCTCAATATATTTTGGGGCGATAGTTATCGTTTAGAACTCTGCAGGTTTGGGAAGTGCAGTGCCCCTGAGCTCCATTTCCCAAGTCGCTTTTTTGTGAGTGGGACGCAACACGGCTGGATGGCTTCACGCCCTATTGTCGATCCGGGGTGGCAGGCTGAACCGCTGGTGAATTCTTCTTCGTGATGGGAAATGAGAGTGACATGTGCCCGACCAAACACCTCCAGCGAGTCTCTCATTGGTTCCCCCTCTTGCAGTTCATCCTGCGGACAAATTGCAGACGGTACGAAAGAGGCATGGAAAGGCGCCGAGTCTCCAAGTGGGGAGATTGTTAGTAAGGGGGCCTGAATGGAGAACACGAGCACCAGGAGATGAAAACTGAGGTGAGTTTCAGAAAGCTTTCCCGATCCCACGGTGTAGCATCCGCTGGGTTTCCAATGAGTGCTTTCGCTGTCGGAAGATTGCGTTGAACCTGGAGAGTTGGGACCCATGGAATGGGGAGCACGCAGGATTCCTTTCAAGGGTCTGCAGTTGCTTTCCCAACCTCACCCATCGTCTCAGCCCCAAGAGTGTCCAGCCTTATGTCTTCTGCCGCTGGGGCTGTAGATGTGGTCAATCCTGGTTGCATGCCAGTCCCTGAACGCATTTTGGAAGAATTTCTCTCTGTTTTGCCCTGCTTGTTTCTTCTTTATGTCGGAAATGTATCCTCAGAATGGGTCTGAGCTGATTTTCCCTGCTGGTTTTAGGCCGCTTTACACACACTTGATGCACTTACACAGAGATATCAAGACTTAGCTTTTAAGATGCTTACTAGTCGGATAGATACTTGTGCGATGAACAGGGTCTGGTGAGTCCAGTTGATTGAGCAAGGAGTAGGTCGTGTCCATTCCATATTCGGTTTTCGGAAGGGTATCTGTGCTCATTTCAAAGTCGAGTTTTATGCGTCACCCCACCTCACCTTTCCCCTGAAGCAGGCATAAGTGTGTTTTCTAAAAGCGTGACTCTGTTCTGTTTGGGGATTCAGTGCATGGGGAGCGATTTTTACATTCCCTCGATAAGTGATATCATAAGTTTCTTTTTTTGTGGGACTTATTTCACTGAGGATGATCGTACCTAAATCCACTCAGGATGCTGCTACCAGCCTCATGACGTGGATTTCATGGCTGAGTGACACTCCATTGGACCTACGTAGCACCACTTGTCCACTTGTCCACTTGTCTTTGTCCACTTGTCCACTCGTCTTTGTCCACTTGGCTCTTTCCTGGGATATGAAACGTGTACCGGAGTGGAGGTTCTTGTCAAGACAGCAGCCCTCAACTTTGGGGTCCCTGTGTCTGGTTGATTTTTTGATTTTCCCAAGGTCAACGCCCATGTGTGGAAGTGCCCTATGCTCTGTGGTTCTGTGTTTTCCATGGTTTGGGAAAGAGGATACACTTGTGAAGATTGGCTGTTGGCCATTGACATCCCGCCCATCAGCTTAACAAGGCTCCCTTGACTCCGTGGCCTGTCCTGCCTTTCTGGTTTTTAGACTTTTTTCGCCTGGCCCTTTTGCCCCCCGGGGGAGGGGCGAGAGATTTCTTTGTAGTGCTGATTTGCTCTCCCAGGTTGCTTGGTTGGCCAAAAAGGGCGTATGCGTTTTTTCCTGAATATATTCAGGAAAAAACGCATACGCCCTTTTTGGCCAACCGCATCATTGTCCACGTTCTGGCGCTTTTCATGTGCTATCGGGGCCATTCCGATGTACCCGTTGACATCCGTTTCCTGCAGTTCTGCCTTGCGTTCAGCGCCTCTTCGTAGCCTGACCTCAATATATTTTGGGGCGATAGTTATCGTTTAGAACTCTGCAGGTTTGGGAAGTGCAGTGCCCCTGAGCTCCATTTCCCAAGTCGCTTTTTTGTGAGTGGGACGCAACACGGCTGGATGGCTTCACGCCCTATTGTCGATCCGGGGTGGCAGGCTGAACCTCTGGTGAATTCTTCTTCGTGATGGGAAATGAGAGTGACATGTGCCCGACCAAACACCTCCAGCGAGTCTCTCATTGGTTCCCCCTCTTGCAGTTCATCCTGTGGACAAATTGCAGACGGTACGAAAGAGGCATGGAAAGGCGCCGAGTCTCCAAGTGGGGAGATTGTTAGTAAGGGGGCCTGAATGGAGAACATGAGCACCAGGAGATGAAAACTGAGGTGAGTTTCAGAAAGCTTTCCCGATCCCACGGTGTAGCATCCGCTGGGTTTCCAATGAGTGCTTTCGCTGTCGGAAGATTGCGTTGAACCTGGAGAGTTGGGACCCATGGAATGGGGAGCACGCAGGATTCCTTTCAAGGGTCTGCATTTGCTTTCCCAACCTCACCAATCGTCTCAGCCCCAAGAGTGTCCAGCCTTATGTCTTCTGCCGCTGGGGCTGTAGATGTGGTCAATCCTGGTTGCATGCCAGTCCCTGAACGCATTTTGGAAGAATTTCTCTCTGTTTTGCCCTGCTTGTTTCTTCTTTATGTTGGAAATGTATCCTCAGAATGGGTCTGAGCTGATTTTCCCTGCTGGTTTTAGGCCGCTTTACACACACTTGATGCACTTACACAGAGATATCAAGACTTAGCTTTTAAGATGCTTACTAGTCGGATAGATACTTGTGCGATGAACAGGGTCTGGTGAGTCCAGTTGATTGAGCAAGGAGTAGGTCGTGTCCATTCCATATTCGGTTTTCGGAAGGGTATCTGTGCTCATTTCAAACTCGAGTTTTATGCGTCACCCAACCTCACCTTTCCCCTGAAGCAGGCATAAGTGTGTTTTCTAAAAGCGTGACTCTGTTCTGTTTGGGGATTCAGTGCATGGGGAGCGATTTTTACATTCCCTCGATAAGTGATATCATAAGTTTCTTTTTTTGTGGGACTTATTTCACTGAGGATGATCGTACCTAAATCCACTCAGGATGCTGCTACCAGCCTCATGACGTGGATTTCATGGCTGAGTGACACTCCATTGGACCTACGTAGCACCACTTGTCCACTTGTCTTTGTCCACTTGTCCACTCGTCTTTGTCCACTTGGCTCTTTCCTGGGATATGAAACGTGTACCGGAGTGGAGGTTCTTGTCAAGACAGCAGCCCTCAACTTTGGGGTCCCTGTGTCTGGTTGATTTTTTCATTTTCCCAAGGTCAACGCCCATGTGTGGAAGTGCCCTATGCTCTGTGGTTCTGTGTTTTACATGGTTTGGGAAAGAGGATACACTTGTGAAGATTGGCTGTTGGCCATTGACATCCCGCCCATCAGCTTAACAAGGCTCCCTTGACTCCGTGGCCTGTCCTGCCTTTCTGGTTTTTAGACTTTTTTCGCCTGGCCCTTTTGCCCCGGGGGGGGCGAGAGATTTCTTTGTAGTGCTGATTTGCTCTCCCAGGTTGCTTGGTTGGCCAAAAAGGGCGTATGCGTTTTTTCCTGAATATATTCAGGAAAAAACGCATACGCCCTTTTTGGCCAACCGCATCATTGTCCACGTTCTGGCGCTTTTCATGTGCTATCGGGGCCATTCCGATGTACCCGTTGACATCCGTTTCCTGCAGTTCTGCCTTGCGTTCAGCGCCTCTTCGTAGCCTGACCTCAATATATTTTGGGGCGATAGTTATCGTTTAGAACTCTGCAGGTTTGGGAAGTGCAGTGCCCCTGAGCTCCATTTCCCAAGTCGCTTTTTTGTGAGTGGGACGCAACACGGCTGGATGGCTTCACGCCCTATTGTCGATCCGGGGTGGCAGGCTGAACCTCTGGTGAATTCTTCTTCGTGATGGGAAATGAGAGTGACATGTGCCCGACCAAACACCTCCAGCGAGTCTCTCATTGGTTCCCCCTCTTGCAGTTCATCCTGCGGACAAATTGCAGACGGTACGAAAGAGGCATGGAAAGGCGCCGAGTCTCCAAGTGGGGAGATTGTTAGTAAGGGGGCCTGAATGGAGAACACGAGCACCAGGAGATGAAAACTGAGGTGAGTTTCAGAAAGCTTTCCCGATCCCACGGTGTAGCATCCGCTGGGTTTCCAATGAGTGCTTTCGCTGTCGGAAGATTGCGTTGAACCTGGAGAGTTGGGACCCATGGAATGGGGAGCACGCAGGATTCCTTTCAAGGGTCTGCATTTGCTTTCCCAACCTCACCAATCGTCTCAGCCCCAAGAGTGTCCAGCCTTATGTCTTCTGCCGCTGGGGCTGTAGATGTGGTCAATCCTGGTTGCATGCCAGTCCCTGAACGCATTTTGGAAGAATTTCTCTCTGTTTTGCCCTGCTTGTTTCTTCTTTATGTTGGAAATGTATCCTCAGAATGGGTCTGAGCTGATTTTCCCTGCTGGTTTTAGGCCGCTTTACACACACTTGATGCACTTACACAGAGATATCAAGACTTAGCTTTTAAGATGCTTACTAGTCGGATAGATACTTGTGCGATGAACAGGGTCTGGTGAGTCCAGTTGATTGAGCAAGGAGTAGGTCGTGTCCATTCCATATTCGGTTTTCGGAAGGGTATCTGTGCTCATTTCAAACTCGAGTTTTATGCGTCACCCCACCTCACCTTTCCCCTGAAGCAGGCATAAGTGTGTTTTCTAAAAGCGTGACTCTGTTCTGTTTGGGGATTCAGTGCATGGGGAGCGATTTTTACATTCCCTCGATAAGTGATATCATAAGTTTCTTTTTTTGTGGGACTTATTTCACTGAGGATGATCGTACCTAAATCCACTCAGGATGCTGCTACCAGCCTCATGACGTGGATTTCATGGCTGAGTGACACTCCATTGGACCTACGTAGCACCACTTGTCCACTTGTCCACTTGTCTTTGTCCACTTGTCCACTCGTCTTTGTCCACTTGGCTCTTTCCTGGGATATGAAACGTGTACCGGAGTGGAGGTTCTTGTCAAGACAGCAGCCCTCAACTTTGGGGTCCCTGTGTCTGGTTGATTTTTTCATTTTCCCAAGGTCAACGCCCATGTGTGGAAGTGCCCTATGCTCTGTGGTTCTGTGTTTTCCATGGTTTGGGAAAGAGGATACACTTGTGAAGATTGGCTGTTGGCCATTGACATCCCGCCCATCAGCTTAACAAGGCTCCCTTGACTCCGTGGCCTGTCCTGCCTTTCTGGTTTTTAGACTTTTTTCGCCTGGCCCTTTTGCCCCGGGGGGGGCGAGAGATTTCTTTGTAGTGCTGATTTGCTCTCCCAGGTTGCTTGGTTGGCCAAAAAGGGCGTATGCGTTTTTTCCTGAATATATTCAGGAAAAAACGCATACGCCCTTTTTGGCCAACCGCATCATTGTCCACGTTCTGGCGCTTTTCATGTGCTATCGGGGCCATTCCGATGTACCCGTTGACATCCGTTTCCTGCAGTTCTGCCTTGCGTTCAGCGCCTCTTCGTAGCCTGACCTCAATATATTTTGGGGCGATAGTTATCGTTTAGAACTCTGCAGGTTTGGGAAGTGCAGTGCCCCTGAGCTCCATTTCCCAAGTCGCTTTTTTGTGAGTGGGACGCAACACGGCTGGATGGCTTCACGCCGTATTGTCGATCCGGGGTGGCAGGCTGAACCGCTGGTGAATTCTTCTTCGTGATGGGAAATGAGAGTGACATGTGCCCGACCAAACACCTCCAGCGAGTCTCTCATTGGTTCCCCCTCTTGCAGTTCATCCTGCGGACAAATTGCAGACGGTACGAAAGAGGCATGGAAAGGCGCCGAGTCTCCAAGTGGGGAGATTGTTAGTAAGGGGGCCTGAATGGAGAACACGAGCACCAGGAGATGAAAACTGAGGTGAGTTTCAGAAAGCTTTCCCGATCCCACGGTGTAGCATCCGCTGGGTTTCCAATGAGTGCTTTCGCTGTCGGAAGATTGCGTTGAACCTGGAGAGTTGGGACCCATGGAATGGGGAGCACGCAGGATTCCTTTCAAGGGTCTGCATTTGCTTTCCCAACCTCACCAATCGTCTCAGCCCCAAGAGTGTCCAGCCTTATGTCTTCTGCCGCTGGGGCTGTAGATGTGGTCAATCCTGGTTGCATGCCAGTCCCTGAACGCATTTTGGAAGAATTTCTCTCTGTTTTGCCCTGCTTGTTTCTTCTTTATGTTGGAAATGTATCCTCAGAATGGGTCTGAGCTGATTTTCCCTGCTGGTTTTAGGCCGCTTTACACACACTTGATGCACTTACACAGAGATATCAAGACTTAGCTTTGAAGATGCTTACTAGTCGGATAGATACTTGTGCGATGAACAGGGTCTGGTGAGTCCAGTTGATTGAGCAAGGAGTAGGTCGTGTCCATTCCATATTCGGTTTTCGGAAGGGTATCTGTGCTCATTTCAAACTCGAGTTTTATGCGTCACCCCACCTCACCTTTCCCCTGAAGCAGGCATAAGTGTGTTTTCTAAAAGCGTGACTCTGTTCTGTTTGGGGATTCAGTGCATGGGGAGCGATTTTTACATTCCCTCGATAAGTGATATCATAAGTTTCCTTTTTTGTGGGACTTATTTCACTGAGGATGATCGTACCTAAATCCACTCAGGATGCTGCTACCAGCCTCATGACGTGGATTTCATGGCTGAGTGACACTCCATTGGACCTACGTAGCACCACTTGTCCACTTGTCCACTTGTCTTTGTCCACTTGTCCACTCGTCTTTGTCCACTTGGCTCTTTCCTGGGATATGAAACGTGTACCGGAGTGGAGGTTCTTGTCAAGACAGCAGCCCTCAACTTTGGGGTCCCTGTGTCTGGTTGATTTTTTCATTTTCCCAAGGTCAACGCCCATGTGTGGAAGTGCCCTATGCTCTGTGGTTCTGTGTTTTACATGGTTTGGGAAAGAGGATACACTTGTGAAGATTGGCTGTTGGCCATTGACATCCCGCCCATCCGCTTAACAAGGCTCCCTTGACTCCGTGGCCTGTCCTGCCTTTCTGGTTTTTAGACTGTTTTCGCCTGGCCCTTTTGCCCCGGGGGGGCCGAGAGATTTCTTTGTAGTGCTGATTTGCTCTCCCAGGTTGCTTGGTTGGCCAAAAAGGGCGTATGCGTTTTTTCCTGAATATATTCAGGAAAAAACGCATACGCCCTTTTTGGCCAACCGCATCATTGTCCACGTTCTGGCGCTTTTCATGTGCTATCGGGGCCATTCCGATGTACCCGTTGACATCCGTTTCCTGCAGTTCTGCCTTGCGTTCAGCGCCTCTTCGTAGCCTGACCTCAATATATTTTGGGGCGATAGTTATCGTTTAGAACTCTGCAGGTTTGGGAAGTGCAGTGCCCCTGAGCTCCATTTCCCAAGTCGCTTTTTTGTGAGTGGGACGCAACACGGCTGGATGGCTTCACGCCCTATTGTCGATCCGGGGTGGCAGGCTGAACCGCTGGTGAATTCTTCTTCGTGATGGGAAATGAGAGTGACATGTGCCCGACCAAACACCTCCAGCGAGTCTCTCATTGGTTCCCCCTCTTGCAGTTCATCCTGCGGACAAATTGCAGACGGTACGAAAGAGGCATGGAAAGGCGCCGAGTCTCCAAGTGGGGAGATTGTTAGTAAGGGGGCCTGAATGGAGAACACGAGCACCAGGAGATGAAAACTGAGGTGAGTTTCAGAAAGCTTTCCCGATCCCACGGTGTAGCATCCGCTGGGTTTCCAATGAGTGCTTTCGCTGTCGGAAGATTGCGTTGAACCTGGAGAGTTGGGACCCATGGAATGGGGAGCACGCAGGATTCCTTTCAAGGGTCTGCATTTGCTTTCCCAACCTCACCAATCGTCTCAGCCCCAAGAGTGTCCAGCCTTATGTCTTCTGCCGCTGGGGCTGTAGATGTGGTCAATCCTGGTTGCATGCCAGTCCCTGAACGCATTTTGGAAGAATTTCTCTCTGTTTTGCCCTGCTTGTTTCTTCTTTATGTTGGAAATGTATCCTCAGAATGGGTCTGAGCTGATTTTCCCTGCTGGTTTTAGGCCGCTTTACACACACTTGATGCACTTACACAGAGATATCAAGACTTAGCTTTTAAGATGCTTACTAGTCGGATAGATACTTGTGCGATGAACAGGGTCTGGTGAGTCCAGTTGATTGAGCAAGGAGTAGGTCGTGTCCATTCCATATTCGGTTTTCGGAAGGGTATCTGTGCTCATTTCAAACTCGAGTTTTATGCGTCACCCCACCTCACCTTTCCCCTGAAGCAGGCATAAGTGTGTTTTCTAAAAGCGTGACTCTGTTCTGTTTGGGGATTCAGTGCATGGGGAGCGATTTTTACATTCCCTCGATAAGTGATATCATAAGTTTCTTTTTTTGTGGGACTTATTTCACTGAGGATGATCGTACCTAAATCCACTCAGGATGCTGCTACCAGCCTCATGACGTGGATTTCATGGCTGAGTGACACTCCATTGGACCTACGTAGCACCACTTGTCCACTTGTCCACTTGTCTTTGTCCACTTGTCCACTCGTCTTTGTCCACTTGGCTCTTTCCTGGGATATGAAACGTGTACCGGAGTGGAGGTTCTTGTCAAGACAGCAGCCCTCAACTTTGGGGTCCCTGTGTCTGGTTGATTTTTTCATTTTCCCAAGGTCAACGCCCATGTGTGGAAGTGCCCTATGCTCTGTGGTTCTGTGTTTTACATGGTTTGGGAAAGAGGATACACTTGTGAAGATTGGCTGTTGGCCATTGACATCCCGCCCATCAGCTTAACAAGGCTCCCTTGACTCCGTGGCCTGTCCTGCCTTTCTGGTTTTTAGACTTTTTTCGCCTGGCCCTTTTGCCCCGGGGGGGGGGCGAGAGATTTCTTTGTAGTGCTGATTTGCTCTCCCAGGTTGCTTGGTTGGCCAAAAAGGGCGTATGCGTTTTTTCCTGAATATATTCAGGAAAAAACGCATACGCCCTTTTTGGCCAACCGCATCATTGTCCACGTTCTGGCGCTTTTCATGTGCTGTCGGGGCCATTCCGATGTACCCGTTGACATCCGTTTCCTGCAGTTCTGCCTTGCGTTCAGCCTCTCTTCGTAGCCTGACCTCAATATATTTTGGGGCGATAGTTATCGTTTAGAACTCTGCAGGTTTGGGAAGTGCAGTGCCCCTGAGCTCCATTTCCCAAGTCGCTTTTTTGTGAGTGGGACGCAACACGGCTGGATGGCTTCACGCCCTATTGTCGATCCGGGGTGGCAGGCTGAACCTCTGGTGAATTCTTCTTCGTGATGGGAAATGAGAGTGACATGTGCCCGACCAAACACCTCCAGCGAGTCTCTCATTGGTTCCCCCTCTTGCAGTTCATCCTGCGGACAAATTGCAGACGGTACGAAAGAGGCATGGAAAGGCGCCGAGTCTCCAAGTGGGGAGATTGTTAGTAAGGGGGCCTGAATGGAGAACACGAGCACCAGGAGATGAAAACTGAGGTGAGTTTCAGAAAGCTTTCCCGATCCCACGGTGTAGCATCCGCTGGGTTTCCAATGAGTGCTTTCGCTGTCGGAAGATTGCGTTGAACCTGGAGAGTTGGGACCCATGGAATGGGGAGCACGCAGGATTCCTTTCAAGGGTCTGCATTTGCTTTCCCAACCTCACCAATCGTCTCAGCCCCAAGAGTGTCCAGCCTTATGTCTTCTGCCGCTGGGGCTGTAGATGTGGTCAATCCTGGTTGCATGCCAGTCCCTGAACGCATTTTGGAAGAATTTCTCTCTGTTTTGCCCTGCTTGTTTCTTCTTTATGTTGGAAATGTATCCTCAGAATGGGTCTGAGCTGATTTTCCCTGCTGGTTTTAGGCCGCTTTACACACACTTGATGCACTTACACAGAGATATCAAGACTTAGCTTTGAAGATGCTTACTAGTCGGATAGATACTTGTGCGATGAACAGGGTCTGGTGAGTCCAGTTGATTGAGCAAGGAGTAGGTCGTGTCCATTCCATATTCGGTTTTCGGAAGGGTATCTGTGCTCATTTCAAACTCGAGTTTTATGCGTCACCCCACCTCACCTTTCCCCTGAAGCAGGCATAAGTGTGTTTTCTAAAAGCGTGACTCTGTTCTGTTTGGGGATTCAGTGCATGGGGAGCGATTTTTACATTCCCTCGATAAGTGATATCATAAGTTTCTTTTTTTGTGGGACTTATTTCACTGAGGATGATCGTACCTAAATCCACTCAGGATGCTGCTACCAGCCTCATGACGTGGATTTCATGGCTGAGTGACACTCCATTGGACCTACGTAGCACCACTTGTCCACTTGTCCACTTGTCTTTGTCCACTTGTCCACTCGTCTTTGTCCACTTGGCTCTTTCCTGGGATATGAAACGTGTACCGGAGTGGAGGTTCTTGTCAAGACAGCAGCCCTCAACTTTGGGGTCCCTGTGTCTGGTTGATTTTTTCATTTTCCCAAGGTCAACGCCCATGTGTGGAAGTGCCCTATGCTCTGTGGTTCTGTGTTTTACATGGTTTGGGAAAGAGGATACACTTGTGAAGATTGGCTGTTGGCCATTGACATCCCGCCCATCAGCTTAACAAGGCTCCCTTGACTCCGTGGCCTGTCCTGCCTTTCTGGTTTTTAGACTTTTTTCGCCTGGCCCTTTTGCCCCGGGGGGGGCGAGAGATTTCTTTGTAGTGCTGATTTGCTCTCCCAGGTTGCTTGGTTGGCCAAAAAGGGCGTATGCGTTTTTTCCTGAATATATTCAGGAAAAAACGCATACGCCCTTTTTGGCCAACCGCATCATTGTCCACGTTCTGGCGCTTTTCATGTGCTATCGGGGCCATTCCGATGTACCCGTTGACATCCGTTTCCTGCAGTTCTGCCTTGCGTTCAGCCTCTCTTCGTAGCCTGACCTCAATATATTTTGGGGCGATAGTTATCGTTTAGAACTCTGCAGGTTTGGGAAGTGCAGTGCCCCTGAGCTCCATTTCCCAAGTCGCTTTTTTGTGAGTGGGACGCAACACGGCTGGATGGCTTCACGCCCTATTGTCGATCCGGGGTGGCAGGCTGAACCTCTGGTGAATTCTTCTTCGTGATGGGAAATGAGAGTGACATGTGCCCGACCAAACACCTCCAGCGAGTCTCTCATTGGTTCCCCCTCTTGCAGTTCATCCTGCGGACAAATTGCAGACGGTACGAAAGAGGCATGGAAAGGCGCCGAGTCTCCAAGTGGGGAGATTGTTAGTAAGGGGGCCTGAATGGAGAACACGAGCACCAGGAGATGAAAACTGAGGTGAGTTTCAGAAAGCTTTCCCGATCCCACGGTGTAGCATCCGCTGGGTTTCCAATGAGTGCTTTCGCTGTCGGAAGATTGCGTTGAACCTGGAGAGTTGGGACCCATGGAATGGGGAGCACGCAGGATTCCTTTCAAGGGTCTGCATTTGCTTTCCCAACCTCACCAATCGTCTCAGCCCCAAGAGTGTCCAGCCTTATGTCTTCTGCCGCTGGGGCTGTAGATGTGGTCAATCCTGGTTGCATGCCAGTCCCTGAACGCATTTTGGAAGAATTTCTCTCTGTTTTGCCCTGCTTGTTTCTTCTTTATGTTGGAAATGTATCCTCAGAATGGGTCTGAGCTGATTTTCCCTGCTGGTTTTAGGCCGCTTGACACACACTTGATGCACTTACACAGAGATATCAAGACTTAGCTTTTAAGATGCTTACTAGTCGGATAGATACTTGTGCGATGAACAGGGTCTGGTGAGTCCAGTTGATTGAGCAAGGAGTAGGTCGTGTCCATTCCATATTCGGTTTTCGGAAGGGTATCTGTGCTCATTTCAAACTCGAGTTTTATGCGTCACCCCACCTCACCTTTCCCCTGAAGCAGGCATAAGTGTGTTTTCTAAAAGCGTGACTCTGTTCTGTTTGGGGATTCAGTGCATGGGGAGCGATTTTTACATTCCCTCGATAAGTGATATCATAAGTTTCTTTTTTTGTGGGACTTATTTCACTGAGGATGATCGTACCTAAATCCACTCAGGATGCTGCTACCAGCCTCATGACGTGGATTTCATGGCTGAGTGACACTCCATTGGACCTACGTAGCACCACTTGTCCACTTGTCCACTTGTCTTTGTCCACTTGTCCACTCGTCTTTGTCCACTTGGCTCTTTCCTGGGATATGAAACGTGTACCGGAGTGGAGGTTCTTGTCAAGACAGCAGCCCTCAACTTTGGGGTCCCTGTGTCTGGTTGATTTTTTCATTTTCCCAAGGTCAACGCCCATGTGTGGAAGTGCCCTATGCTCTGTGGTTCTGTGTTTTACATGGTTTGGGAAAGAGGATACACTTGTGAAGATTGGCTGTTGGCCATTGACATCCCGCCCATCAGCTTAACAAGGCTCCCTTGACTCCGTGGCCTGTCCTGCCTTTCTGGTTTTTAGACTTTTTTCGCCTGGCCCTTTTGCCCCGGGGGGGGCGAGAGATTTCTTTGTAGTGCTGATTTGCTCTCCCAGGTTGCTTGGTTGGCCAAAAAGGGCGTATGCGTTTTTTCCTGAATATATTCAGGAAAAAACGCATACGCCCTTTTTGGCCAACCGCATCATTGTCCACGTTCTGGCGCTTTTCATGTGCTATCGGGGCCATTCCGATGTACCCGTTGACATCCGTTTCCTGCAGTTCTGCCTTGCGTTCAGCGCCTCTTCGTAGCCTGACCTCAATATATTTTGGGGCGATAGTTATCGTTTAGAACTCTGCAGGTTTGTGAAGTGCAGTGCCCCTGAGCTCCATTTCCCAAGTCGCTTTTTTGTGAGTGGGACGCAACACGGCTGGATGGCTTCACGCCCTATTGTCGATCCGGGGTGGCAGGCTGAACCGCTGGTGAATTCTTCTTCGTGATGGGAAATGAGAGTGACATGTGCCCGACCAAACACCTCCAGCGAGTCTCTCATTGGTTCCCCCTCTTGCAGTTCATCCTGCGGACAAATTGCAGACGGTACGAAAGAGGCATGGAAAGGCGCCGAGTCTCCAAGTGGGGAGATTGTTAGTAAGGGGGCCTGAATGGAGAACACGAGCACCAGGAGATGAAAACTGAGGTGAGTTTCAGAAAGCTTTCCCGATCCCACGGTGTAGCATCCGCTGGGTTTCCAATGAGTGCTTTCGCTGTCGGAAGATTGCGTTGAACCTGGAGAGTTGGGACCCATGGAATGGGGAGCACGCAGGATTCCTTTCAAGGGTCTGCATTTGCTTTCCCAACCTCACCAATCGTCTCAGCCCCAAGAGTGTCCAGCCTTATGTCTTCTGCCGCTGGGGCTGTAGATGTGGTCAATCCTGGTTGCATGCCAGTCCCTGAACGCATTTTGGAAGAATTTCTCTCTGTTTTGCCCTGCTTGTTTCTTCTTTATGTTGGAAATGTATCCTCAGAATGGGTCTGAGCTGATTTTCCCTGCTGGTTTTAGGCCGCTTTACACACACTTGATGCACTTACACAGAGATATCAAGACTTAGCTTTTAAGATGCTTACTAGTCGGATAGATACTTGTGCGATGAACAGGGTCTGGTGAGTCCAGTTGATTGAGCAAGGAGTAGGTCGTGTCCATTCCATATTCGGTTTTCGGAAGGGTATCTGTGCTCATTTCAAACTCGAGTTTTATGCGTCACCCCACCTCACCTTTCCCCTGAAGCAGGCATAAGTGTGTTTTCTAAAAGCGTGACTCTGTTCTGTTTGGGGATTCAGTGCATGGGGAGCGATTTTTACATTCCCTCGATAAGTGATATCATAAGTTTCTTTTTTTGTGGGACTTATTTCACTGAGGATGATCGTACCTAAATCCACTCAGGATGCTGCTACCAGCCTCATGACGTGGATTTCATGGCTGAGTGACACTCCATTGGACCTACGTAGCACCACTTGTCCACTTGTCCACTTGTCTTTGTCCACTTGTCCACTCGTCTTTGTCCACTTGGCTCTTTCCTGGGATATGAAACGTGTACCGGAGTGGAGGTTCTTGTCAAGACAGCAGCCCTCAACTTTGGGGTCCCTGTGTCTGGTTGATTTTTTCATTTTCCCAAGGTCAACGCCCATGTGTGGAAGTGCCCTATGCTCTGTGGTTCTGTGTTTTACATGGTTTGGGAAAGAGGATACACTTGTGAAGATTGGCTGTTGGCCATTGACATCCCGCCCATCAGCTTAACAAGGCTCCCTTGACTCCGTGGGCTGTCCTGCCTTTCTGGTTTTTAGACTTTTTTCGCCTGGCCCTTTTGCCCCGGGGGGGGCGAGAGATTTCTTTGTAGTGCTGATTTGCTCTCCCAGGTTGCTTGGTTGGCCAAAAAGGGCGTATGCGTTTTTTCCTGAATATATTCAGGAAAAAACGCATACGCCCTTTTTGGCCAACCGCATCATTGTCCACGTTCTGGCGCTTTTCATGTGCTATCGGGGCCATTCCGATGTACCCGTTGACATCCGTTTCCTGCAGTTCTGCCTTGCGTTCAGCCTCTCTTCGTAGCCTGACCTCAATATATTTTGGGGCGATAGTTATCGTTTAGAACTCTGCAGGTTTGGGAAGTGCAGTGCCCCTGAGCTCCATTTCCCAAGTCGCTTTTTTGTGAGTGGGACGCAACACGGCTGGATGGCTTCACGCCCTATTGTCGATCCGGGGTGGCAGGCTGAACCTCTGGTGAATTCTTCTTCGTGATGGGAAATGAGAGTGACATGTGCCCGACCAAACACCTCCAGCGAGTCTCTCATTGGTTCCCCCTCTTGCAGTTCATCCTGCGGACAAATTGCAGACGGTACGAAAGAGGCATGGAAAGGCGCCGAGTCTCCAAGTGGGGAGATTGTTAGTAAGGGGGCCTGAATGGAGAACACGAGCACCAGGAGATGAAAACTGAGGTGAGTTTCAGAAAGCTTTCCCGATCCCACGGAGTAGCATCCGCTGGGTTTCCAATGAGTGCTTTCGCTGTCGGAAGATTGCGTTGAACCTGGAGAGTTGGGACCCATGGAATGGGGAGCACGCAGGATTCCTTTCAAGGGTCTGCATTTGCTTTCCCAACCTCACCAATCGTCTCAGCCCCAAGAGTGTCCAGCCTTATGTCTTCTGCCGCTGGGGCTGTAGATGTGGTCAATCCTGGTTGCATGCCAGTCCCTGAACGCATTTTGGAAGAATTTCTCTCTGTTTTGCCCTGCTTGTTTCTTCTTTATGTTGGAAATGTATCCTCAGAATGGGTCTGAGCTGATTTTCCCTGCTGGTTTTAGGCCGCTTGACACACACTTGATGCACTTACACAGAGATATCAAGACTTAGCTTTTAAGATGCTTACTAGTCGGATAGATACTTGTGCGATGAACAGGGTCTGGTGAGTCCAGTTGATTGAGCAAGGAGTAGGTCGTGTCCATTCCATATTCGGTTTTCGGAAGGGTATCTGTGCTCATTTCAAACTCGAGTTTTATGCGTCACCCCACCTCACCTTTCCCCTGAAGCAGGCATAAGTGTGTTTTCTAAAAGCGTGACTCTGTTCTGTTTGGGGATTCAGTGCATGGGGAGCGATTTTTACATTCCCTCGATAAGTGATATCATAAGTTTCTTTTTTTGTGGGACTTATTTCACTGAGGATGATCGTACCTAAATCCACTCAGGATGCTGCTACCAGCCTCATGACGTGGATTTCATGGCTGAGTGACACTCCATTGGACCTACGTAGCACCACTTGTCCACTTGTCCACTTGTCTTTGTCCACTTGTCCACTTGGCTCTTACCTGGGATATGAAACGTGTACCGGAGTGGAGGTTCTTGTCAAGACAGCAGCCCTCAACTTTGGGGTCCCTGTGTCTGGTTGATTTTTTGATTTTCCCAAGGTCAACGCCCATGTGTGGAAGTGCCCTATGCTCTGTGGTTCTGTGTTTTACATGGTTTGGGAAAGAGGATACACTTGTGAAGATTGGCTGTTGGCCATTGACATCCCGCCCATCAGCTTAACAAGGCTCCCTTGACTCCGTGGCCTGTCCTGCCTTTCTGGTTTTTAGACTTTTTTCGCCTGGCCCTTTTGCCCCGGGGGGGGCGAGAGATTTCTTTGTAGTGCTGATTTGCTCTCCCAGGTTGCTTGGTTGGCCAAAAAGGGCGTATGCGTTTTTTCCTGAATATATTCAGGAAAAAACGCATACGCCCTTTTTGGCCAACCGCATCATTGTCCACGTTCTGGCGCTTTTCATGTGCTATCGGGGCCATTCCGATGTACCCGTTGACATCCGTTTCCTGCAGTTCTGCCTTGCGTTCAGCCTCTCTTCGTAGCCTGACCTCAATATATTTTGGGGCGATAGTTATCGTTTAGAACTCTGCAGGTTTGGGAAGTGCAGTGCCCCTGAGCTCCATTTCCCAAGTCGCTTTTTTGTGAGTGGGACGCAACACGGCTGGATGGCTTCACGCCCTATTGTCGATCCGGGGTGGCAGGCTGAACCTCTGGTGAATTCTTCTTCGTGATGGGAAATGAGAGTGACATGTGCCCGACCAAACACCTCCAGCGAGTCTCTCATTGGTTCCCCCTCTTGCAGTTCATCCTGCGGACAAATTGCAGACGGTACGAAAGAGGCATGGAAAGGCGCCGAGTCTCCAAGTGGGGAGATTGTTAGTAAGGGGGCCTGAATGGAGAACACGAGCACCAGGAGATGAAAACTGAGGTGAGTTTCAGAAAGCTTTCCCGATCCCACGGTGTAGCATCCGCTGGGTTTCCAATGAGTGCTTTCGCTGTCGGAAGATTGCGTTGAACCTGGAGAGTTGGGACCCATGGAATGGGGAGCACGCAGGATTCCTTTCAAGGGTCTGCATTTGCTTTCCCAACCTCACCAATCGTCTCAGCCCCAAGAGTGTCCAGCCTTATGTCTTCTGCCGCTGGGGCTGTAGATGTGGTCAATCCTGGTTGCATGCCAGTCCCTGAACGCATTTTGGAAGAATTTCTCTCTGTTTTGCCCTGCTTGTTTCTTCTTTATGTTGGAAATGTATCCTCAGAATGGGTCTGAGCTGATTTTCCCTGCTGGTTTTAGGCCGCTTTACACACACTTGATGCACTTACACAGAGATATCAAGACTTAGCTTTTAAGATGCTTACTAGTCGGATAGATACTTGTGCGATGAACAGGGTCTGGTGAGTCCAGTTGATTGAGCAAGGAGTAGGTCGTGTCCATTCCATATTCGGTTTTCGGAAGGGTATCTGTGCTCATTTCAAAGTCGAGTTTTATGCGTCACCCCACCTCACCTTTCCCCTGAAGCAGGCATAAGTGTGTTTTCTAAAAGCGTGACTCTGTTCTGTTTGGGGATTCAGTGCATGGGGAGCGATTTTTACATTCCCTCGATAAGTGATATCATAAGTTTCTTTTTTTGTGGGACTTATTTCACTGAGGATGATCGTACCTAAATCCACTCAGGATGCTGCTACCAGCCACATGACGTGGATTTCATGGCTGAGTGACACTCCATTGGACCTACGTAGCACCACTTGTCCACTTGTCCACTTGTCTTTGTCCACTTGTCCACTCGTCTTTGTCCACTTGGCTCTTTCCTGGGATATGAAACGTGTACCGGAGTGGAGGTTCTTGTCAAGACAGCAGCCCTCAACTTTGGGGTCCCTGTGTCTGGTTGATTTTTTCATTTTCCCAAGGTCAACGCCCATGTGTGGAAGTGCCCTATGCTCTGTGGTTCTGTGTTTTACATGGTTTGGGAAAGAGGATACACTTGTGAAGATTGGCTGTTGGCCATTGACATCCCGCCCATCAGCTTAACAAGGCTCCCTTGACTCCGTGGCCTGTCCTGCCTTTCTGGTTTTTAGACTTTTTTCGCCTGGCCCTTTTGCCCCGGGGGGGGCGAGAGATTTCTTTGTAGTGCTGATTTGCTCTCCCAGGTTGCTTGGTTGGCCAAAAAGGGCGTATGCGTTTTTTCCTGAATATATTCAGGAAAAAACGCATACGCCCTTTTTGGCCAACCGCATCATTGTCCACGTTCTGGCGCTTTTCATGTGCTATCGGGGCCATTCCGATGTACCCGTTGACATCCGTTTCCTGCAGTTCTGCCTTGCGTTCAGCCTCTCTTCGTAGCCTGACCTCAATATATTTTGGGGCGATAGTTATCGTTTAGAACTCTGCAGGTTTGGGAAGTGCAGTGCCCCTGAGCTCCATTTCCCAAGTCGCTTTTTTGTGAGTGGGACGCAACACGGCTGGATGGCTTCACGCCCTATTGTCGATCCGGGGTGGCAGGCTGAACCTCTGGTGAATTCTTCTTCGTGATGGGAAATGAGAGTGACATGTGCCCGACCAAACACCTCCAGCGAGTCTCTCATTGGTTCCCCCTCTTGCAGTTCATCCTGCGGACAAATTGCAGACGGTACGAAAGAGGCATGGAAAGGCGCCGAGTCTCCAAGTGGGGAGATTGTTAGTAAGGGGGCCTGAATGGAGAACACGAGCACCAGGAGATGAAAACTGAGGTGAGTTTCAGAAAGCTTTCCCGATCCCACGGTGTAGCATCCGCTGGGTTTCCAATGAGTGCTTTCGCTGTCGGAAGATTGCGTTGAACCTGGAGAGTTGGGACCCATGGAATGGGGAGCACGCAGGATTCCTTTCAAGGGTCTGCATTTGCTTTCCCAACCTCACCAATCGTCTCAGCCCCAAGAGTGTCCAGCCTTATGTCTTCTGCCGCTGGGGCTGTAGATGTGGTCAATCCTGGTTGCATGCCAGTCCCTGAACGCATTTTGGAAGAATTTCTCTCTGTTTTGCCCTGCTTGTTTCTTCTTTATGTTGGAAATGTATCCTCAGAATGGGTCTGAGCTGATTTTCCCTGCTGGTTTTAGGCCGCTTTACACACACTTGATGCACTTACACAGAGATATCAAGACTTAGCTTTTAAGATGCTTACTAGTCGGATAGATACTTGTGCGATGAACAGGGTCTGGTGAGTCCAGTTGATTGAGCAAGGAGTAGGTCGTGTCCATTCCATATTCGGTTTTCGGAAGGGTATGTGTGCTCATTTCAAACTCGAGTTTTATGCGTCACCCTACCTCACCTTTCCCCTGAAGCAGGCATAAGTGTGTTTTCTAAAAGCGTGACTCTGTTCTGTTTGGGGATTCAGTGCATGGGGAGCGATTTTTACATTCCCTCGATAAGTGATATCATAAGTTTCTTTTTTTGTGGGACTTATTTCACTGAGGATGATCGTACCTAAATCCACTCAGGATGCTGCTACCAGCCTCATGACGTGGATTTCATGGCTGAGTGACACTCCATTGGACCTACGTAGCACCACTTGTCCACTTGTCCACTTGTCTTTGTCCACTTGTCCACTCGTCTTTGTCCACTTGGCTCTTTCCTGGGATATGAAACGTGTACCGGAGTGGAGGTTCTTGTCAAGACAGCAGCCCTCAACTTTGGGGTCCCTGTGTCTGGTTGATTTTTTCATTTTCCCAAGGTCAACGCCCATGTGTGGAAGTGCCCTATGCTCTGTGGTTCTGTGTTTTACATGGTTTGGGAAAGAGGATACACTTGTGAAGATTGGCTGTTGGCCATTGACATCCCGCCCATCAGCTTAACAAGGCTCCCTTGACTCCGTGGCCTGTCCTGCCTTTCTGGTTTTTAGACTTTTTTCGCCTGGCCCTTTTGCCCCGGGGGGGGGCGAGAGATTTCTTTGTAGTGCTGATTTGCTCTCCCAGGTTGCTTGGTTGGCCAAAAAGGGCGTATGCGTTTTTTCCTGAATATATTCAGGAAAAAACGCATACGCCCTTTTTGGCCAACCGCATCATTGTCCACGTTCTGGCGCTTTTCATGTGCTATCGGGGCCATTCCGATGTACCCGTTGACATCCGTTTCCTGCAGTTCTGCCTTGCGTTCAGCCTCTCTTCGTAGCCTGACCTCAATATATTTTGGGGCGATAGTTATCGTTTAGAACTCTGCAGGTTTGGGAAGTGCAGTGCCCCTGAGCTCCATTTCCCAAGTCGCTTTTTTGTGAGTGGGACGCAACACGGCTGGATGGCTTCACGCCCTATTGTCGATCGGGGTGGCAGGCTGAACCTCTGGTGAATTCTTCTTCGTGATGGGAAATGAGAGTGACATGTGCCCGACCAAACACCTCCAGCGAGTCTCTCATTGGTTCCCCCTCTTGCAGTTCATCCTGCGGACAAATTGCAGACGGCACGAAAGAGGCATGGAAAGGCGCCGAGTCTCCAAGTGGGGAGATTGTTAGTAAGGGGGCCTGAATGGAGAACACGAGCACCAGGAGATGAAAACTGAGGTGAGTTTCAGAAAGCTTTCCCGATCCCACGGTGTAGCATCCGCTGGGTTTCCAATGAGTGCTTTCGCTGTCGGAAGATTGCGTTGAACCTGGAGAGTTGGGACCCATGGAATGGGGAGCACGCAGGATTCCTTTCAAGGGTCTGCATTTGCTTTCCCAACCTCACCAATCGTCTCAGCCCCAAGAGTGTCCAGCCTTATGTCTTCTGCCGCTGGGGCTGTAGATGTGGTCAATCCTGGTTGCATGCCAGTCCCTGAACGCATTTTGGAAGAATTTCTCTCTGTTTTGCCCTGCTTGTTTCTTCTTTATGTTGGAAATGTATCCTCAGAATGGGTCTGAGCTGATTTTCCCTGCTGGTTTTAGGCCGCTTTACACACACTTGATGCACTTACACAGAGATATCAAGACTTAGCTTTTAAGATGCTTACTAGTCGGATAGATACTTGTGCGATGAACAGGGTCTGGTGAGTCCAGTTGATTGAGCAAGGAGTAGGTCGTGTCCATTCCATATTCGGTTTTCGGAAGGGTATCTGTGCTCATTTCAAACTCGAGTTTTATGCGTCACCCCACCTCACCTTTCCCCTGAAGCAGGCATAAGTGTGTTTTCTAAAAGCTTTACTCTGTTCTGTTTGGGGATTCAGTGCATGGGGAGCGATTTTTACATTCCCTCGATAAGTGATATCATAAGTTTCTTTTTTTGTGGGACTTATTTCACTGAGGATGATCGTACCTAAATCCACTCAGGATGCTGCTACCAGCCTCATGACGTGGATTTCATGGCTGAGTGACACTCCATTGGACCTACGTAGCACCACTTGTCCACTTGTCCACTTGTCTTTGTCCACTTGTCCACTTGGCTCTTTCCTGGGATATGAAACGTGTACCGGAGTGGAGGTTCTTGTCAAGACAGCAGCCCTCAACTTTGGGGTCCCTGTGTCTGGTTGATTTTTTCATTTTCCCAAGGTCAACGCCCATGTGTGGAAGTGCCCTATGCTCTGTGGTTCTGTGTTTTCCATGGTTTGGGAAAGAGGATACACTTGTGAAGATTGGCTGTTGGCCATTGACATCCCGCCCATCAGCTTAACAAGGCTCCCTTGACTCCGTGGGCTGTCCTGCCTTTCTGGTTTTTAGACTTTTTTCGCCTGGCCCTTTTGCCCCGGGGGGGGGGCGAGAGATTTCTTTGTAGTGCTGATTTGCTCTCCCAGGTTGCTTGGTTGGCCAAAAAGGGCGTATGCGTTTTTTCCTGAATATATTCAGGAAAAAACGCATACGCCCTTTTTGGCCAACCGCATCATTGTCCACGTTCTGGCGCTTTTCATGTGCTATCGGGGCCATTCCGATGTACCCGTTGACATCCGTTTCCTGCAGTTCTGCCTTGCGTTCAGCGCCTCTTCGTAGCCTGACCTCAATATATTTTGGGGCGATAGTTATCGTTTAGAACTCTGCAGGTTTGGGAAGTGCAGTGCCCCTGAGCTCCATTTCCCAAGTCGCTTTTTTGTGAGTGGGACGCAACACGGCTGGATGGCTTCACGCCCTATTGTCGATCCGGGGTGGCAGGCTGAACCGCTGGTGAATTCTTCTTCGTGATGGGAAATGAGAGTGACATGTGCCCGACCAAACACCTCCAGCGAGTCTCTCATTGGTTCCCCCTCTTGCAGTTCATCCTGCGGACAAATTGCAGACGGTACGAAAGAGGCATGGAAAGGCGCCGAGTCTCCAAGTGGGGAGATTGTTAGTAAGGGGGCCTGAATGGAGAACACGAGCACCAGGAGATGAAAACTGAGGTGAGTTTCAGAAAGCTTTCCCGATCCCACGGTGTAGCATCCGCTGGGTTTCCAATGAGTGCTTTCGCTGTCGGAAGATTGCGTTGAACCTGGAGAGTTGGGACCCATGGAATGGGGAGCACGCAGGATTCCTTTCAAGGGTCTGCATTTGCTTTCCCAACCTCACCAATCGTCTCAGCCCCAAGAGTGTCCAGCCTTATGTCTTCTGCCGCTGGGGCTGTAGATGTGGTCAATCCTGGTTGCATGCCAGTCCCTGAACGCATTTTGGAAGAATTTCTCTCTGTTTTGCCCTGCTTGTTTCTTCTTTATGTTGGAAATGTATCCTCAGAATGGGTCTGAGCTGATTTTCCCTGCTGGTTTTAGGCCGCTTTACACACACTTGATGCACTTACACAGAGATATCAAGACTTAGCTTTTAAGATGCTTACTAGTCGGATAGATACTTGTGCGATGAACAGGGTCTGGTGAGTCCAGTTGATTGAGCAAGGAGTAGGTCGTGTCCATTCCATATTCGGTTTTCGGAAGGGTATCTGTGCTCATTTCAAACTCGAGTTTTATGCGTCACCCCACCTCACCTTTCCCCTGAAGCAGGCATAAGTGTGTTTTCTAAAAGCGTGACTCTGTTCTGTTTGGGGATTCAGTTCATGGCGAGCGATTTTTACATTCCCTCGATAAGTGATATCATAAGTTTCTTTTTTGTGGGACTTATTTCACTGAGGATGATCGTACCTAAATCCACTCAGGATGCTGCTACCAGCCTCATGACGTGGATTTCATGGCTGAGTGACACTCCATTGGACCTACGTAGCACCACTTGTCCACTTGTCCACTTGTCTTTGTCCACTTGTCCACTCGTCTTTGTCCACTTGGCTCTTTCCTGGGATATGAAACGTGTACCGGAGTGGAGGTTCTTGTCAAGACAGCAGCCCTCAACTTTGGGGTCCCTGTGTCTGGTTGATTTTTTGATTTTCCCAAGGTCAACGCCCATGTGTGGAAGTGCCCTATGCTCTGTGGTTCTGTGTTTTACATGGTTTGGGAAAGAGGATACACTTGTGAAGATTGGCTGTTGGCCATTGACATCCCGCCCATCAGCTTAACAAGGCTCCCTTGACTCCGTGGCCTGTCCTGCCTTTCTGGTTTTTAGACTTTTTTCGCCTGGCCCTTTTGCCCCGGGGGGGGCGAGAGATTTCTTTGTAGTGCTGATTTGCTCTCCCAGGTTGCTTGGTTGGCCAAAAAGGGCGTATGCGTTTTTTCCTGAATATATTCAGGAAAAAACGCATACGCCCTTTTTGGCCAACCGCATCATTGTCCACGTTCTGGCGCTTTTCATGTGCTATCGGGGCCATTCCGATGTACCCGTTGACATCCGTTTCCTGCAGTTCTGCCTTGCGTTCAGCCTCTCTTCGTAGCCTGACCTCAATATATTTTGGGGCGATAGTTATCGTTTAGAACTCTGCAGGTTTGGGAAGTGCAGTGCCCCTGAGCTCCATTTCCCAAGTCGCTTTTTTGTGAGTGGGACGCAACACGGCTGGATGGCTTCACGCCCTATTGTCGATCCGGGGTGGCAGGCTGAACCTCTGGTGAATTCTTCTTCGTGATGGGAAATGAGAGTGACATGTGCCCGACCAAACACCTCCAGCGAGTCTCTCATTGGTTCCCCCTCTTGCAGTTCATCCTGCGGACAAATTGCAGACGGTACGAAAGAGGCATGGAAAGGCGCCGAGTCTCCAAGTGGGGAGATTGTTAGTAAGGGGGCCTGAATGGAGAACACGAGCACCAGGAGATGAAAACTGAGGTGAGTTTCAGAAAGCTTTCCCGATCCCACGGTGTAGCATCCGCTGGGTTTCCAATGAGTGCTTTCGCTGTCGGAAGATTGCGTTGAACCTGGAGAGTTGGGACCCATGGAATGGGGAGCACGCAGGATTCCTTTCAAGGGTCTGCATTTGCTTTCCCAACCTCACCAATCGTCTCAGCCCCAAGAGTGTCCAGCCTTATGTCTTCTGCCGCTGGGGCTGTAGATGTGGTCAATCCTGGTTGCATGCCAGTCCCTGAACGCATTTTGGAAGAATTTCTCTCTGTTTTGCCCTGCTTGTTTCTTCTTTATGTTGGAAATGTATCCTCAGAATGGGTCTGAGCTGATTTTCCCTGCTGGTTTTAGGCCGCTTTACACACACTTGATGCACTTACACAGAGATATCAAGACTTAGCTTTTAAGATGCTTACTAGTCGGATAGATACTTGTGCGATGAACAGGGTCTGGTGAGTCCAGTTGATTGAGCAAGGAGTAGGTCGTGTCCATTCCATATTCGGTTTTCGGAAGGGTATCTGTGCTCATTTCAAACTCGAGTTTTATGCGTCACCCCACCTCACCTTTCCCCTGAAGCAGGCATAAGTGTGTTTTCTAAAAGCGTGACTCTGTTCTGTTTGGGGATTCAGTGCATGGGGAGCGATTTTTACATTCCCTCGATAAGTGATATCATAAGTTTCTTTTTTTGTGGGACTTATTTCACTGAGGATGATCGTACCTAAATCCACTCAGGATGCTGCTACCAGCCTCATGACGTGGATTTCATGGCTGAGTGACACTCCATTGGACCTACGTAGCACCACTTGTCCACTTGTCCACTTGTCTTTGTCCACTTGTCCACTCGTCTTTGTCCACTTGGCTCTTTCCTGGGATATGAAACGTGTACCGGAGTGGAGGTTCTTGTCAAGACAGCAGCCCTCAACTTTGGGGTCCCTGTGTCTGGTTGATTTTTTGATTTTCCCAAGGTCAACGCCCATGTGTGGAAGTGCCCTATGCTCTGTGGTTCTGTGTTTTACATGGTTTGGGAAAGAGGATACACTTGTGAAGATTGGCTGTTGGCCATTGACATCCCGCCCATCAGCTTAACAAGGCTCCCTTGACTCCGTGGGCTGTCCTGCCTTTCTGGTTTTTAGACTTTTTTCGCCTGGCCCTTTTGCCCCGGGGGGGGGGCGAGAGATTTCTTTGTAGTGCTGATTTGCTCTCCCAGGTTGCTTGGTTGGCCAAAAAGGGCGTATGCGTTTTTTCCTGAATATATTCAGGAAAAAACGCATACGCCCTTTTTGGCCAACCGCATCATTGTCCACGTTCTGGCGCTTTTCATGTGCTATCGGGGCCATTCCGATGTACCCGTTGACATCCGTTTCCTGCAGTTCTGCCTTGCGTTCAGCGCCTCTTCGTAGCCTGACCTCAATATATTTTGGGGCGATAGTTATCGTTTAGAACTCTGCAGGTTTGTGAAGTGCAGTGCCCCTGAGCTCCATTTCCCAAGTCGCTTTTTTGTGAGTGGGACGCAACACGGCTGGATGGCTTCACGCCCTATTGTCGATCCGGGGTGGCAGGCTGAACCGCTGGTGAATTCTTCTTCGTGATGGGAAATGAGAGTGACATGTGCCCGACCAAACACCTCCAGCGAGTCTCTCATTGGTTCCCCCTCTTGCAGTTCATCCTGCGGACAAATTGCAGACGGTACGAAAGAGGCATGGAAAGGCGCCGAGTCTCCAAGTGGGGAGATTGTTAGTAAGGGGGCCTGAATGGAGAACACGAGCACCAGGAGATGAAAACTGAGGTGAGTTTCAGAAAGCTTTCCCGATCCCACGGTGTAGCATCCGCTGGGTTTCCAATGAGTGCTTTCGCTGTCGGAAGATTGCGTTGAACCTGGAGAGTTGGGACCCATGGAATGGGGAGCACGCAGGATTCCTTTCAAGGGTCTGCATTTGCTTTCCCAACCTCACCAATCGTCTCAGCCCCAAGAGTGTCCAGCCTTATGTCTTCTGCCGCTGGGGCTGTAGATGTGGTCAATCCTGGTTGCATGCCAGTCCCTGAACGCATTTTGGAAGAATTTCTCTCTGTTTTGCCCTGCTTGTTTCTTCTTTAGGTTGGAAATGTATCCTCAGAATGGGTCTGAGCTGATTTTCCCTGCTGGTTTTAGGCCGCTTGACACACACTTGATGCACTTACACAGAGATATCAAGACTTAGCTTTTAAGATGCTTACTAGTCGGATAGATACTTGTGCGATGAACAGGGTCTGGTGAGTCCAGTTGATTGAGCAAGGAGTAGGTCGTGTCCATTCCATATTCGGTTTTCGGAAGGGTATCTGTGCTCATTTCAAACTCGAGTTTTATGCGTCACCCCACCTCACCTTTCCCCTGAAGCAGGCATAAGTGTGTTTTCTAAAAGCGTGACTCTGTTCTGTTTGGGGATTCAGTGCATGGGGAGCGATTTTTACATTCCCTCGATAAGTGATATCATAAGTTTCTTTTTTTGTGGGACTTATTTCACTGAGGATGATCGTACCTAAATCCACTCAGGATGCTGCTACCAGCCTCATGACGTGGATTTCATGGCTGAGTGACACTCCATTGGACCTACGTAGCACCACTTGTCCACTTGTCCACTTGTCTTTGTCCACTTGTCCACTCGTCTTTGTCCACTTGGCTCTTTCCTGGGATATGAAACGTGTACCGGAGTGGAGGTTCTTGTCAAGACAGCAGCCCTCAACTTTGGGGTCCCTGTGTCTGGTTGATTTTTTGATTTTCCCAAGGTCAACGCCCATGTGTGGAAGTGCCCTATGCTCTGTGGTTCTGTGTTTTCCATGGTTTGGGAAAGAGGATACACTTGTGAAGATTGGCTGTTGGCCATTGACATCCCGCCCATCAGCTTAACAAGGCTCCCTTGACTCCGTGGCCTGTCCTGCCTTTCTGGTTTTTAGACTTTTTTCGCCTGGCCCTTTTGCCCCGGGGGGGGGCGAGAGATTTCTTTGTAGTGCTGATTTGCTCTCCCAGGTTGCTTGGTTGGCCAAAAAGGGCGTATGCGTTTTTTCCTGAATATATTCAGGAAAAAACGCATACGCCCTTTTTGGCCAACCGCATCATTGTCCACGTTCTGGCGCTTTTCATGTGCTATCGGGGCCATTCCGATGTACCCGTTGACATCCGTTTCCTGCAGTTCTGCCTTGCGTTCAGCGCCTCTTCGTAGCCTGACCTCAATATATTTTGGGGCGATAGTTATCGTTTAGAACTCTGCAGGTTTGGGAAGTGCAGTGCCCCTGAGCTCCATTTCCCAAGTCGCTTTTTTGTGAGTGGGACGCAACACGGCTGGATGGCTTCACGCCCTATTGTCGATCCGGGGTGGCAGGCTGAACCGCTGGTGAATTCTTCTTCGTGATGGGAAATGAGAGTGACATGTGCCCGACCAAACACCTCCAGCGAGTCTCTCATTGGTTCCCCCTCTTGCAGTTCATCCTGCGGACAAATTGCAGACGGTACGAAAGAGGCATGGAAAGGCGCCGAGTCTCCAAGTGGGGAGATTGTTAGTAAGGGGGCCTGAATGGAGAACACGAGCACCAGGAGATGAAAACTGAGGTGAGTTTCAGAAAGCTTTCCCGATCCCACGGTGTAGCATCCGCTGGGTTTCCAATGAGTGCTTTCGCTGTCGGAAGATTGCGTTGAACCTGGAGAGTTGGGACCCATGGAATGGGGAGCACGCAGGATTCCTTTCAAGGGTCTGCATTTGCTTTCCCAACCTCACCAATCGTCTCAGCCCCAAGAGTGTCCAGCCTTATGTCTTCTGCCGCTGGGGCTGTAGATGTGGTCAATCCTGGTTGCATGCCAGTCCCTGAACGCATTTTGGAAGAATTTCTCTCTGTTTTGCCCTGCTTGTTTCTTCTTTATGTTGGAAATGTATCCTCAGAATGGGTCTGAGCTGATTTTCCCTGCTGGTTTTAGGCCGCTTTACACACACTTGATGCACTTACACAGAGATATCAAGACTTAGCTTTTAAGATGCTTACTAGCCGGATAGATACTTGTGCGATGAACAGGGTCTGGTGAGTCCAGTTGATTGAGCAAGGAGTAGGTCGTGTCCATTCCATATTCGGTTTTCGGAAGGGTATCTGTGCTCATTTCAAACTCGAGTTTTATGCGTCACCCCACCTCACCTTTCCCCTGAAGCAGGCATAAGTGTGTTTTCTAAAAGCGTGACTCTGTTCTGTTTGGGGATTCAGTTCATGGCGAGCGATTTTTACATTCCCTCGATAAGTGATATCATAAGTTTCTTTTTTGTGGGACTTATTTCACTGAGGATGATCGTACCTAAATCCACTCAGGATGCTGCTACCAGCCTCATGACGTGGATTTCATGGCTGAGTGACACTCCATTGGACCTACGTAGCACCACTTGTCCACTTGTCCACTTGTCTTTGTCCACTTGTCCACTCGTCTTTGTCCACTTGGCTCTTTCCTGGGATATGAAACGTGTACCGGAGTGGAGGTTCTTGTCAAGACAGCAGCCCTCAACTTTGGGGTCCCTGTGTCTGGTTGATTTTTTGATTTTCCCAAGGTCAACGCCCATGTGTGGAAGTGCCCTATGCTCTGTGGTTCTGTGTTTTACATGGTTTGGGAAAGAGGATACACTTGAGAAGATTGGCTGTTGGCCATTGACATCCCGCCCATCAGCTTAACAAGGCTCCCTTGACTCCGTGGGCTGTCCTGCCTTTCTGGTTTTTAGACTTTTTTCGCCTGGCCCTTTTGCCCCGGGGGGGGGCGAGAGATTTCTTTGTAGTGCTGATTTGCTCTCCCAGGTTGCTTGGTTGGCCAAAAAGGGCGTATGCGTTTTTTCCTGAATATATTCAGGAAAAAACGCATACGCCCTTTTTGGCCAACCGCATCATTGTCCACGTTCTGGCGCTTTTCATGTGCTATCGGGGCCATTCCGATGTACCCGTTGACATCCGTTTCCTGCAGTTCTGCCTTGCGTTCAGCCTCTCTTCGTAGCCTGACCTCAATATATTTTGGGGCGATAGTTATCGTTTAGAACTCTGCAGGTTTGGGAAGTGCAGTGCCCCTGAGCTCCATTTCCCAAGTCGCTTTTTTGTGAGTGGGACGCAACACGGCTGGATGGCTTCATGCCCTATTGTCGATCCGGGGTGGCAGGCTGAACCTCTGGTGAATTCTTCTTCGTGATGGGAAATGAGAGTGACATGTGCCCGACCAAACACCTCCAGCGAGTCTCTCATTGGTTCCCCCTCTTGCAGTTCATCCTGCGGACAAATTGCAGACGGTACGAAAGAGGCATGGAAAGGCGCCGAGTCTCCAAGTGGGGAGATTGTTAGTAAGGGGGCCTGAATGGAGAACACGAGCACCAGGAGATGAAAACTGAGGTGAGTTTCAGAAAGCTTTCCCGATCCCACGGTGTAGCATCCGCTGGGTTTCCAATGAGTGCTTTCGCTGTCGGAAGATTGCGTTGAACCTGGAGAGTTGGGACCCATGGAATGGGGAGCACGCAGGATTCCTTTCAAGGGTCTGCATTTGCTTTCCCAACCTCACCAATCGTCTCAGCCCCAAGAGTGTCCAGCCTTATGTCTTCTGCCGCTGGGGCTGTAGATGTGGTCAATCCTGGTTGCATGCCAGTCCCTGAACGCATTTTGGAAGAATTTCTCTCTGTTTTGCCCTGCTTGTTTCTTCTTTATGTTGGAAATGTATCCTCAGAATGGGTCTGAGCTGATTTTCCCTGCTGGTTTTAGGCCGCTTTACACACACTTGATGCACTTACACAGAGATATCAAGACTTAGCTTTTAAGATGCTTACTAGTCGGATAGATACTTGTGCGATGAACAGGGTCTGGTGAGTCCAGTTGATTGAGCAAGGAGTAGGTCGTGTCCATTCCATATTCGGTTTTCGGAAGGGTATCTGTGCTCATTTCAAACTCGAGTTTTATGCGTCACCCCACCTCACCTTTCCCCTGAAGCAGGCATAAGTGTGTTTTCTAAAAGCGTGACTCTGTTCTGTTTGGGGATTCAGTGCATGGGGAGCGATTTTTACATTCCCTCGATAAGTGATATCATAAGTTTCTTTTTTTGTGGGACTTATTTCACTGAGGATGATCGTACCTAAATCCACTCAGGATGCTGCTACCAGCCTCATGACGTGGATTTCATGGCTGAGTGACACTCCATTGGACCTACGTAGCACCACTTGTCCACTTGTCCACTTGTCTTTGTCCACTTGTCCACTCGTCTTTGTCCACTTGGCTCTTTCCTGGGATATGAAACGTGTACCGGAGTGGAGGTTCTTGTCAAGACAGCAGCCCTCAACTTTGGGGTCCCTGTGTCTGGTTGATTTTTTCATTTTCCCAAGGTCAACGCCCATGTGTGGAAGTGCCCTATGCTCTGTGGTTCTGTGTTTTACATGGTTTGGGAAAGAGGATACACTTGTGAAGATTGGCTGTTGGCCATTGACATCCCGCCCATCAGCTTAACAAGGCTCCCTTGACTCCGTGGGCTGTCCTGCCTTTCTGGTTTTTAGACTTTTTTCGCCTGGCCCTTTTGCCCCGGGGGGGGCGAGAGATTTCTTTGTAGTGCTGATTTGCTCTCCCAGGTTGCTTGGTTGGCCAAAAAGGGCGTATGCGTTTTTTCCTGAATATATTCAGGAAAAAACGCATACGCCCTTTTTGGCCAACCGCATCATTGTCCACGTTCTGGCGCTTTTCATGTGCTGTCGGGGCCATTCCGATGTACCCGTTGACATCCGTTTCCTGCAATTCTGCCTTGCGTTCAGCCTCTCTTCGTAGCCTGACCTCAATATATTTTGGGGCGATAGTTATCGTTTAGAACTCTGCAGGTTTGGGAAGTGCAGTGCCCCTGAGCTCCATTTCCCAAGTCGCTTTTTTGTGAGTGGGACGCAACACGGCTGGATGGCTTCACGCCCTATTGTCGATCCGGGGTGGCAGGCTGAACCTCTGGTGAATTCTTCTTCGTGATGGGAAATGAGAGTGACATGTGCCCGACCAAACACCTCCAGCGAGTCTCTCATTGGTTCCCCCTCTTGCAGTTCATCCTGCGGACAAATTGCAGACGGTACGAAAGAGGCATGGAAAGGCGCCGAGTCTCCAAGTGGGGAGATTGTTAGTAAGGGGGCCTGAATGGAGAACACGAGCACCAGGAGATGAAAACTGAGGTGAGTTTCAGAAAGCTTTCCCGATCCCACGGTGTAGCATCCGCTGGGTTTCCAATGAGTGCTTTCGCTGTCGGAAGATTGCGTTGAACCTGGAGAGTTGGGACCCATGGAATGGGGAGCACGCAGGATTCCTTTCAAGGGTCTGCATTTGCTTTCCCAACCTCACCAATCGTCTCAGCCCCAAGAGTGTCCAGCCTTATGTCTTCTGCCGCTGGGGCTGTAGATGTGGTCAATCCTGGTTGCATGCCAGTCCCTGAACGCATTTTGGAAGAATTTCTCTCTGTTTTGCCCTGCTTGTTTCTTCTTTATGTTGGAAATGTATCCTCAGAATGGGTCTGAGCTGATTTTCCCTGCTGGTTTTAGGCCGCTTTACACACACTTGATGCACTTACACAGAGATATCAAGACTTAGCTTTTAAGATGCTTACTAGTCGGATAGATACTTGTGCGATGAACAGGGTCTGGTGAGTCCAGTTGATTGAGCAAGGAGTAGGTCGTGTCCATTCCATATTCGGTTTTCGGAAGGGTATCTGTGCTCATTTCAAACTCGAGTTTTATGCGTCACCCCACCTCACCTTTCCCCTGAAGCAGGCATAAGTGTGTTTTCTAAAAGCGTGACTCTGTTCTGTTTGGGGATTCAGTGCATGGGGAGCGATTTTTACATTCCCTCGATAAGTGATATCATAAGTTTCTTTTTTTGTGGGACTTATTTCACTGAGGATGATCGTACCTAAATCCACTCAGGATGCTGCTACCAGCCTCATGACGTGGATTTCATGGCTGAGTGACACTCCATTGGACCTACGTAGCACCACTTGTCCACTTGTCCACTTGTCTTTGTCCACTTGTCCACTCGTCTTTGTCCACTTGGCTCTTTCCTGGGATATGAAACGTGTACCGGAGTGGAGGTTCTTGTCAAGACAGCAGCCCTCAACTTTGGGGTCCCTGTGTCTGGTTGATTTTTTCATTTTCCCAAGGTCAACGCCCATGTGTGGAAGTGCCCTATGCTCTGTGGTTCTGTGTTTTACATGGTTTGGGAAAGAGGATACACTTGTGAAGATTGGCTGTTGGCCATTGACATCCCGCCCATCAGCTTAACAAGGCTCCCTTGACTCCGTGGGCTGTCCTGCCTTTCTGGTTTTTAGACTTTTTTCGCCTGGCCCTTTTGCCCCGGGGGGGGGCGAGAGATTTCTTTGTAGTGCTGATTTGCTCTCCCAGGTTGCTTGGTTGGCCAAAAAGGGCGTATGCGTTTTTTCCTGAATATATTCAGGAAAAAACGCATACGCCCTTTTTGGCCAACCGCATCATTGTCCACGTTCTGGCGCTTTTCATGTGCTATCGGGGCCATTCCGATGTACCCGTTGACATCCGTTTCCTGCAGTTCTGCCTTGCGTTCAGCGCCTCTTCGTAGCCTGACCTCAATATATTTTGGGGCGATAGTTATCGTTTAGAACTCTGCAGGTTTGGGAAGTGCAGTGCCCCTGAGCTCCATTTCCCAAGTCGCTTTTTTGGGAGTGGGACGCAACACGGCTGGATGGCTTCACGCCCTATTGTCGATCCGGGGTGGCAGGCTGAACCTCTGGTGAATTCTTCTTCGTGATGGGAAATGAGAGTGACATGTGCCCGACCAAACACCTCCAGCGAGTCTCTCATTGGTTCCCCCTCTTGCAGTTCATCCTGCGGACAAATTGCAGACGGTACGAAAGAGGCATGGAAAGGCGCCGAGTCTCCAAGTGGGGAGATTGTTAGTAAGGGGGCCTGAATGGAGAACACGAGCACCAGGAGATGAAAACTGAGGTGAGTTTCAGAAAGCTTTCCCGATCCCACGGTGTAGCATCCGCTGGGTTTCCAATGAGTGCTTTCGCTGTCGGAAGATTGCGTTGAACCTGGAGAGTTGGGACCCATGGAATGGGGAGCACGCAGGATTCCTTTCAAGGGTCTGCATTTGCTTTCCCAACCTCACCAATCGTCTCAGCCCCAAGAGTGTCCAGCCTTATGTCTTCTGCCGCTGGGGCTGTAGATGTGGTCAATCCTGGTTGCATGCCAGTCCCTGAACGCATTTTGGAAGAATTTCTCTCTGTTTTGCCCTGCTTGTTTCTTCTTTATGTTGGAAATGTATCCTCAGAATGGGTCTGAGCTGATTTTCCCTGCTGGTTTTAGGCCGCTTTACACACACTTGATGCACTTACACAGAGATATCAAGACTTAGCTTTTAAGATGCTTACTAGTCGGATAGATACTTGTGCGATGAACAGGGTCTGGTGAGTCCAGTTGATTGAGCAAGGAGTAGGTCGTGTCCATTCCATATTCGGTTTTCGGAAGGGTATCTGTGCTCATTTCAAAGTCGAGTTTTATGCGTCACCCCACCTCACCTTTCCCCTGAAGCAGGCATAAGTGTGTTTTCTAAAAGCGTGACTCTGTTCTGTTTGGGGATTCAGTGCATGGGGAGCGATTTTTACATTCCCTCGATAAGTGATATCATAAGTTTCTTTTTTTGTGGGACTTATTTCACTGAGGATGATCGTACCTAAATCCACTCAGGATGCTGCTACCAGCCTCATGACGTGGATTTCATGGCTGAGTGACACTCCATTGGACCTACGTAGCACCACTTGTCCACTTGTCCACTTGTCTTTGTCCACTTGTCCACTCGTCTTTGTCCACTTGGCTCTTTCCTGGGATATGAAACGTGTACCGGAGTGGAGGTTCTTGTCAAGACAGCAGCCCTCAACTTTGGGGTCCCTGTGTCTGGTTGATTTTTTCATTTTCCCAAGGTCAACGCCCATGTGTGGAAGTGCCCTATGCTCTGTGGTTCTGTGTTTTACATGGTTTGGGAAAGAGGATACACTTGTGAAGATTGGCTGTTGGCCATTGACATCCCGCCCATCAGCTTAACAAGGCTCCCTTGACTCCGTGGCCTGTCCTGCCTTTCTGGTTTTTAGACTTTTTTCGCCTGGCCCTTTTGCCCCGGGGGGGGCGAGAGATTTCTTTGTAGTGCTGATTTGCTCTCCCAGGTTGCTTGGTTGGCCAAAAAGGGCGTATGCGTTTTTTCCTGAATATATTCAGGAAAAAACGCATACGCCCTTTTTGGCCAACCGCATCATTGTCCACGTTCTGGCGCTTTTCATGTGCTATCGGGGCCATTCCGATGTACCCGTTGACATCCGTTTCCTGCAGTTCTGCCTTGCGTTCAGCCTCTCTTCGTAGCCTGACCTCAATATATTTTGGGGCGATAGTTATCGTTTAGAACTCTGCAGGTTTGGGAAGTGCAGTGCCCCTGAGCTCCATTTCCCAAGTCGCTTTTTTGTGAGTGGGACGCAACACGGCTGGATGGCTTCACGCCCTATTGTCGATCCGGGGTGGCAGGCTGAACCGCTGGTGAATTCTTCTTCGTGATGGGAAATGAGAGTGACATGTGCCCGACCAAACACCTCCAGCGAGTCTCTCATTGGTTCCCCCTCTTGCAGTTCATCCTGCGGACAAATTGCAGACGGTACGAAAGAGGCATGGAAAGGCGCCGAGTCTCCAAGTGGGGAGATTGTTAGTAAGGGGGCCTGAATGGAGAACACGAGCACCAGGAGATGAAAACTGAGGTGAGTTTCAGAAAGCTTTCCCGATCCCACGGTGTAGCATCCGCTGGGTTTCCAATGAGTGCTTTCGCTGTCGGAAGATTGCGTTGAACCTGGAGAGTTGGGACCCATGGAATGGGGAGCACGCAGGATTCCTTTCAAGGGTCTGCATTTGCTTTCCCAACCTCACCAATCGTCTCAGCCCCAAGAGTGTCCAGCCTTATGTCTTCTGCCGCTGGGGCTGTAGATGTGGTCAATCCTGGTTGCATGCCAGTCCCTGAACGCATTTTGGAAGAATTTCTCTCTGTTTTGCCCTGCTTGTTTCTTCTTTATGTTGGAAATGTATCCTCAGAATGGGTCTGAGCTGATTTTCCCTGCTGGTTTTAGGCCGCTTTACACACACTTGATGCACTTACACAGAGATATCAAGACTTAGCTTTTAAGATGCTTACTAGTCGGATAGATACTTGTGCGATGAACAGGGTCTGGTGAGTCCAGTTGATTGAGCAAGGAGTAGGTCGTGTCCATTCCATATTCGGTTTTCGGAAGGGTATCTGTGCTCATTTCAAACTCGAGTTTTATGCGTCACCCCACCTCACCTTTCCCCTGAAGCAGGCATAAGTGTGTTTTCTAAAAGCGTGACTCTGTTCTGTTTGGGGATTCAGTGCATGGGGAGCGATTTTTACATTCCCTCGATAAGTGATATCATAAGTTTCTTTTTTTGTGGGACTTATTTCACTGAGGATGATCGTACCTAAATCCACTCAGGATGCTGCTACCAGCCTCATGACGTGGATTTCATGGCTGAGTGACACTCCATTGGACCTACGTAGCACCACTTGTCCACTTGTCCACTTGTCTTTGTCCACTTGTCCACTCGTCTTTGTCCACTTGGCTCTTTCCTGGGATATGAAACGTGTACCGGAGTGGAGGTTCTTGTCAAGACAGCAGCCCTCAACTTTGGGGTCCCTGTGTCTGGTTGATTTTTTGATTTTCCCAAGGTCAACGCCCATGTGTGGAAGTGCCCTATGCTCTGTGGTTCTGTGTTTTACATGGTTTGGGAAAGAGGATACACTTGTGAAGATTGGCTGTTGGCCATTGACATCCCGCCCATCAGCTTAACAAGGCTCCCTTGACTCCGTGGGCTGTCCTGCCTTTCTGGTTTTTAGACTTTTTTCGCCTGGCCCTTTTGCCCCGGGGGGGGCGAGAGATTTCTTTGTAGTGCTGATTTGCTCTCCCAGGTTGCTTGGTTGGCCAAAAAGGGCGTATGCGTTTTTTCCTGAATATATTCAGGAAAAAACACATACGCCCTTTTTGGCCAACCGCATCATTGTCCACGTTCTGGCGCTTTTCATGTGCTGTCGGGGCCATTCCGATGTACCCGTTGACATCCGTTTCCTGCAGTTCTGCCTTGCGTTCAGCCTCTCTTCGTAGCCTGACCTCAATATATTTTGGGGCGATAGTTATCGTTTAGAACTCTGCAGGTTTGGGAAGTGCAGTGCCCCTGAGCTCCATTTCCCAAGTCGCTTTTTTGTGAGTGGGACGCAACACGGCTGGATGGCTTCACGCCCTATTGTCGATCCGGGGTGGCAGGCTGAACCTCTGGTGAATTCTTCTTCGTGATGGGAAATGAGAGTGACATGTGCCCGACCAAACACCTCCAGCGAGTCTCTCATTGGTTCCCCCTCTTGCAGTTCATCCTGCGGACAAATTGCAGACGGTACGAAAGAGGCATGGAAAGGCGCCGAGTCTCCAAGTGGGGAGATTGTTAGTAAGGGGGCCTGAATGGAGAACACGAGCACCAGGAGATGAAAACTGAGGTGAGTTTCAGAAAGCTTTCCCGATCCCACGGTGTAGCATCCGCTGGGTTTCCAATGAGTGCTTTCGCTGTCGGAAGATTGCGTTGAACCTGGAGAGTTGGGACCCATGGAATGGGGAGCACGCAGGATTCCTTTCAAGGGTCTGCATTTGCTTTCCCAACCTCACCAATCGTCTCAGCCCCAAGAGTGTCCAGCCTTATGTCTTCTGCCGCTGGGGCTGTAGATGTGGTCAATCCTGGTTGCATGCCAGTCCCTGAACGCATTTTGGAAGAATTTCTCTCTGTTTTGCCCTGCTTGTTTCTTCTTTATGTTGGAAATGTATCCTCAGAATGGGTCTGAGCTGATTTTCCCTGCTGGTTTTAGGCCGCTTTACACACACTTGATGCACTTACACAGAGATATCAAGACTTAGCTTTTAAGATGCTTACTAGTCGGATAGATACTTGTGCGATGAACAGGGTCTGGTGAGTCCAGTTGATTGAGCAAGGAGTAGGTCGTGTCCATTCCATATTCGGTTTTCGGAAGGGTATCTGTGCTCATTTCAAACTCGAGTTTTATGCGTCACCCCACCTCACCTTTCCCCTGAAGCAGGCATAAGTGTGTTTTCTAAAAGCGTGACTCTGTTCTGTTTGGGGATTCAGTGCATGGGGAGCGATTTTTACATTCCCTCGATAAGTGATATCATAAGTTTCTTTTTTTGTGGGACTTATTTCACTGAGGATGATCGTACCTAAATCCACTCAGGATGCTGCTACCAGCCTCATGACGTGGATTTCATGGCTGAGTGACACTCCATTGGACCTACGTAGCACCACTTGTCCACTTGTCCACTTGTCTTTGTCCACTTGTCCACTCGTCTTTGTCCACTTGGCTCTTTCCTGGGATATGAAACGTGTACCGGAGTGGAGGTTCTTGTCAAGACAGCAGCCCTCAACTTTGGGGTCCCTGTGTCTGGTTGATTTTTTCATTTTCCCAAGGTCAACGCCCATGTGTGGAAGTGCCCTATGCTCTGTGGTTCTGTGTTTTACATGGTTTGGGAAAGAGGATACACTTGTGAAGATTGGCTGTTGGCCATTGACATCCCGCCCATCAGCTTAACAAGGCTCCCTTGACTCCGTGGCCTGTCCTGCCTTTCTGGTTTTTAGACTTTTTTCGCCTGGCCCTTTTGCCCCGGGGGGGGCGAGAGATTTCTTTGTAGTGCTGATTTGCTCTCCCAGGTTGCTTGGTTGGCCAAAAAGGGCGTATGCGTTTTTTCCTGAATATATTCAGGAAAAAACGCATACGCCCTTTTTGGCCAACCGCATCATTGTCCACGTTCTGGCGCTTTTCATGTGCTATCGGGGCCATTCCGATGTACCCGTTGACATCCGTTTCCTGCAGTTCTGCCTTGCGTTCAGCGCCTCTTCGTAGCCTGACCTCAATATATTTTGGGGCGATAGTTATCGTTTAGAACTCTGCAGGTTTGGGAAGTGCAGTGCCCCTGAGCTCCATTTCCCAAGTCGCTTTTTTGTGAGTGGGACGCAACACGGCTGGATGGCTTCACGCCCTATTGTCGATCCGGGGTGGCAGGCTGAACCGCTGGTGAATTCTTCTTCGTGATGGGAAATGAGAGTGACATGTGCCCGACCAAACACCTCCAGCGAGTCTCTCATTGGTTCCCCCTCTTGCAGTTCATCCTGCGGACAAATTGCAGACGGTACGAAAGAGGCATGGAAAGGCGCCGAGTCTCCAAGTGGGGAGATTGTTAGTAAGGGGGCCTGAATGGAGAACACGAGCACCAGGAGATGAAAACTGAGGTGAGTTTCAGAAAGCTTTCCCGATCCCACGGTGTAGCATCCGCTGGGTTTCCAATGAGTGCTTTCGCTGTCGGAAGATTGCGTTGAACCTGGAGAGTTGGGACCCATGGAATGGGGAGCACGCAGGATTCCTTTCAAGGGTCTGCATTTGCTTTCCCAACCTCACCAATCGTCTCAGCCCCAAGAGTGTCCAGCCTTATGTCTTCTGCCGCTGGGGCTGTAGATGTGGTCAATCCTGGTTGCATGCCAGTCCCTGAACGCATTTTGGAAGAATTTCTCTCTGTTTTGCCCTGCTTGTTTCTTCTTTATGTTGGAAATGTATCCTCAGAATGGGTCTGAGCTGATTTTCCCTGCTGGTTTTAGGCCGCTTGACACACACTTGATGCACTTACACAGAGATATCAAGACTTAGCTTTTAAGATGCTTACTAGTCGGATAGATACTTGTGCGATGAACAGGGTCTGGTGAGTCCAGTTGATTGAGCAAGGAGTAGGTCGTGTCCATTCCATATTCGGTTTTCGGAAGGGTATCTGTGCTCATTTCAAACTCGAGTTTTATGCGTCACCCCACCTCACCTTTCCCCTGAAGCAGGCATAAGTGTGTTTTCTAAAAGCGTGACTCTGTTCTGTTTGGGGATTCAGTGCATGGGGAGCGATTTTTACATTCCCTCGATAAGTGATATCATAAGTTTCTTTTTTTGTGGGACTTATTTCACTGAGGATGATCGTACCTAAATCCACTCAGGATGCTGCTACCAGCCTCATGACGTGGATTTCATGGCTGAGTGACACTCCATTGGACCTACGTAGCACCACTTGTCCACTTGTCCACTTGTCTTTGTCCACTTGTCCACTCGTCTTTGTCCACTTGGCTCTTTCCTGGGATATGAAACGTGTACCGGAGTGGAGGTTCTTGTCAAGACAGCAGCCCTCAACTTTGGGGTCCCTGTGTCTGGTTGATTTTTTCATTTTCCCAAGGTCAACGCCCATGTGTGGAAGTGCCCTATGCTCTGTGGTTCTGTGTTTTACATGGTTTGGGAAAGAGGATACACTTGTGAAGATTGGCTGTTGGCCATTGACATCCCGCCCATCAGCTTAACAAGGCTCCCTTGACTCCGTGGCCTGTCCTGCCTTTCTGGTTTTTAGACTTTTTTCGCCTGGCCCTTTTGCCCCGGGGGGGGCGAGAGATTTCTTTGTAGTGCTGATTTGCTCTCCCAGGTTGCTTGGTTGGCCAAAAAGGGCGTATGCGTTTTTTCCTGAATATATTCAGGAAAAAACGCATACGCCCTTTTTGGCCAACCGCATCATTGTCCACGTTCTGGCGCTTTTCATGTGCTATCGGGGCCATTCCGATGTACCCGTTGACATCCGTTTCCTGCAGTTCTGCCTTGCGTTCAGCCTCTCTTCGTAGCCTGACCTCAATATATTTTGGGGCGATAGTTATCGTTTAGAACTCTGCAGGTTTGGGAAGTGCAGTGCCCCTGAGCTCCATTTCCCAAGTCGCTTTTTTGTGAGTGGGACGCAACACGGCTGGATGGCTTCACGCCCTATTGTCGATCCGGGGTGGCAGGCTGAACCTCTGGTGAATTCTTCTTCGTGATGGGAAATGAGAGTGACATGTGCCCGACCAAACACCTCCAGCGAGTCTCTCATTGGTTCCCCCTCTTGCAGTTCATCCTGCGGACAAATTGCAGACGGTACGAAAGAGGCATGGAAAGGCGCCGAGTCTCCAAGTGGGGAGATTGTTAGTAAGGGGGCCTGAATGGAGAACACGAGCACCAGGAGATGAAAACTGAGGTGAGTTTCAGAAAGCTTTCCCGATCCCACGGTGTAGCATCCGCTGGGTTTCCAATGAGTGCTTTCGCTGTCGGAAGATTGCGTTGAACCTGGAGAGTTGGGACCCATGGAATGGGGAGCACGCAGGATTCCTTTCAAGGGTCTGCATTTGCTTTCCCAACCTCACCAATCGTCTCAGCCCCAAGAGTGTCCAGCCTTATGTCTTCTGCCGCTGGGGCTGTAGATGTGGTCAATCCTGGTTGCATGCCAGTCCCTGAACGCATTTTGGAAGAATTTCTCTCTGTTTTGCCCTGCTTGTTTCTTCTTTATGTTGGAAATGTATCCTCAGAATGGGTCTGAGCTGATTTTCCCTGCTGGTTTTAGGCCGCTTTACACACACTTGATGCACTTACACAGAGATATCAAGACTTAGCTTTTAAGATGCTTACTAGTCGGATAGATACTTGTGCGATGAACAGGGTCTGGTGAGTCCAGTTGATTGAGCAAGGAGTAGGTCGTGTCCATTCCATATTCGGTTTTCGGAAGGGTATCTGTGCTCATTTCAAACTCGAGTTTTATGCGTCACCCCACCTCACCTTTCCCCTGAAGCAGGCATAAGTGTGTTTTCTAAAAGCGTGACTCTGTTCTGTTTGGGGATTCAGTGCATGGGGAGCGATTTTTACATTCCCTCGATAAGTGATATCATAAGTTTCTTTTTTTGTGGGACTTATTTCACTGAGGATGATCGTACCTAAATCCACTCAGGATGCTGCTACCAGCCTCATGACGTGGATTTCATGGCTGAGTGACACTCCATTGGACCTACGTAGCACCACTTGTCCACTTGTCCACTTGTCTTTGTCCACTTGTCCACTCGTCTTTGTCCACTTGGCTCTTTCCTGGGATATGAAACGTGTACCGGAGTGGAGGTTCTTGTCAAGACAGCAGCCCTCAACTTTGGGGTCCCTGTGTCTGGTTGATTTTTTCATTTTCCCAAGGTCAACGCCCATGTGTGGAAGTGCCCTATGCTCTGTGGTTCTGTGTTTTACATGGTTTGGGAAAGAGGATACACTTGTGAAGATTGGCTGTTGGCCATTGACATCCCGCCCATCAGCTTAACAAGGCTCCCTTGACTCCGTGGGCTGTCCTGCCTTTCTGGTTTTTAGATTTTTTTCGCCTGGCCCTTTTGCCCCGGGGGGGGCGAGAGATTTCTTTGTAGTGCTGATTTGCTCTCCCAGGTTGCTTGGTTGGCCAAAAAGGGCGGATGCGTTTTTTCCTGAATATATTCAGGAAAAAACGCATCCGCCCTTTTTGGCCAACCGCATCATTGTCCACGTTCTGGCGCTTTTCATGTGCTATCGGGGCCATTCCGATGTACCCGTTGACATCCGTTTCCTGCAGTTCTGCCTTGCGTTCAGCCTCTCTTCGTAGCCTGACCTCAATATATTTTGGGGCGATAGTTATCGTTTAGAACTCTGCAGGTTTGGGAAGTGCAGTGCCCCTGAGCTCCATTTCCCAAGTCGCTTTTTTGTGAGTGGGACGCAACACGGCTGGATGGCTTCACGCCCTATTGTCGATCCGGGGTGGCAGGCTGAACCGCTGGTGAATTCTTCTTCGTGATGGGAAATGAGAGTGACATGTGCCCGACCAAACACCTCCAGCGAGTCTCTCATTGGTTCCCCCTCTTGCAGTTCATCCTGCGGACAAATTGCAGACGGTACGAAAGAGGCATGGAAAGGCGCCGAGTCTCCAAGTGGGGAGATTGTTAGTAAGGGGGCCTGAATGGAGAACACGAGCACCAGGAGATGAAAACTGAGGTGAGTTTCAGAAAGCTTTCCCGATCCCACGGTGTAGCATCCGCTGGGTTTCCAATGAGTGCTTTCGCTGTCGGAAGATTGCGTTGAACCTGGAGAGTTGGGACCCATGGAATGGGGAGCACGCAGGATTCCTTTCAAGGGTCTGCATTTGCTTTCCCAACCTCACCAATCGTCTCAGCCCCAAGAGTGTCCAGCCTTATGTCTTCTGCCGCTGGGGCTGTAGATGTGGTCAATCCTGGTTGCATGCCAGTCCCTGAACGCATTTTGGAAGAATTTCTCTCTGTTTTGCCCTGCTTGTTTCTTCTTTATGTTGGAAATGTATCCTCAGAATGGGTCTGAGCTGATTTTCCCTGCTGGTTTTAGGCCGCTTTACACACACTTGATGCACTTACACAGAGATATCAAGACTTAGCTTTTAAGATGCTTACTAGTCGGATAGATACTTGTGCGATGAACAGGGTCTGGTGAGTCCAGTTGATTGAGCAAGGAGTAGGTCGTGTCCATTCCATATTCGGTTTTCGGAAGGGTATCTGTGCTCATTTCAAACTCGAGTTTTATGCGTCACCCCACCTCACCTTTCCCCTGAAGCAGGCATAAGTGTGTTTTCTAAAAGCGTGACTCTGTTCTGTTTGGGGATTCAGTGCATGGGGAGCGATTTTTACATTCCCTCGATAAGTGATATCATAAGTTTCTTTTTTTGTGGGACTTATTTCACTGAGGATGATCGTACCTAAATCCACTCAGGATGCTGCTACCAGCCTCATGACGTGGATTTCATGGCTGAGTGACACTCCATTGGACCTACGTAGCACCACTTGTCCACTTGTCCACTTGTCTTTGTCCACTTGTCCACTTGGCTCTTTCCTGGGATATGAAACGTGTACCGGAGTGGAGGTTCTTGTCAAGACAGCAGCCCTCAACTTTGGGGTCCCTGTGTCTGGTTGATTTTTTGATTTTCCCAAGGTCAACGCCCATGTGTGGAAGTGCCCTATGCTCTGTGGTTCTGTGTTTTACATGGTTTGGGAAAGAGGATACACTTGTGAAGATTGGCTGTTGGCCATTGACATCCCGCCCATCAGCTTAACAAGGCTCCCTTGACTCCGTGGGCTGTCCTACCTTTCTGGTTTTTAGACTTTTTTCGCCTGGCCCTTTTGCCCCGGGGGGGGGGGCGAGAGATTTCTTTGTAGTGCTGATTTGCTCTCCCAGGTTGCTTGGTTGGCCAAAAAGGGCGTATGCGTTTTTTCCTGAATATATTCAGGAAAAAAAGCATACGCCCTTTTTGGCCAACCGCATCATTGTCCACGTTCTGGCGCTTTTCATGTGCTATCGGGGCCATTCCGATGTACCCGTTGACATCCGTTTCCTGCAGTTCTGCCTTGCGTTCAGCGCCTCTTCGTAGCCTGACCTCAATATATTTTGGGGCGATAGTTATCGTTTAGAACTCTGCAGGTTTGGGAAGTGCAGTGCCCCTGAGCTCCATTTCCCAAGTCGCTTTTTTGTGAGTGGGACGCAACACGGCTGGATGGCTTCACGCCCTATTGTCGATCCGGGGTGGCAGGCTGAACCGCTGGTGAATTCTTCTTCGTGATGGGAAATGAGAGTGACATGTGCCCGACCAAACACCTCCAGCGAGTCTCTCATTGGTTCCCCCTCTTGCAGTTCATCCTGCGGACAAATTGCAGACGGTACGAAAGAGGCATGGAAAGGCGCCGAGTCTCCAAGTGGGGAGATTGTTAGTAAGGGGGCCTGAATGGAGAACACGAGCACCAGGAGATGAAAACTGAGGTGAGTTTCAGAAAGCTTTCCCGATCCCACGGTGTAGCATCCGCTGGGTTTCCAATGAGTGCTTTCGCTGTCGGAAGATTGCGTTGAACCTGGAGAGTTGGGACCCATGGAATGGGGAGCACGCAGGATTCCTTTCAAGGGTCTGCATTTGCTTTCCCAACCTCACCAATCGTCTCAGCCCCAAGAGTGTCCAGCCTTATGTCTTCTGCCGCTGGGGCTGTAGATGTGGTCAATCCTGGTTGCATGCCAGTCCCTGAACGCATTTTGGAAGAATTTCTCTCTGTTTTGCCCTGCTTGTTTCTTCTTTATGTTGGAAATGTATCCTCAGAATGGGTCTGAGCTGATTTTCCCTGCTGGTTTTAGGCCGCTTTACACACACTTGATGCACTTACACAGAGATATCAAGACTTAGCTTTTAAGATGCTTACTAGTCGGATAGATACTTGTGCGATGAACAGGGTCTGGTGAGTCCAGTTGATTGAGCAAGGAGTAGGTCGTGTCCATTCCATATTCGGTTTTCGGAAGGGTATCTGTGCTCATTTCAAACTCGAGTTTTATGCGTCACCCCACCTCACCTTTCCCCTGAAGCAGGCATAAGTGTGTTTTCTAAAAGCGTGACTCTGTTCTGTTTGGGGATTCAGTGCATGGGGAGCGATTTTTACATTCCCTCGATAAGTGATATCATAAGTTTCTTTTTTTGTGGGACTTATTTCACTGAGGATGATCGTACCTAAATCCACTCAGGATGCTGCTACCAGCCTCATGACGTGGATTTCATGGCTGAGTGACACTCCATTGGACCTACGTAGCACCACTTGTCCACTTGTCCACTTGTCTTTGTCCACTTGTCCACTTGGCTCTTTCCTGGGATATGAAACGTGTACCGGAGTGGAGGTTCTTGTCAAGACAGCAGCCCTCAACTTTGGGGTCCCTGTGTCTAGTTGATTTTTTCATTTTCCCAAGGTCAACGCCCATGTGTGGAAGTGCCCTATGCTCTGTGGTTCTGTGTTTTACATGGTTTGGGAAAGAGGATACACTTGTGAAGATTGGCTGTTGGCCATTGACATCCCGCCCATCAGCTTAACAAGGCTCCCTTGACTCCGTGGGCTGTCCTACCTTTCTGGTTTTTAGACTTTTTTCGCCTGGCCCTTTTGCCCCGGGGGGGGGGCGAGAGATTTCTTTGTAGTGCTGATTTGCTCTCCCAGGTTGCTTGGTTGGCCAAAAAGGGCGTATGCGTTTTTTCCTGAATATATTCAGGAAAAAAAGCATACGCCCTTTTTGGCCAACCGCATCATTGTCCACGTTCTGGCGCTTTTCATGTGCTATCGGGGCCATTCCGATGTACCCGTTGACATCCGTTTCCTGCAGTTCTGCCTTGCGTTCAGCGCCTCTTCGTAGCCTGACCTCAATATATTTTGGGGCGATAGTTATCGTTTAGAACTCTGCAGGTTTGGGAAGTGCAGTGCCCCTGAGCTCCATTTCCCAAGTCGCTTTTTTGTGAGTGGGACGCAACACGGCTGGATGGCTTCACGCCCTATTGTCGATCCGGGGTGGCAGGCTGAACCTCTGGTGAATTCTTCTTCGTGATGGGAAATGAGAGTGACATGTGCCCGACCAAACACCTCCAGCGAGTCTCTCATTGGTTCCCCCTCTTGCAGTTCATCCTGCGGACAAATTGCAGACGGTACGAAAGAGGCATGGAAAGGCGCCGAGTCTCCAAGTGGGGAGATTGTTAGTAAGGGGGCCTGAATGGAGAACACGAGCACCAGGAGATGAAAACTGAGGTGAGTTTCAGAAAGCTTTCCCGATCCCACGGTGTAGCATCCGCTGGGTTTCCAATGAGTGCTTTCGCTGTCGGAAGATTGCGTTGAACCTGGAGAGTTGGGACCCATGGAATGGGGAGCACGCAGGATTCCTTTCAAGGGTCTGCATTTGCTTTCCCAACCTCACCAATCGTCTCAGCCCCAAGAGTGTCCAGCCTTATGTCTTCTGCCGCTGGGGCTGTAGATGTGGTCAATCCTGGTTGCATGCCAGTCCCTGAACGCATTTTGGAAGAATTTCTCTCTGTTTTGCCCTGCTTGTTTCTTCTTTATGTTGGAAATGTATCCTCAGAATGGGTCTGAGCTGATTTTCCCTGCTGGTTTTAGGCCGCTTTACACACACTTGATGCACTTACACAGAGATATCAAGACTTAGCTTTTAAGATGCTTACTAGTCGGATAGATACTTGTGCGATGAACAGGGTCTGGTGAGTCCAGTTGATTGAGCAAGGAGTAGGTCGTGTCCATTCCATATTCGGTTTTCGGAAGGGTATCTGTGCTCATTTCAAACTCGAGTTTTATGCGTCACCCCACCTCACCTTTCCCCTGAAGCAGGCATAAGTGTGTTTTCTAAAAGCGTGACTCTGTTCTGTTTGGGGATTCAGTGCATGGGGAGCGATTTTTACATTCCCTCGATAAGTGATATCATAAGTTTCTTTTTTTGTGGGACTTATTTCACTGAGGATGATCGTACCTAAATCCACTCAGGATGCTGCTACCAGCCTCATGACGTGGATTTCATGGCTGAGTGACACTCCATTGGACCTACGTAGCACCACTTGTCCACTTGTCCACTTGTCTTTGTCCACTTGTCCACTTGGCTCTTTCCTGGGATATGAAACGTGTACCGGAGTGGAGGTTCTTGTCAAGACAGCAGCCCTCAACTTTGGGGTCCCTGTGTCTAGTTGATTTTTTCATTTTCCCAAGGTCAACGCCCATGTGTGGAAGTGCCCTATGCTCTGTGGTTCTGTGTTTTACATGGTTTGGGAAAGAGGATACACTTGTGAAGATTGGCTGTTGGCCATTGACATCCCGCCCATCAGCTTAACAAGGCTCCCTTGACTCCGTGGGCTGTCCTACCTTTCTGGTTTTTAGACTTTTTTCGCCTGGCCCTTTTGCCCCGGGGGGGGGGCGAGAGATTTCTTTGTAGTGCTGATTTGCTCTCCCAGGTTGCTTGGTTGGCCAAAAAGGGCGTATGCGTTTTTTCCTGAATATATTCAGGAAAAAAAGCATACGCCCTTTTTGGCCAACCGCATCATTGTCCACGTTCTGGCGCTTTTCATGTGCTATCGGGGCCATTCCGATGTACCCGTTGACATCCGTTTCCTGCAGTTCTGCCTTGCGTTCAGCGCCTCTTCGTAGCCTGACCTCAATATATTTTGGGGCGATAGTTATCGTTTAGAACTCTGCAGGTTTGGGAAGTGCAGTGCCCCTGAGCTCCATTTCCCAAGTCGCTTTTTTGTGAGTGGGACGCAACACGGCTGGATGGCTTCACGCCCTATTGTCGATCCGGGGTGGCAGGCTGAACCTCTGGTGAATTCTTCTTCGTGATGGGAAATGAGAGTGACATGTGCCCGACCAAACACCTCCAGCGAGTCTCTCATTGGTTCCCCCTCTTGCAGTTCATCCTGCGGACAAATTGCAGACGGTACGAAAGAGGCATGGAAAGGCGCCGAGTCTCCAAGTGGGGAGATTGTTAGTAAGGGGGCCTGAATGGAGAACACGAGCACCAGGAGATGAAAACTGAGGTGAGTTTCAGAAAGCTTTCCCGATCCCACGGTGTAGCATCCGCTGGGTTTCCAATGAGTGCTTTCGCTGTCGGAAGATTGCGTTGAACCTGGAGAGTTGGGACCCATGGAATGGGGAGCACGCAGGATTCCTTTCAAGGGTCTGCATTTGCTTTCCCAACCTCACCAATCGTCTCAGCCCCAAGAGTGTCCAGCCTTATGTCTTCTGCCGCTGGGGCTGTAGATGTGGTCAATCCTGGTTGCATGCCAGTCCCTGAACGCATTTTGGAAGAATTTCTCTCTGTTTTGCCCTGCTTGTTTCTTCTTTATGTTGGAAATGTATCCTCAGAATGGGTCTGAGCTGATTTTCCCTGCTGGTTTTAGGCCGCTTGACACACACTTGATGCACTTACACAGAGATATCAAGACTTAGCTTTTAAGATGCTTACTAGTCGGATAGATACTTGTGCGATGAACAGGGTCTGGTGAGTCCAGTTGATTGAGCAAGGAGTAGGTCGTGTCCATTCCATATTCGGTTTTCGGAAGGGTATCTGTGCTCATTTCAAACTCGAGTTTTATGCGTCACCCCACCTCACCTTTCCCCTGAAGCAGGCATAAGTGTGTTTTCTAAAAGCGTGACTCTGTTCTGTTTGGGGATTCAGTGCATGGGGAGCGATTTTTACATTCCCTCGATAAGTGATATCATAAGTTTCTTTTTTTGTGGGACTTATTTCACTGAGGATGATCGTACCTAAATCCACTCAGGATGCTGCTACCAGCCTCATGACGTGGATTTCATGGCTGAGTGACACTCCATTGGACCTACGTAGCACCACTTGTCCACTTGTCCACTTGTCTTTGTCCACTTGTCCACTCGTCTTTGTCCACTTGGCTCTTTCCTGGGATATGAAACGTGTACCGGAGTGGAGGTTCTTGTCAAGACAGCAGCCCTCAACTTTGGGGTCCCTGTGTCTGGTTGATTTTTTCATTTTCCCAAGGTCAACGCCCATGTGTGGAAGTGCCCTATGCTCTGTGGTTCTGTGTTTTACATGGTTTGGGAAAGAGGATACACTTGTGAAGATTGGCTGTTGGCCATTGACATCCCGCCCATCAGCTTAACAAGGCTCCCTTGACTCCGTGGCCTGTCCTGCCTTTCTGGTTTTTAGACTTTTTTCGCCTGGCCCTTTTGCCCCGGGGGGGGCGAGAGATTTCTTTGTAGTGCTGATTTGCTCTCCCAGGTTGCTTGGTTGGCCAAAAAGGGCGTATGCGTTTTTTCCTGAATATATTCAGGAAAAAACGCATACGCCCTTTTTGGCCAACCGCATCATTGTCCACGTTCTGGCGCTTTTCATGTGCTATCGGGGCCATTCCGATGTACCCGTTGACATCCGTTTCCTGCAGTTCTGCCTTGCGTTCAGCCTCTCTTCGTAGCCTGACCTCAATATATTTTGGGGCGATAGTTATCGTTTAGAACTCTGCAGGTTTGGGAAGTGCAGTGCCCCTGAGCTCCATTTCCCAAGTCGCTTTTTTGTGAGTGGGACGCAACACGGCTGGATGGCTTCACGCCCTATTGTCGATCCGGGGTGGCAGGCTGAACCTCTGGTGAATTCTTCTTCGTGATGGGAAATGAGAGTGACATGTGCCCGACCAAACACCTCCAGCGAGTCTCTCATTGGTTCCCCCTCTTGCAGTTCATCCTGCGGACAAATTGCAGACGGTACGAAAGAGGCATGGAAAGGCGCCGAGTCTCCAAGTGGGGAGATTGTTAGTAAGGGGGCCTGAATGGAGAACACGAGCACCAGGAGATGAAAACTGAGGTGAGTTTCAGAAAGCTTTCCCGATCCCACGGTGTAGCATCCGCTGGGTTTCCAATGAGTGCTTTCGCTGTCGGAAGATTGCGTTGAACCTGGAGAGTTGGGACCCATGGAATGGGGAGCACGCAGGATTCCTTTCAAGGGTCTGCATTTGCTTTCCCAACCTCACCAATCGTCTCAGCCCCAAGAGTGTCCAGCCTTATGTCTTCTGCCGCTGGGGCTGTAGATGTGGTCAATCCTGGTTGCATGCCAGTCCCTGAACGCATTTTGGAAGAATTTCTCTCTGTTTTGCCCTGCTTGTTTCTTCTTTATGTTGGAAATGTATCCTCAGAATGGGTCTGAGCTGATTTTCCCTGCTGGTTTTAGGCCGCTTGACACACACTTGATGCACTTACACAGAGATATCAAGACTTAGCTTTTAAGATGCTTACTAGTCGGATAGATACTTGTGCGATGAACAGGGTCTGGTGAGTCCAGTTGATTGAGCAAGGAGTAGGTCGTGTCCATTCCATATTCGGTTTTCGGAAGGGTATCTGTGCTCATTTCAAAGTCGAGTTTTATGCGTCACCCCACCTCACCTTTCCCCTGAAGCAGGCATAAGTGTGTTTTCTAAAAGCGTGACTCTGTTCTGTTTGGGGATTCAGTGCATGGGGAGCGATTTTTACATTCCCTCGATAAGTGATATCATAAGTTTCTTTTTTTGTGGGACTTATTTCACTGAGGATGATCGTACCTAAATCCACTCAGGATGCTGCTACCAGCCTCATGACGTGGATTTCATGGCTGAGTGACACTCCATTGGACCTACGTAGCACCACTTGTCCACTTGTCCACTTGTCTTTGTCCACTTGTCCACTCGTCTTTGTCCACTTGGCTCTTTCCTGGGATATGAAACGTGTACCGGAGTGGAGGTTCTTGTCAAGACAGCAGCCCTCAACTTTGGGGTCCCTGTGTCTGGTTGATTTTTTGATTTTCCCAAGGTCAACGCCCATGTGTGGAAGTGCCCTATGCTCTGTGGTTCTGTGTTTTACATGGTTTGGGAAAGAGGATACACTTGTGAAGATTGGCTGTTGGCCATTGACATCCCGCCCATCAGCTTAACAAGGCTCCCTTGACTCCGTGGCCTGTCCTGCCTTTCTGGTTTTTAGACTTTTTTCGCCTGGCCCTTTTGCCCCGGGGGGGGCGAGAGATTTCTTTGTAGTGCTGATTTGCTCTCCCAGGTTGCTTGGTTGGCCAAAAAGGGCGTATGCGTTTTTTCCTGAATATATTCAGGAAAAAACGCATACGCCCTTTTTGGCCAACCGCATCATTGTCCACGTTCTGGCGCTTTTCATGTGCTATCGGGGCCATTCCGATGTACCCGTTGACATCCGTTTCCTGCAGTTCTGCCTTGCGTTCAGCCTCTCTTCGTAGCCTGACCTCAATATATTTTGGGGCGATAGTTATCGTTTAGAACTCTGCAGGTTTGGGAAGTGCAGTGCCCCTGAGCTCCATTTCCCAAGTCGCTTTTTTGTGAGTGGGACGCAACACGGCTGGATGGCTTCACGCCCTATTGTCGATCCGGGGTGGCAGGCTGAACCTCTGGTGAATTCTTCTTCGTGATGGGAAATGAGAGTGACATGTGCCCGACCAAACACCTCCAGCGAGTCTCTCATTGGTTCCCCCTCTTGCAGTTCATCCTGCGGACAAATTGCAGACGGTACGAAAGAGGCATGGAAAGGCGCCGAGTCTCCAAGTGGGGAGATTGTTAGTAAGGGGGCCTGAATGGAGAACACGAGCACCAGGAGATGAAAACTGAGGTGAGTTTCAGAAAGCTTTCCCGATCCCACGGTGTAGCATCCGCTGGGTTTCCAATGAGTGCTTTCGCTGTCGGAAGATTGCGTTGAACCTGGAGAGTTGGGACCCATGGAATGGGGAGCACGCAGGATTCCTTTCAAGGGTCTGCATTTGCTTTCCCAACCTCACCAATCGTCTCAGCCCCAAGAGTGTCCAGCCTTATGTCTTCTGCCGCTGGGGCTGTAGATGTGGTCAATCCTGGTTGCATGCCAGTCCCTGAACGCATTTTGGAAGAATTTCTCTCTGTTTTGCCCTGCTTGTTTCTTCTTTATGTTGGAAATGTATCCTCAGAATGGGTCTGAGCTGATTTTCCCTGCTGGTTTTAGGCCGCTTTACACACACTTGATGCACTTACACAGAGATATCAAGACTTAGCTTTTAAGATGCTTACTAGTCGGATAGATACTTGTGCGATGAACAGGGTCTGGTGAGTCCAGTTGATTGAGCAAGGAGTAGGTCGTGTCCATTCCATATTCGGTTTTCGGAAGGGTATCTGTGCTCATTTCAAACTCGAGTTTTATGCGTCACCCCACCTCACCTTTCCCCTGAAGCAGGCATAAGTGTGTTTTCTAAAAGCGTGACTCTGTTCTGTTTGGGGATTCAGTGCATGGGGAGCGATTTTTACATTCCCTCGATAAGTGATATCATAAGTTTCTTTTTTTGTGGGACTTATTTCACTGAGGATGATCGTACCTAAATCCACTCAGGATGCTGCTACCAGCCTCATGACGTGGACTTTATGGCTGAGTGACACTCCATTGGACCTACGTAGCACCACTTGTCCACTTGTCCACTTGTCTTTGTCCACTTGTCCACTCGTCTTTGTCCACTTGGCTCTTTCCTGGGATATGAAACGTGTACCGGAGTGGAGGTTCTTGTCAAGACAGCAGCCCTCAACTTTGGGGTCCCTGTGTCTGGTTGATTTTTTCATTTTCCCAAGGTCAACGCCCATGTGTGGAAGTGCCCTATGCTCTGTGGTTCTGTGTTTTACATGGTTTGGGAAAGAGGATACACTTGTGAAGATTGGCTGTTGGCCATTGACATCCCGCCCATCAGCTTAACAAGGCTCCCTTGACTCCGTGGCCTGTCCTGCCTTTCTGGTTTTTAGACTTTTTTCGCCTGGCCCTTTTGCCCCGGGGGGGGCGAGAGATTTCTTTGTAGTGCTGATTTGCTCTCCCAGGTTGCTTGGTTGGCCAAAAAGGGCGTATGCGTTTTTTCCTGAATATATTCAGGAAAAAACGCATACGCCCTTTTTGGCCAACCGCATCATTGTCCACGTTCTGGCGCTTTTCATGTGCTATCGGGGCCATTCCGATGTACCCGTTGACATCCGTTTCCTGCAGTTCTGCCTTGCGTTCAGCGCCTCTTCGTAGCCTGACCTCAATATATTTTGGGGCGATAGTTATCGTTTAGAACTCTGCAGGTTTGGGAAGTGCAGTGCCCCTGAGCTCCATTTCCCAAGTCGCTTTTTTGTGAGTGGGACGCAACACGGCTGGATGGCTTCACGCCCTATTGTCGATCCGGGGTGGCAGGCTGAACCTCTGGTGAATTCTTCTTCGTGATGGGAAATGAGAGTGACATGTGCCCGACCAAACACCTCCAGCGAGTCTCTCATTGGTTCCCCCTCTTGCAGTTCATCCTGCGGACAAATTGCAGACGGTACGAAAGAGGCATGGAAAGGCGCCGAGTCTCCAAGTGGGGAGATTGTTAGTAAGGGGGCCTGAATGGAGAACACGAGCACCAGGAGATGAAAACTGAGGTGAGTTTCAGAAAGCTTTCCCGATCCCACGGTGTAGCATCCGCTGGGTTTCCAATGAGTGCTTTCGCTGTCGGAAGATTGCGTTGAACCTGGAGAGTTGGGACCCATGGAATGGGGAGCACGCAGGATTCCTTTCAAGGGTCTGCATTTGCTTTCCCAACCTCACCAATCGTCTCAGCCCCAAGAGTGTCCAGCCTTATGTCTTCTGCCGCTGGGGCTGTAGATGTGGTCAATCCTGGTTGCATGCCAGTCCCTGAACGCATTTTGGAAGAATTTCTCTCTGTTTTGCCCTGCTTGTTTCTTCTTTATGTTGGAAATGTATCCTCAGAATGGGTCTGAGCTGATTTTCCCTGCTGGTTTTAGGCCGCTTTACACACACTTGATGCACTTACACAGAGATATCAAGACTTAGCTTTTAAGATGCTTACTAGTCGGATAGATACTTGTGCGATGAACAGGGTCTGGTGAGTCCAGTTGATTGAGCAAGGAGTAGGTCGTGTCCATTCCATATTCGGTTTTCGGAAGGGTATCTGTGCTCATTTCAAACTCGAGTTTTATGCGTCACCCCACCTCACCTTTCCCCTGAAGCAGGCATAAGTGTGTTTTCTAAAAGCGTGACTCTGTTCTGTTTGGGGATTCAGTTCATGGCGAGCGATTTTTACATTCCCTCGATAAGTGATATCATAAGTTTCTTTTTTGTGGGACTTATTTCACTGAGGATGATCGTACCTAAATCCACTCAGGATGCTGCTACCAGCCTCATGACGTGGATTTCATGGCTGAGTGACACTCCATTGGACCTACGTAGCACCACTTGTCCACTTGTCCACTTGTCTTTGTCCACTTGTCCACTCGTCTTTGTCCACTTGGCTCTTTCCTGGGATATGAAACGTGTACCGGAGTGGAGGTTCTTGTCAAGACAGCAGCCCTCAACTTTGGGGTCCCTGTGTCTGGTTGATTTTTTGATTTTCCCAAGGTCAACGCCCATGTGTGGAAGTGCCCTATGCTCTGTGGTTCTGTGTTTTCCATGGTTTGGGAAAGAGGATACACTTGTGAAGATTGGCTGTTGGCCATTGACATCCCGCCCATCAGCTTAACAAGGCTCCCTTGACTCCGTGGGCTGTCCTGCCTTTCTGGTTTTTAGACTTTTTTCGCCTGGCCCTTTTGCCCCGGGGGGTGGCGAGAGATTTCTTTGTAGTGCTGATTTGCTCTCCCAGGTTGCTTGGTTGGCCAAAAAGGGCGTATGCGTTTTTTCCTGGGAAAAAACGCATACGCCCTTTTTGGCCAACCGCATCATTGTCCACGTTCTGGCGCTTTTCATGTGCTATCGGGGCCATTCCGATGTACCCGTTGACATCCGTTTCCTGCAGTTCTGCCTTGCGTTCAGCCTCTCTTCGTAGCCTGACCTCAATATATTTTGGGGCGATAGTTATCGTTTAGAACTCTGCAGGTTTGGGAAGTGCAGTGCCCCTGAGCTCCATTTCCCAAGTCGCTTTTTTGTGAGTGGGACGCAACACGGCTGGATGGCTTCATGCCCTATTGTCGATCCGGGGTGGCAGGCTGAACCTCTGGTGAATTCTTCTTCGTGATGGGAAATGAGAGTGACATGTGCCCGACCAAACACCTCCAGCGAGTCTCTCATTGGTTCCCCCTCTTGCAGTTCATCCTGCGGACAAATTGCAGACGGTACGAAAGAGGCATGGAAAGGCGCCGAGTCTCCAAGTGGGGAGATTGTTAGTAAGGGGGCCTGAATGGAGAACACGAGCACCAGGAGATGAAAACTGAGGTGAGTTTCAGAAAGCTTTCCCGATCCCACGGTGTAGCATCCGCTGGGTTTCCAATGAGTGCTTTCGCTGTCGGAAGATTGCGTTGAACCTGGAGAGTTGGGACCCATGGAATGGGGAGCACGCAGGATTCCTTTCAAGGGTCTGCATTTGCTTTCCCAACCTCACCAATCGTCTCAGCCCCAAGAGTGTCCAGCCTTATGTCTTCTGCCGCTGGGGCTGTAGATGTGGTCAATCCTGGTTGCATGCCAGTCCCTGAACGCATTTTGGAAGAATTTCTCTCTGTTTTGCCCTGCTTGTTTCTTCTTTATGTTGGAAATGTATCCTCAGAATGGGTCTGAGCTGATTTTCCCTGCTGGTTTTAGGCCGCTTTACACACACTTGATGCACTTACACAGAGATATCAAGACTTAGCTTTTAAGATGCTTACTAGTCGGATAGATACTTGTGCGATGAACAGGGTCTGGTGAGTCCAGTTGATTGAGCAAGGAGTAGGTCGTGTCCATTCCATATTCGGTTTTCGGAAGGGTATCTGTGCTCATTTCAAACTCGAGTTTTATGCGTCACCCCACCTCACCTTTCCCCTGAAGCAGGCATAAGTGTGTTTTCTAAAAGCGTGACTCTGTTCTGTTTGGGGATTCAGTGCATGGGGAGCGATTTTTACATTCCCTCGATAAGTGATATCATAAGTTTCTTTTTTTGTGGGACTTATTTCACTGAGGATGATCGTACCTAAATCCACTCAGGATGCTGCTACCAGCCTCATGACGTGGATTTCATGGCTGAGTGACACTCCATTGGACCTACGTAGCACCACTTGTCCACTTGTCCACTTGTCTTTGTCCACTTGTCCACTCGTCTTTGTCCACTTGGCTCTTTCCTGGGATATGAAACGTGTACCGGAGTGGAGGTTCTTGTCAAGACAGCAGCCCTCAACTTTGGGGTCCCTGTGTCTGGTTGATTTTTTCATTTTCCCAAGGTCAACGCCCATGTGTGGAAGTGCCCTATGCTCTGTGGTTCTGTGTTTTACATGGTTTGGGAAAGAGGATACACTTGTGAAGATTGGCTGTTGGCCATTGACATCCCGCCCATCAGCTTAACAAGGCTCCCTTGACTCCGTGGGCTGTCCTGCCTTTCTGGTTTTTAGACTTTTTTCGCCTGGCCCTTTTGCCCCGGGGGGGGCGAGAGATTTCTTTGTAGTGCTGATTTGCTCTCCCAGGTTGCTTGGTTGGCCAAAAAGGGCGTATGCGTTTTTTCCTGAATATATTCAGGAAAAAACGCATACGCCCTTTTTGGCCAACCGCATCATTGTCCACGTTCTGGCGCTTTTCATGTGCTATCGGGGCCATTCCGATGTACCCGTTGACATCCGTTTCCTGCAGTTCTGCCTTGCGTTCAGCGCCTCTTCGTAGCCTGACCTCAATATATTTTGGGGCGATAGTTATCGTTTAGAACTCTGCAGGTTTGGGAAGTGCAGTGCCCCTGAGCTCCATTTCCCAAGTCGCTTTTTTGTGAGTGGGACGCAACACGGCTGGATGGCTTCACGCCCTATTGTCGATCCGGGGTGGCAGGCTGAACCGCTGGTGAATTCTTCTTCGTGATGGGAAATGAGAGTGACATGTGCCCGACCAAACACCTCCAGCGAGTCTCTCATTGGTTCCCCCTCTTGCAGTTCATCCTGCGGACAAATTGCAGACGGTACGAAAGAGGCATGGAAAGGCGCCGAGTCTCCAAGTGGGGAGATTGTTAGTAAGGGGGCCTGAATGGAGAACACGAGCACCAGGAGATGAAAACTGAGGTGAGTTTCAGAAAGCTTTCCCGATCCCACGGTGTAGCATCCGCTGGGTTTCCAATGAGTGCTTTCGCTGTCGGAAGATTGCGTTGAACCTGGAGAGTTGGGACCCATGGAATGGGGAGCACGCAGGATTCCTTTCAAGGGTCTGCATTTGCTTTCCCAACCTCACCAATCGTCTCAGCCCCAAGAGTGTCCAGCCTTATGTCTTCTGCCGCTGGGGCTGTAGATGTGGTCAATCCTGGTTGCATGCCAGTCCCTGAACGCATTTTGGAAGAATTTCTCTCTGTTTTGCCCTGCTTGTTTCTTCTTTATGTTGGAAATGTATCCTCAGAATGGGTCTGAGCTGATTTTCCCTGCTGGTTTTAGGCCGCTTTACACACACTTGATGCACTTACACAGAGATATCAAGACTTAGCTTTTAAGATGCTTACTAGTCGGATAGATACTTGTGCGATGAACAGGGTCTGGTGAGTCCAGTTGATTGAGCAAGGAGTAGGTCGTGTCCATTCCATATTCGGTTTTCGGAAGGGTATCTGTGCTCATTTCAAACTCGAGTTTTATGCGTCACCCCACCTCACCTTTCCCCTGAAGCAGGCATAAGTGTGTTTTCTAAAAGCGTGACTCTGTTCTGTTTGGGGATTCAGTGCATGGGGAGCGATTTTTACATTCCCTCGATAAGTGATATCATAAGTTTCTTTTTTTGTGGGACTTATTTCACTGAGGATGATCGTACCTAAATCCACTCAGGATGCTGCTACCAGCCTCATGACGTGGATTTCATGGCTGAGTGACACTCCATTGGACCTACGTAGCACCACTTGTCCACTTGTCCACTTGTCTTTGTCCACTTGTCCACTCGTCTTTGTCCACTTGGCTCTTTCCTGGGATATGAAACGTGTACCGGAGTGGAGGTTCTTGTCAAGACAGCAGCCCTCAACTTTGGGGTCCCTGTGTCTGGTTGATTTTTTCATTTTCCCAAGGTCAACGCCCATGTGTGGAAGTGCCCTATGCTCTGTGGTTCTGTGTTTTACATGGTTTGGGAAAGAGGATACACTTGTGAAGATTGGCTGTTGGCCATTGACATCCCGCCCATCAGCTTAACAAGGCTCCCTTGACTCCGTGGCCTGTCCTGCCTTTCTGGTTTTTAGACTTTTTTCGCCTGGCCCTTTTGCCCCGGGGGGGGCGAGAGATTTCTTTGTAGTGCTGATTTGCTCTCCCAGGTTGCTTGGTTGGCCAAAAAGGGCGTATGCGTTTTTTCCTGAATATATTCAGGAAAAAACGCATACGCCCTTTTTGGCCAACCGCATCATTGTCCACGTTCTGGCGCTTTTCATGTGCTATCGGGGCCATTCCGATGTACCCGTTGACATCCGTTTCCTGCAGTTCTGCCTTGCGTTCAGCCTCTCTTCGTAGCCTGACCTCAATATATTTTGGGGCGATAGTTATCGTTTAGAACTCTGCAGGTTTGGGAAGTGCAGTGCCCCTGAGCTCCATTTCCCAAGTCGCTTTTTTGTGAGTGGGACGCAACACGGCTGGATGGCTTCACGCCCTATTGTCGATCCGGGGTGGCAGGCTGAACCGCTGGTGAATTCTTCTTCGTGATGGGAAATGAGAGTGACATGTGCCCGACCAAACACCTCCAGCGAGTCTCTCATTGGTTCCCCCTCTTGCAGTTCATCCTGCGGACAAATTGCAGACGGTACGAAAGAGGCATGGAAAGGCGCCGAGTCTCCAAGTGGGGAGATTGTTAGTAAGGGGGCCTGAATGGAGAACACGAGCACCAGGAGATGAAAACTGAGGTGAGTTTCAGAAAGCTTTCCCGATCCCACGGTGTAGCATCCGCTGGGTTTCCAATGAGTGCTTTCGCTGTCGGAAGATTGCGTTGAACCTGGAGAGTTGGGACCCATGGAATGGGGAGCACGCAGGATTCCTTTCAAGGGTCTGCATTTGCTTTCCCAACCTCACCAATCGTCTCAGCCCCAAGAGTGTCCAGCCTTATGTCTTCTGCCGCTGGGGCTGTAGATGTGGTCAATCCTGGTTGCATGCCAGTCCCTGAACGCATTTTGGAAGAATTTCTCTCTGTTTTGCCCTGCTTGTTTCTTCTTTATGTTGGAAATGTATCCTCAGAATGGGTCTGAGCTGATTTTCCCTGCTGGTTTTAGGCCGCTTTACACACACTTGATGCACTTACACAGAGATATCAAGACTTAGCTTTTAAGATGCTTACTAGTCGGATAGATACTTGTGCGATGAACAGGGTCTGGTGAGTCCAGTTGATTGAGCAAGGAGTAGGTCGTGTCCATTCCATATTCGGTTTTCGGAAGGGTATCTGTGCTCATTTCAAACTCGAGTTTTATGCGTCACCCCACCTCACCTTTCCCCTGAAGCAGGCATAAGTGTGTTTTCTAAAAGCGTGACTCTGTTCTGTTTGGGGATTCAGTGCATGGGGAGCGATTTTTACATTCCCTCGATAAGTGATATCATAAGTTTCTTTTTTTGTGGGACTTATTTCACTGAGGATGATCGTACCTAAATCCACTCAGGATGCTGCTACCAGCCTCATGACGTGGATTTCATGGCTGAGTGACACTCCATTGGACCTACGTAGCACCACTTGTCCACTTGTCCACTTGTCTTTGTCCACTTGTCCACTCGTCTTTGTCCACTTGGCTCTTTCCTGGGATATGAAACGTGTACCGGAGTGGAGGTTCTTGTCAAGACAGCAGCCCTCAACTTTGGGGTCCCTGTGTCTGGTTGATTTTTTCATTTTCCCAAGGTCAACGCCCATGTGTGGAAGTGCCCTATGCTCTGTGGTTCTGTGTTTTACATGGTTTGGGAAAGAGGATACACTTGTGAAGATTGGCTGTTGGCCATTGACATCCCGCCCATCAGCTTAACAAGGCTCCCTTGACTCCGTGGCCTGTCCTGCCTTTCTGGTTTTTAGACTTTTTTCGCCTGGCCCTTTTGCCCCGGGGGGGGCGAGAGATTTCTTTGTAGTGCTGATTTGCTCTCCCAGGTTGCTTGGTTGGCCAAAAAGGGCGTATGCGTTTTTTCCTGAATATATTCAGGAAAAAACGCATACGCCCTTTTTGGCCAACCGCATCATTGTCCACGTTCTGGCGCTTTTCATGTGCTATCGGGGCCATTCCGATGTACCCGTTGACATCCGTTTCCTGCAGTTCTGCCTTGCGTTCAGCCTCTCTTCGTAGCCTGACCTCAATATATTTTGGGGCGATAGTTATCGTTTAGAACTCTGCAGGTTTGGGAAGTGCAGTGCCCCTGAGCTCCATTTCCCAAGTCGCTTTTTTGTGAGTGGGACGCAACACGGCTGGATGGCTTCACGCCCTATTGTCGATCCGGGGTGGCAGGCTGAACCTCTGGTGAATTCTTCTTCGTGATGGGAAATGAGAGTGACATGTGCCCGACCAAACACCTCCAGCGAGTCTCTCATTGGTTCCCCCTCTTGCAGTTCATCCTGCGGACAAATTGCAGACGGTACGAAAGAGGCATGGAAAGGCGCCGAGTCTCCAAGTGGGGAGATTGTTAGTAAGGGGGCCTGAATGGAGAACACGAGCACCAGGAGATGAAATCTGAGGTGAGTTTCAGAAAGCTTTCCCGATCCCACGGTGTAGCATCCGCTGGGTTTCCAATGAGTGCTTTCGCTGTCGGAAGATTGCGTTGAACCTGGAGAGTTGGGACCCATGGAATGGGGAGCACGCAGGATTCCTTTCAAGGGTCTGCATTTGCTTTCCCAACCTCACCAATCGTCTCAGCCCCAAGAGTGTCCAGCCTTATGTCTTCTGCCGCTGGGGCTGTAGATGTGGTCAATCCTGGTTGCATGCCAGTCCCTGAACGCATTTTGGAAGAATTTCTCTCTGTTTTGCCCTGCTTGTTTCTTCTTTATGTTGGAAATGTATCCTCAGAATGGGTCTGAGCTGATTTTCCCTGCTGGTTTTAGGCCGCTTTACACACACTTGATGCACTTACACAGAGATATCAAGACTTAGCTTTTAAGATGCTTACTAGTCGGATAGATACTTGTGCGATGAACAGGGTCTGGTGAGTCCAGTTGATTGAGCAAGGAGTAGGTCGTGTCCATTCCATATTCGGTTTTCGGAAGGGTATCTGTGCTCATTTCAAACTCGAGTTTTATGCGTCACCCCACCTCACCTTTCCCCTGAAGCAGGCATAAGTGTGTTTTCTAAAAGCGTGACTCTGTTCTGTTTGGGGATTCAGTGCATGGGGAGCGATTTTTACATTCCCTCGATAAGTGATATCATAAGTTTCTTTTTTTGTGGGACTTATTTCACTGAGGATGATCGTACCTAAATCCACTCAGGATGCTGCTACCAGCCTCATGACGTGGATTTCATGGCTGAGTGACACTCCATTGGACCTACGTAGCACCACTTGTCCACTTGTCCACTTGTCTTTGTCCACTTGTCCACTTGGCTCTTTCCTGGGATATGAAACGTGTACCGGAGTGGAGGTTCTTGTCAAGACAGCAGCCCTCAACTTTGGGGTCCCTGTGTCTGGTTGATTTTTTCATTTTCCCAAGGTCAACGCCCATGTGTGGAAGTGCCCTATGCTCTGTGGTTCTGTGTTTTCCATGGTTTGGGAAAGAGGATACACTTGTGAAGATTGGCTGTTGGCCATTGACATCCCGCCCATCAGCTTAACAAGGCTCCCTTGACTCCGTGGCCTGTCCTGCCTTTCTGGTTTTTAGACTTTTTTCGCCTGGCCCTTTTGCCCCGGGAGGGGGGCGAGAGATTTCTTTGTAGTGCTGATTTGCTCTCCCAGGTTGCTTGGTTGGCCAAAAAGGGCGTATGCGTTTTTTCCTGAATATATTCAGGAAAAAACGCATACGCCCTTTTTGGCCAACCGCATCATTGTCCACGTTCTGGCGCTTTTCATGTGCTATCGGGGCCATTCCGATGTACCCGTTGACATCCGTTTCCTGCAGTTCTGCCTTGCGTTCAGCGCCTCTTCGTAGCCTGACCTCAATATATTTTGGGGCGATAGTTATCGTTTAGAACTCTGCAGGTTTGGGAAGTGCAGTGCCCCTGAGCTCCATTTCCCAAGTCGCTTTTTTGTGAGTGGGACGCAACACGGTTGGATGGCTTCACGCCCTATTGTCGATCCGGGGTGGCAGGCTGAACCGCTGGTGAATTCTTCTTCGTGATGGGAAATGAGAGTGACATGTGCCCGACCAAACACCTCCAGCGAGTCTCTCATTGGTTCCCCCTCTTGCAGTTCATCCTGCGGACAAATTGCAGACGGTACGAAAGAGGCATGGAAAGGCGCCGAGTCTCCAAGTGGGGAGATTGTTAGTAAGGGGGCCTGAATGGAGAACACGAGCACCAGGAGATGAAAACTGAGGTGAGTTTCAGAAAGCTTTCCCGATCCCACGGTGTAGCATCCGCTGGGTTTCCAATGAGTGCTTTCGCTGTCGGAAGATTGCGTTGAACCTGGAGAGTTGGGACCCATGGAATGGGGAGCACGCAGGATTCCTTTCAAGGGTCTGCATTTGCTTTCCCAACCTCACCAATCGTCTCAGCCCCAAGAGTGTCCAGCCTTATGTCTTCTGCCGCTGGGGCTGTAGATGTGGTCAATCCTGGTTGCATGCCAGTCCCTGAACGCATTTTGGAAGAATTTCTCTCTGTTTTGCCCTGCTTGTTTCTTCTTTATGTTGGAAATGTATCCTCAGAATGGGTCTGAGCTGATTTTCCCTGCTGGTTTTAGGCCGCTTTACACACACTTGATGCACTTACACAGAGATATCAAGACTTAGCTTTTAAGATGCTTACTAGTCGGATAGATACTTGTGCGATGAACAGGGTCTGGTGAGTCCAGTTGATTGAGCAAGGAGTAGGTCGTGTCCATTCCATATTCGGTTTTCGGAAGGGTATCTGTGCTCATTTCAAACTCGAGTTTTATGCGTCACCCCACCTCACCTTTCCCCTGAAGCAGGCATAAGTGTGTTTTCTAAAAGCGTGACTCTGTTCTGTTTGGGGATTCAGTGCATGGGGAGCGATTTTTACATTCCCTCGATAAGTGATATCATAAGTTTCTTTTTTTGTGGGACTTATTTCACTGAGGATGATCGTACCTAAATCCACTCAGGATGCTGCTACCAGCCTCATGACGTGGATTTCATGGCTGAGTGACACTCCATTGGACCTACGTAGCACCACTTGTCCACTTGTCCACTTGTCTTTGTCCACTTGTCCACTCGTCTTTGTCCACTTGGCTCTTTCCTGGGATATGAAACGTGTACCGGAGTGGAGGTTCTTGTCAAGACAGCAGCCCTCAACTTTGGGGTCCCTGTGTCTGGTTGATTTTTTCATTTTCCCAAGGTCAACGCCCATGTGTGGAAGTGCCCTATGCTCTGTGGTTCTGTGTTTTACATGGTTTGGGAAAGAGGATACACTTGTGAAGATTGGCTGTTGGCCATTGACATCCCGCCCATCAGCTTAACAAGGCTCCCTTGACTCCGTGGCCTGTCCTGCCTTTCTGGTTTTTAGACTTTTTTCGCCTGGCCCTTTTGCCCCGGGGGGGGCGAGAGATTTCTTTGTAGTGCTGATTTGCTCTCCCAGGTTGCTTGGTTGGCCAAAAAGGGCGTATGCGTTTTTTCCTGAATATATTCAGGAAAAAACGCATACGCCCTTTTTGGCCAACCGCATCATTGTCCACGTTCTGGCGCTTTTCATGTGCTATCGGGGCCATTCCGATGTACCCGTTGACATCCGTTTCCTGCAGTTCTGCCTTGCGTTCAGCCTCTCTTCGTAGCCTGACCTCAATATATTTTGGGGCGATAGTTATCGTTTAGAACTCTGCAGGTTTGGGAAGTGCAGTGCCCCTGAGCTCCATTTCCCAAGTCGCTTTTTTGTGAGTGGGACGCAACACGGCTGGATGGCTTCACGCCCTATTGTCGATCCGGGGTGGCAGGCTGAACCTCTGGTGAATTCTTCTTCGTGATGGGAAATGAGAGTGACATGTGCCCGACCAAACACCTCCAGCGAGTCTCTCATTGGTTCCCCCTCTTGCAGTTCATCCTGCGGACAAATTGCAGACGGTACGAAAGAGGCATGGAAAGGCGCCGAGTCTCCAAGTGGGGAGATTGTTAGTAAGGGGGCCTGAATGGAGAACACGAGCACCAGGAGATGAAATCTGAGGTGAGTTTCAGAAAGCTTTCCCGATCCCACGGTGTAGCATCCGCTGGGTTTCCAATGAGTGCTTTCGCTGTCGGAAGATTGCGTTGAACCTGGAGAGTTGGGACCCATGGAATGGGGAGCACGCAGGATTCCTTTCAAGGGTCTGCATTTGCTTTCCCAACCTCACCAATCGTCTCAGCCCCAAGAGTGTCCAGCCTTATGTCTTCTGCCGCTGGGGCTGTAGATGTGGTCAATCCTGGTTGCATGCCAGTCCCTGAACGCATTTTGGAAGAATTTCTCTCTGTTTTGCCCTGCTTGTTTCTTCTTTATGTTGGAAATGTATCCTCAGAATGGGTCTGAGCTGATTTTCCCTGCTGGTTTTAGGCCGCTTTACACACACTTGATGCACTTACACAGAGATATCAAGACTTAGCTTTTAAGATGCTTACTAGTCGGATAGATACTTGTGCGATGAACAGGGTCTGGTGAGTCCAGTTGATTGAGCAAGGAGTAGGTCGTGTCCATTCCATATTCGGTTTTCGGAAGGGTATCTGTGCTCATTTCAAACTCGAGTTTTATGCGTCACCCCACCTCACCTTTCCCCTGAAGCAGGCATAAGTGTGTTTTCTAAAAGCGTGACTCTGTTCTGTTTGGGGATTCAGTGCATGGGGAGCGATTTTTACATTCCCTCGATAAGTGATATCATAAGTTTCTTTTTTTGTGGGACTTATTTCACTGAGGATGATCGTACCTAAATCCACTCAGGATGCTGCTACCAGCCTCATGACGTGGATTTCATGGCTGAGTGACACTCCATTGGACCTACGTAGCACCACTTGTCCACTTGTCCACTTGTCTTTGTCCACTTGTCCACTTGGCTCTTTCCTGGGATATGAAACGTGTACCGGAGTGGAGGTTCTTGTCAAGACAGCAGCCCTCAACTTTGGGGTCCCTGTGTCTGGTTGATTTTTTCATTTTCCCAAGGTCAACGCCCATGTGTGGAAGTGCCCTATGCTCTGTGGTTCTGTGTTTTCCATGGTTTGGGAAAGAGGATACACTTGTGAAGATTGGCTGTTGGCCATTGACATCCCGCCCATCAGCTTAACAAGGCTCCCTTGACTCCGTGGCCTGTCCTGCCTTTCTGGTTTTTAGACTTTTTTCGCCTGGCCCTTTTGCCCCGGGGGGGGGGCGAGAGATTTCTTTGTAGTGCTGATTTGCTCTCCCAGGTTGCTTGGTTGGCCAAAAAGGGCGTATGCGTTTTTTCCTGAATATATTCAGGAAAAAACGCATACGCCCTTTTTGGCCAACCGCATCATTGTCCACGTTCTGGCGCTTTTCATGTGCTATCGGGGCCATTCCGATGTACCCGTTGACATCCGTTTCCTGCAGTTCTGCCTTGCGTTCAGCGCCTCTTCGTAGCCTGACCTCAATATATTTTGGGGCGATAGTTATCGTTTAGAACTCTGCAGGTTTGGGAAGTGCAGTGCCCCTGAGCTCCATTTCCCAAGTCGCTTTTTTGTGAGTGGGACGCAACACGGTTGGATGGCTTCACGCCCTATTGTCGATCCGGGGTGGCAGGCTGAACCGCTGGTGAATTCTTCTTCGTGATGGGAAATGAGAGTGACATGTGCCCGACCAAACACCTCCAGCGAGTCTCTCATTGGTTCCCCCTCTTGCAGTTCATCCTGCGGACAAATTGCAGACGGTACGAAAGAGGCATGGAAAGGCGCCGAGTCTCCAAGTGGGGAGATTGTTAGTAAGGGGGCCTGAATGGAGAACACGAGCACCAGGAGATGAAAACTGAGGTGAGTTTCAGAAAGCTTTCCCGATCCCACGGTGTAGCATCCGCTGGGTTTCCAATGAGTGCTTTCGCTGTCGGAAGATTGCGTTGAACCTGGAGAGTTGGGACCCATGGAATGGGGAGCACGCAGGATTCCTTTCAAGGGTCTGCATTTGCTTTCCCAACCTCACCAATCGTCTCAGCCCCAAGAGTGTCCAGCCTTATGTCTTCTGCCGCTGGGGCTGTAGATGTGGTCAATCCTGGTTGCATGCCAGTCCCTGAACGCATTTTGGAAGAATTTCTCTCTGTTTTGCCCTGCTTGTTTCTTCTTTATGTTGGAAATGTATCCTCAGAATGGGTCTGAGCTGATTTTCCCTGCTGGTTTTAGGCCGCTTTACACACACTTGATGCACTTACACAGAGATATCAAGACTTAGCTTTTAAGATGCTTACTAGTCGGATAGATACTTGTGCGATGAACAGGGTCTGGTGAGTCCAGTTGATTGAGCAAGGAGTAGGTCGTGTCCATTCCATATTCGGTTTTCGGAAGGGTATCTGTGCTCATTTCAAACTCGAGTTTTATGCGTCACCCCACCTCACCTTTCCCCTGAAGCAGGCATAAGTGTGTTTTCTAAAAGCGTGACTCTGTTCTGTTTGGGGATTCAGTGCATGGGGAGCGATTTTTACATTCCCTCGATAAGTGATATCATAAGTTTCTTTTTTTGTGGGACTTATTTCACTGAGGATGATCGTACCTAAATCCACTCAGGATGCTGCTACCAGCCTCATGACGTGGATTTTATGGCTGAGTGACACTCCATTGGACCTACGTAGCACCACTTGTCCACTTGTCCACTTGTCTTTGTCCACTTGTCCACTCGTCTTTGTCCACTTGGCTCTTTCCTGGGATATGAAACGTGTACCGGAGTGGAGGTTCTTGTCAAGACAGCAGCCCTCAACTTTGGGGTCCCTGTGTCTGGTTGATTTTTTCATTTTCCCAAGGTCAACGCCCATGTGTGGAAGTGCCCTATGCTCTGTGGTTCTGTGTTTTACATGGTTTGGGAAAGAGGATACACTTGTGAAGATTGGCTGTTGGCCATTGACATCCCGCCCATCAGCTTAACAAGGCTCCCTTGACTCCGTGGCCTGTCCTGCCTTTCTGGTTTTTAGACTTTTTTCGCCTGGCCCTTTTGCCCCGGGGGGGGCGAGAGATTTCTTTGTAGTGCTGATTTGCTCTCCCAGGTTGCTTGGTTGGCCAAAAAGGGCGTATGCGTTTTTTCCTGAATATATTCAGGAAAAAACGCATACGCCCTTTTTGGCCAACCGCATCATTGTCCACGTTCTGGCGCTTTTCATGTGCTATCGGGGCCATTCCGATGTACCCGTTGACATCCGTTTCCTGCAGTTCTGCCTTGCGTTCAGCGCCTCTTCGTAGCCTGACCTCAATATATTTTGGGGCGATAGTTATCGTTTAGAACTCTGCAGGTTTGGGAAGTGCAGTGCCCCTGAGCTCCATTTCCCAAGTCGCTTTTTTGTGAGTGGGACGCAACACGGCTGGATGGCTTCACGCCCTATTGTCGATCCGGGGTGGCAGGCTGAACCTCTGGTGAATTCTTCTTCGTGATGGGAAATGAGAGTGACATGTGCCCGACCAAACACCTCCAGCGAGTCTCTCATTGGTTCCCCCTCTTGCAGTTCATCCTGCGGACAAATTGCAGACGGTACGAAAGAGGCATGGAAAGGCGCCGAGTCTCCAAGTGGGGAGATTGTTAGTAAGGGGGCCTGAATGGAGAACACGAGCACCAGGAGATGAAAACTGAGGTGAGTTTCAGAAAGCTTTCCCGATCCCACGGTGTAGCATCCGCTGGGTTTCCAATGAGTGCTTTCGCTGTCGGAAGATTGCGTTGAACCTGGAGAGTTGGGACCCATGGAATGGGGAGCACGCAGGATTCCTTTCAAGGGTCTGCATTTGCTTTCCCAACCTCACCAATCGTCTCAGCCCCAAGAGTGTCCAGCCTTATGTCTTCTGCCGCTGGGGCTGTAGATGTGGTCAATCCTGGTTGCATGCCAGTCCCTGAACGCATTTTGGAAGAATTTCTCTCTGTTTTGCCCTGCTTGTTTCTTCTTTATGTTGGAAATGTATCCTCAGAATGGGTCTGAGCTGATTTTCCCTGCTGGTTTTAGGCCGCTTTACACACACTTGATGCACTTACACAGAGATATCAAGACTTAGCTTTTAAGATGCTTACTAGTCGGATAGATACTTGTGCGATGAACAGGGTCTGGTGAGTCCAGTTGATTGAGCAAGGAGTAGGTCGTGTCCATTCCATATTCGGTTTTCGGAAGGGTATCTGTGCTCATTTCAAACTCGAGTTTTATGCGTCACCCCACCTCACCTTTCCCCTGAAGCAGGCATAAGTGTGTTTTCTAAAAGCGTGACTCTGTTCTGTTTGGGGATTCAGTTCATGGCGAGCGATTTTTACATTCCCTCGATAAGTGATATCATAAGTTTCTTTTTTGTGGGACTTATTTCACTGAGGATGATCGTACCTAAATCCACTCAGGATGCTGCTACCAGCCTCATGACGTGGATTTCATGGCTGAGTGACACTCCATTGGACCTACGTAGCACCACTTGTCCACTTGTCCACTTGTCTTTGTCCACTTGTCCACTCGTCTTTGTCCACTTGGCTCTTTCCTGGGATATGAAACGTGTACCAGAGTGGAGGTTCTTGTCAAGACAGCAGCCCTCAACTTTGGGGTCCCTGTGTCTGGTTGATTTTTTGATTTTCCCAAGGTCAACGCCCATGTGTGGAAGTGCCCTATGCTCTGTGGTTCTGTGTTTTCCATGGTTTGGGAAAGAGGATACACTTGTGAAGATTGGCTGTTGGCCATTGACATCCCGCCCATCAGCTTAACAAGGCTCCCTTGACTCCGTGGCCTGTCCTGCCTTTCTGGTTTTTAGACTTTTTTCGCCTGGCCCTTTTGCCCCGGGGGGTGGCGAGAGATTTCTTTGTAGTGCTGATTTGCTCTCCCAGGTTGCTTGGTTGGCCAAAAAGGGCGTATGCGTTTTTTCCTGGGAAAAAACGCATACGCCCTTTTTGGCCAACCGCATCATTGTCCACGTTCTGGCGCTTTTCATGTGCTATCGGGGCCATTCCGATGTACCCGTTGACATCCGTTTCCTGCAGTTCTGCCTTGCGTTCAGCCTCTCTTCGTAGCCTGACCTCAATATATTTTGGGGCGATAGTTATCGTTTAGAACTCTGCAGGTTTGGGAAGTGCAGTGCCCCTGAGCTCCATTTCCCAAGTCGCTTTTTTGTGAGTGGGACGCAACACGGCTGGATGGCTTCATGCCCTATTGTCGATCCGGGGTGGCAGGCTGAACCTCTGGTGAATTCTTCTTCGTGATGGGAAATGAGAGTGACATGTGCCCGACCAAACACCTCCAGCGAGTCTCTCATTGGTTCCCCCTCTTGCAGTTCATCCTGCGGACAAATTGCAGACGGTACGAAAGAGGCATGGAAAGGCGCCGAGTCTCCAAGTGGGGAGATTGTTAGTAAGGGGGCCTGAATGGAGAACACGAGCACCAGGAGATGAAAACTGAGGTGAGTTTCAGAAAGCTTTCCCGATCCCACGGTGTAGCATCCGCTGGGTTTCCAATGAGTGCTTTCGCTGTCGGAAGATTGCGTTGAACCTGGAGAGTTGGGACCCATGGAATGGGGAGCACGCAGGATTCCTTTCAAGGGTCTGCATTTGCTTTCCCAACCTCACCAATCGTCTCAGCCCCAAGAGTGTCCAGCCTTATGTCTTCTGCCGCTGGGGCTGTAGATGTGGTCAATCCTGGTTGCATGCCAGTCCCTGAACGCATTTTGGAAGAATTTCTCTCTGTTTTGCCCTGCTTGTTTCTTCTTTATGTTGGAAATGTATCCTCAGAATGGGTCTGAGCTGATTTTCCCTGCTGGTTTTAGGCCGCTTTACACACACTTGATGCACTTACACAGAGATATCAAGACTTAGCTTTTAAGATGCTTACTAGTCGGATAGATACTTGTGCGATGAACAGGGTCTGGTGAGTCCAGTTGATTGAGCAAGGAGTAGGTCGTGTCCATTCCATATTCGGTTTTCGGAAGGGTATCTGTGCTCATTTCAAACTCGAGTTTTATGCGTCACCCCACCTCACCTTTCCCCTGAAGCAGGCATAAGTGTGTTTTCTAAAAGCGTGACTCTGTTCTGTTTGGGGATTCAGTGCATGGGGAGCGATTTTTACATTCCCTCGATAAGTGATATCATAAGTTTCTTTTTTTGTGGGACTTATTTCACTGAGGATGATCGTACCTAAATCCACTCAGGATGCTGCTACCAGCCTCATGACGTGGATTTCATGGCTGAGTGACACTCCATTGGACCTACGTAGCACCACTTGTCCACTTGTCCACTTGTCTTTGTCCACTTGTCCACTCGTCTTTGTCCACTTGGCTCTTTCCTGGGATATGAAACGTGTACCGGAGTGGAGGTTCTTGTCAAGACAGCAGCCCTCAACTTTGGGGTCCCTGTGTCTGGTTGATTTTTTCATTTTCCCAAGGTCAACGCCCATGTGTGGAAGTGCCCTATGCTCTGTGGTTCTGTGTTTTCCATGGTTTGGGAAAGAGGATACACTTGTGAAGATTGGCTGTTGGCCATTGACATCCCGCCCATCAGCTTAACAAGGCTCCCTTGACTCCGTGGGCTGTCCTGCCTTTCTGGTTTTTAGACTTTTTTCGCCTGGCCCTTTTGCCCCGGGGGGGGCGAGAGATTTCTTTGTAGTGCTGATTTGCTCTCCCAGGTTGCTTGGTTGGCCAAAAAGGGCGTATGCGTTTTTTCCTGAATATATTCAGGAAAAAACGCATACGCCCTTTTTGGCCAACCGCATCATTGTCCACGTTCTGGCGCTTTTCATGTGCTGTCGGGGCCATTCCGATGTACCCGTTGACATCCGTTTCCTGCAGTTCTGCCTTGCGTTCAGCCTCTCTTCGTAGCCTGACCTCAATATATTTTGGGGCGATAGTTATCGTTTAGAACTCTGCAGGTTTGGGAAGTGCAGTGCCCCTGAGCTCCATTTCCCAAGTCGCTTTTTTGTGAGTGGGACGCAACACGGCTGGATGGCTTCACGCCCTATTGTCGATCCGGGGTGGCAGGCTGAACCTCTGGTGAATTCTTCTTCGTGATGGGAAATGAGAGTGACATGTGCCCGACCAAACACCTCCAGCGAGTCTCTCATTGGTTCCCCCTCTTGCAGTTCATCCTGCGGACAAATTGCAGACGGTACGAAAGAGGCATGGAAAGGCGCCGAGTCTCCAAGTGGGGAGATTGTTAGTAAGGGGTCCTGAATGGAGAACACGAGCACCAGGAGATGAAAACTGAGGTGAGTTTCAGAAAGCTTTCCCGATCCCACGGTGTAGCATCCGCTGGGTTTCCAATGAGTGCTTTCGCTGTCGGAAGATTGCGTTGAACCTGGAGAGTTGGGACCCATGGAATGGGGAGCACGCAGGATTCCTTTCAAGGGTCTGCATTTGCTTTCCCAACCTCACCAATCGTCTCAGCCCCAAGAGTGTCCAGCCTTATGTCTTCTGCCGCTGGGGCTGTAGATGTGGTCAATCCTGGTTGCATGCCAGTCCCTGAACGCATTTTGGAAGAATTTCTCTCTGTTTTGCCCTGCTTGTTTCTTCTTTATGTTGGAAATGTATCCTCAGAATGGGTCTGAGCTGATTTTCCCTGCTGGTTTTAGGCCGCTTTACACACACTTGATGCACTTACACAGAGATATCAAGACTTAGCTTTTAAGATGCTTACTAGTCGGATAGATACTTGTGCGATGAACAGGGTCTGGTGAGTCCAGTTGATTGAGCAAGGAGTAGGTCGTGTCCATTCCATATTCGGTTTTCGGAAGGGTATCTGTGCTCATTTCAAACTCGAGTTTTATGCGTCACCCCACCTCAGCTTTCCCCTGAAGCAGGCATAAGTGTGTTTTCTAAAAGCGTGACTCTGTTCTGTTTGGGGATTCAGTGCATGGGGAGCGATTTTTACATTCCCTCGATAAGTGATATCATAAGTTTCTTTTTTTGTGGGACTTATTTCACTGAGGATGATCGTACCTAAATCCACTCAGGATGCTGCTACCAGCCTCATGACGTGGATTTCATGGCTGAGTGACACTCCATTGGACCTACGTAGCACCACTTGTCCACTTGTCCACTTGTCTTTGTCCACTTGTCCACTCGTCTTTGTCCACTTGGCTCTTTCCTGGGATATGAAACGTGTACCGGAGTGGAGGTTCTTGTCAAGACAGCAGCCCTCAACTTTGGGGTCCCTGTGTCTGGTTGATTTTTTCATTTTCCCAAGGTCAACGCCCATGTGTGGAAGTGCCCTATGCTCTGTGGTTCTGTGTTTTACATGGTTTGGGAAAGAGGATACACTTGTGAAGATTGGCTGTTGGCCATTGACATCCCGCCCATCAGCTTAACAAGGCTCCCTTGACTCCGTGGCCTGTCCTGCCTTTCTGGTTTTTAGACTTTTTTCGCCTGGCCCTTTTGCCCCGGGGGGGGCGAGAGATTTCTTTGTAGTGCTGATTTGCTCTCCCAGGTTGCTTGGTTGGCCAAAAAGGGCGTATGCGTTTTTTCCTGAATATATTCAGGAAAAAACGCATACGCCCTTTTTGGCCAACCGCATCATTGTCCACGTTCTGGCGCTTTTCATGTGCTATCGGGGCCATTCCGATGTACCCGTTGACATCCGTTTCCTGCAGTTCTGCCTTGCGTTCAGCGCCTCTTCGTAGCCTGACCTCAATATATTTTGGGGCGATAGTTATCGTTTAGAACTCTGCAGGTTTGGGAAGTGCAGTGCCCCTGAGCTCCATTTCCCAAGTCGCTTTTTTGTGAGTGGGACGCAACACGGCTGGATGGCTTCACGCCCTATTGTCGATCCGGGGTGGCAGGCTGAACCGCTGGTGAATTCTTCTTCGTGATGGGAAATGAGAGTGACATGTGCCCGACCAAACACCTCCAGCGAGTCTCTCATTGGTTCCCCCTCTTGCAGTTCATCCTGCGGACAAATTGCAGACGGTACGAAAGAGGCATGGAAAGGCGCCGAGTCTCCAAGTGGGGAGATTGTTAGTAAGGGGGCCTGAATGGAGAACACGAGCACCAGGAGATGAAAACTGAGGTGAGTTTCAGAAAGCTTTCCCGATCCCACGGTGTAGCATCCGCTGGGTTTCCAATGAGTGCTTTCGCTGTCGGAAGATTGCGTTGAACCTGGAGAGTTGGGACCCATGGAATGGGGAGCACGCAGGATTCCTTTCAAGGGTCTGCATTTGCTTTCCCAACCTCACCAATCGTCTCAGCCCCAAGAGTGTCCAGCCTTATGTCTTCTGCCGCTGGGGCTGTAGATGTGGTCAATCCTGGTTGCATGCCAGTCCCTGAACGCATTTTGGAAGAATTTCTCTCTGTTTTGCCCTGCTTGTTTCTTCTTTATGTTGGAAATGTATCCTCAGAATGGGTCTGAGCTGATTTTCCCTGCTGGTTTTAGGCCGCTTTACACACACTTGATGCACTTACACAGAGATATCAAGACTTAGCTTTTAAGATGCTTACTAGTCGGATAGATACTTGTGCGATGAACAGGGTCTGGTGAGTCCAGTTGATTGAGCAAGGAGTAGGTCGTGTCCATTCCATATTCGGTTTTCGGAAGGGTATCTGTGCTCATTTCAAACTCGAGTTTTATGCGTCACCCCACCTCACCTTTCCCCTGAAGCAGGCATAAGTGTGTTTTCTAAAAGCGTGACTCTGTTCTGTTTGGGGATTCAGTGCATGGGGAGCGATTTTTACATTCCCTCGATAAGTGATATCATAAGTTTCTTTTTTTGTGGGACTTATTTCACTGAGGATGATCGTACCTAAATCCACTCAGGATGCTGCTACCAGCCTCATGACGTGGATTTCATGGCTGAGTGACACTCCATTGGACCTACGTAGCACCACTTGTCCACTTGTCCACTTGTCTTTGTCCACTTGTCCACTCGTCTTTGTCCACTTGGCTCTTTCCTGGGATATGAAACGTGTACCGGAGTGGAGGTTCTTGTCAAGACAGCAGCCCTCAACTTTGGGGTCCCTGTGTCTGGTTGATTTTTTGATTTTCCCAAGGTCAACGCCCATGTGTGGAAGTGCCCTATGCTCTGTGGTTCTGTGCTTTCCATGGTTTGGGAAAGAGGATACACTTGTGAAGATTGGCTGTTGGCCATTGACATCCCGCCCATCAGCTTAACAAGGCTCCCTTGACTCCGTGGCCTGTCCTGCCTTTCTGGTTTTTAGACTTTTTTCGCCTGGCCCTTTTTCCCCAGGGGGGGGGCGAGAGATTTCTTTGTAGTGCTGATTTGCTCTCCCAGGTTGCTTGGTTGGCCAAAAAGGGCGTATGCGTCAGGAAAAAACGCATACGCCCTTTTTGGCCAACCGCATCATTGTCCTCGTTCTGGCGCTTTTCATGTGCTATCGGGGCCATTCCGATATAGCCGTTGACATCCGTTTCCTGCAGTTCTGCCTTGCGTTCAACGCCTCTTCGTAGCCTGACCTCAATATATTTTGGGGCGATAGTTATCGTTTAGAACTCTGCAGGTTTGGGAAGTGCAGTGCCCCTGAGCTCCATTTCCCAAGTCGCTTTTTTGTGAGTGGGACGCAACACGGCTGGATGGCTTCACGCCCTATTGTCGATCCGGGGTGGCAGGCTGAACCGCTGGTGAATTCTTCTTCGTGATGGGAAATGAGAGTGACATGTGCCCGACCAAACACCTCCAGCGAGTCTCTCATTGGTTCCCCCTCTTGCAGTTCATCCTGCGGACAAATTGCAGACGGTACGAAAGAGGCATGGAAAGGCGCCGAGTCTCCAAGTGGGGAGATTGTTAGTAAGGGGGCCTGAATGGAGAACACGAGCACCAGGAGATGAAAACTGAGGTGAGTTTCAGAAAGCTTTCCCGATCCCACGGTGTAGCATCCGCTGGGTTTCCAATGAGTGCTTTCGCTGTCGGAAGATTGCGTTGAACCTGGAGAGTTGGGACCCATGGAATGGGGAGCACGCAGGATTCCTTTCAAGGGTCTGCATTTGCTTTCCCAACCTCACCAATCGTCTCAGCCCCAAGAGTGTCCAGCCTTATGTCTTCTGCCGCTGGGGCTGTAGATGTGGTCAATCCTGGTTGCATGCCAGTCCCTGAACGCATTTTGGAAGAATTTCTCTCTGTTTTGCCCTGCTTGTTTCTTCTTTATGTTGGAAATGTATCCTCAGAATGGGTCTGAGCTGATTTTCCCTGCTGGTTTTAGGCCGCTTTACACACACTTGATGCACTTACACAGAGATATCAAGACTTAGCTTTTAAGATGCTTACTAGTCGGATAGATACTTGTGCGATGAACAGGGTCTGGTGAGTCCAGTTGATTGAGCAAGGAGTAGGTCGTGTCCATTCCATATTCGGTTTTCGGAAGGGTATCTGTGCTCATTTCAAACTCGAGTTTTATGCGTCACCCCACCTCACCTTTCCCCTGAAGCAGGCATAAGTGTGTTTTCTAAAAGCGTGACTCTGTTCTGTTTGGGGATTCAGTGCATGGGGAGCGATTTTTACATTCCCTCGATAAGTGATATCATAAGTTTCTTTTTTTGTGGGACTTATTTCACTGAGGATGATCGTACCTAAATCCACTCAGGATGCTGCTACCAGCCTCATGACGTGGATTTCATGGCTGAGTGACACTCCATTGGACCTACGTAGCACCACTTGTCCACTTGTCCACTTGTCTTTGTCCACTTGTCCACTCGTCTTTGTCCACTTGGCTCTTTCCTGGGATATGAAACGTGTACCGGAGTGGAGGTTCTTGTCAAGACAGCAGCCCTCAACTTTGGGGTCCCTGTGTCTGGTTGATTTTTTCATTTTCCCAAGGTCAACGCCCATGTGTGGAAGTGCCCTATGCTCTGTGGTTCTGTGTTTTACATGGTTTGGGAAAGAGGATACACTTGTGAAGATTGGCTGTTGGCCATTGACATCCCGCCCATCAGCTTAACAAGGCTCCCTTGACTCCGTGGCCTGTCCTGCCTTTCTGGTTTTTAGACTTTTTTCGCCTGGCCCTTTTGCCCCGGGGGGGGCGAGAGATTTCTTTGTAGTGCTGATTTGCTCTCCCAGGTTGCTTGGTTGGCCAAAAAGGGCGTATGCGTTTTTTCCTGAATATATTCAGGAAAAAACGCATACGCCCTTTTTGGCCAACCGCATCATTGTCCACGTTCTGGCGCTTTTCATGTGCTCTCGGGGCCATTCCGATGTAGCCGTTGACATCCGTTTCCTGCAGTTCTGCCTTGCGTTCAGCCTCTCTTCGTAGCCTGACCTCAATATATTTTGGGGCGATAGTTATCGTTTAGAACTCTGCAGGTTTGGGAAGTGCAGTGCCCCTGAGCTCCATTTCCCAAGTCGCTTTTTTGTGAGTGGGACGCAACACGGCTGGATGGCTTCACGCCCTATTGTCGATCCGGGGTGGCAGGCTGAACCGCTGGTGAATTCTTCTTCGTGATGGGAAATGAGAGTGACATGTGCCCGACCAAACACCTCCAGCGAGTCTCTCATTGGTTCCCCCTCTTGCAGTTCATCCTGCGGACAAATTGCAGACGGTACGAAAGAGGCATGGAAAGGCGCCGAGTCTCCAAGTGGGGAGATTGTTAGTAAGGGGGCCTGAATGGAGAACACGAGCACCAGGAGATGAAAACTGAGGTGAGTTTCAGAAAGCTTTCCCGATCCCACGGTGTAGCATCCGCTGGGTTTCCAATGAGTGCTTTCGCTGTCGGAAGATTGCGTTGAACCTGGAGAGTTGGGACCCATGGAATGGGGAGCACGCAGGATTCCTTTCAAGGGTCTGCATTTGCTTTCCCAACCTCACCAATCGTCTCAGCCCCAAGAGTGTCCAGCCTTATGTCTTCTGCCGCTGGGGCTGTAGATGTGGTCAATCCTGGTTGCATGCCAGTCCCTGAACGCATTTTGGAAGAATTTCTCTCTGTTTTGCCCTGCTTGTTTCTTCTTTATGTTGGAAATGTATCCTCAGAATGGGTCTGAGCTGATTTTCCCTGCTGGTTTTAGGCCGCTTTACACACACTTGATGCACTTACACAGAGATATCAAGACTTAGCTTTTAAGATGCTTACTAGTCGGATAGATACTTGTGCGATGAACAGGGTCTGGTGAGTCCAGTTGATTGAGCAAGGAGTAGGTCGTGTCCATTCCATATTCGGTTTTCGGAAGGGTATCTGTGCTCATTTCAAACTCGAGTTTTATGCGTCACCCCACCTCACCTTTCCCCTGAAGCAGGCATAAGTGTGTTTTCTAAAAGCGTGACTCTGTTCTGTTTGGGGATTCAGTGCATGGGGAGCGATTTTTACATTCCCTCGATAAGTGATATCATAAGTTTCTTTTTTTGTGGGACTTATTTCACTGAGGATGATCGTACCTAAATCCACTCAGGATGCTGCTACCAGCCTCATGACGTGGATTTCATGGCTGAGTGACACTCCATTGGACCTACGTAGCACCACTTGTCCACTTGTCCACTTGTCTTTGTCCACTTGTCCACTCGTCTTTGTCCACTTGGCTCTTTCCTGGGATATGAAACGTGTACCGGAGTGGAGGTTCTTGTCAAGACAGCAGCCCTCAACTTTGGGGTCCCTGTGTCTGGTTGATTTTTTCATTTTCCCAAGGTCAACGCCCATGTGTGGAAGTGCCCTATGCTCTGTGGTTCTGTGTTTTACATGGTTTGGGAAAGAGGATACACTTGTGAAGATTGGCTGTTGGCCATTGACATCCCGCCCATCAGCTTAACAAGGCTCCCTTGACTCCGTGGCCTGTCCTGCCTTTCTGGTTTTTAGACTTTTTTCGCCTGGCCCTTTTGCCCCGGGGGGGGCGAGAGATTTCTTTGTAGTGCTGATTTGCTCTCCCAGGTTGCTTGGTTGGCCAAAAAGGGCGTATGCGTTTTTTCCTGAATATATTCAGGAAAAAACGCATACGCCCTTTTTGGCCAACCGCATCATTGTCCACGTTCTGGCGCTTTTCATGTGCTGTCGGGGCCATTCCGATGTACCCGTTGACATCCGTTTCCTGCAGTTCTGCCTTGCGTTCAGCCTCTCTTCGTAGCCTGACCTCAATATATTTTGGGGCGATAGTTATCGTTTAGAACTCTGCAGGTTTGGGAAGTGCAGTGCCCCTGAGCTCCATTTCCCAAGTCGCTTTTTTGTGAGTGGGACGCAACACGGCTGGATGGCTTCACGCCCTATTGTCGATCCGGGGTGGCAGGCTGAACCTCTGGTGAATTCTTCTTCGTGATGGGAAATGAGAGTGACATGTGCCCGACCAAACACCTCCAGCGAGTCTCTCATTGGTTCCCCCTCTTGCAGTTCATCCTGCGGACAAATTGCAGACGGTACGAAAGAGGCATGGAAAGGCGCCGAGTCTCCAAGTGGGGAGATTGTTAGTAAGGGGGCCTGAATGGAGAACACGAGCACCAGGAGATGAAAACTGAGGTGAGTTTCAGAAAGCTTTCCCGATCCCACGGTGTAGCATCCGCTGGGTTTCCAATGAGTGCTTTCGCTGTCGGAAGATTGCGTTGAACCTGGAGAGTTGGGACCCATGGAATGGGGAGCACGCAGGATTCCTTTCAAGGGTCTGCATTTGCTTTCCCAACCTCACCAATCGTCTCAGCCCCAAGAGTGTCCAGCCTTATGTCTTCTGCCGCTGGGGCTGTAGATGTGGTCAATCCTGGTTGCATGCCAGTCCCTGAACGCATTTTGGAAGAATTTCTCTCTGTTTTGCCCTGCTTGTTTCTTCTTTATGTTGGAAATGTATCCTCAGAATGGGTCTGAGCTGATTTTCCCTGCTGGTTTTAGGCCGCTTTACACACACTTGATGCACTTACACAGAGATATCAAGACTTAGCTTTTAAGATGCTTACTAGTCGGATAGATACTTGTGCGATGAACAGGGTCTGGTGAGTCCAGTTGATTGAGCAAGGAGTAGGTCGTGTCCATTCCATATTCGGTTTTCGGAAGGGTATCTGTGCTCATTTCAAACTCGAGTTTTATGCGTCACCCCACCTCACCTTTCCCCTGAAGCAGGCATAAGTGTGTTTTCTAAAAGCGTGACTCTGTTCTGTTTGGGGATTCAGTGCATGGGGAGCGATTTTTACATTCCCTCGATAAGTGATATCATAAGTTTCTTTTTTTGTGGGACTTATTTCACTGAGGATGATCGTACCTAAATCCACTCAGGATGCTGCTACCAGCCTCATGACGTGGATTTCATGGCTGAGTGACACTCCATTGGACCTACGTAGCACCACTTGTCCACTTGTCCACTTGTCTTTGTCCACTTGTCCACTCGTCTTTGTCCACTTGGCTCTTTCCTGGGATATGAAACGTGTGCCGGAGTGGAGGTTCTTGTCAAGACAGCAGCCCTCAACTTTGGGGTCCCTGTGTCTGGTTGATTTTTTCATTTTCCCAAGGTCAACGCCCATGTGTGGAAGTGCCCTATGCTCTGTGGTTCTGTGTTTTACATGGTTTGGGAAAGAGGATACACTTGTGAAGATTGGCTGTTGGCCATTGACATCCCGCCCATCAGCTTAACAAGGCTCCCTTGACTCCGTGGCCTGTCCTGCCTTTCTGGTTTTTAGACTTTTTTCGCCTGGCCCTTTTGCCCCGGGGGGGGCGAGAGATTTCTTTGTAGTGCTGATTTGCTCTCCCAGGTTGCTTGGTTGGCCAAAAAGGGCGTATGCGTTTTTTCCTGAATATATTCAGGAAAAAACGCATACGCCCTTTTTGGCCAACCGCATCATTGTCCACGTTCTGGCGCTTTTCATGTGCTGTCGGGGCCATTCCGATGTACCCGTTGACATCCGTTTCCTGCAGTTCTGCCTTGCGTTCAGCCTCTCTTCGTAGCCTGACCTCAATATATTTTGGGGCGATAGTTATCGTTTAGAACTCTGCAGGTTTGGGAAGTGCAGTGCCCCTGAGCTCCATTTCCCAAGTCGCTTTTTTGTGAGTGGGACGCAACACGGCTGGATGGCTTCACGCCCTATTGTCGATCCGGGGTGGCAGGCTGAACCGCTGGTGAATTCTTCTTCGTGATGGGAAATGAGAGTGACATGTGCCCGACCAAACACCTCCAGCGAGTCTCTCATTGGTTCCCCCTCTTGCAGTTCATCCTGCGGACAAATTGCAGACGGTACGAAAGAGGCATGGAAAGGCGCCGAGTCTCCAAGTGGGGAGATTGTTAGTAAGGGGGCCTGAATGGAGAACACGAGCACCAGGAGATGAAAACTGAGGTGAGTTTCAGAAAGCTTTCCCGATCCCACGGTGTAGCATCCGCTGGGTTTCCAATGAGTGCTTTCGCTGTCGGAAGATTGCGTTGAACCTGGAGAGTTGGGACCCATGGAATGGGGAGCACGCAGGATTCCTTTCAAGGGTCTGCATTTGCTTTCCCAACCTCACGAATCGTCTCAGCCCCAAGAGTGTCCAGCCTTATGTCTTCTGCCGCTGGGGCTGTAGATGTGGTCAATCCTGGTTGCATGCCAGTCCCTGAACGCATTTTGGAAGAATTTCTCTCTGTTTTGCCCTGCTTGTTTCTTCTTTATGTTGGAAATGTATCCTCAGAATGGGTCTGAGCTGATTTTCCCTGCTGGTTTTAGGCCGCTTTACACACACTTGATGCACTTACACAGAGATATCAAGACTTAGCTTTTAAGATGCTTACTAGTCGGATAGATACTTGTGCGATGAACAGGGTCTGGTGAGTCCAGTTGATTGAGCAAGGAGTAGGTCGTGTCCATTCCATATTCGGTTTTCGGAAGGGTATCTGTGCTCATTTCAAACTCGAGTTTTATGCGTCACCCCACCTCACCTTTCCCCTGAAGCAGGCATAAGTGTGTTTTCTAAAAGCGTGACTCTGTTCTGTTTGGGGATTCAGTGCATGGGGAGCGATTTTTACATTCCCTCGATAAGTGATATCATAAGTTTCTTTTTTTGTGGGACTTATTTCACTGAGGATGATCGTACCTAAATCCACTCAGGATGCTGCTACCAGCCTCATGACGTGGATTTCATGGCTGAGTGACACTCCATTGGACCTACGTAGCACCACTTGTCCACTTGTCCACTTGTCTTTGTCCACTTGTCCACTCGTCTTTGTCCACTTGGCTCTTTCCTGGGATATGAAACGTGTACCGGAGTGGAGGTTCTTGTCAAGACAGCAGCCCTCAACTTTGGGGTCCCTGTGTCTGGTTGATTTTTTCATTTTCCCAAGGTCAACGCCCATGTGTGGAAGTGCCCTATGCTCTGTGGTTCTGTGTTTTCCATGGTTTGGGAAAGAGGATACACTTGTGAAGATTGGCTGTTGGCCATTGACATCCCGCCCATCAGCTTAACAAGGCTCCCTTGACTCCGTGGCCTGTCCTGCCTTTCTGGTTTTTAGACTTTTTTCGCCTGGCCCTTTTGCCCCGGGGGGGGGCGAGAGATTTCTTTGTAGTGCTGATTTGCTCTCCCAGGTTGCTTGGTTGGCCAAAAAGGGCGTATGCGTTTTTTCCTGAATATATTCAGGAAAAAACGCATACGCCCTTTTTGGCCAACCGCATCATTGTCCACGTTCTGGCGCTTTTCATGTGCTATCGGGGCCATTCCGATGTACCCGTTGACATCCGTTTCCTGCAGTTCTGCCTTGCGTTCAGCGCCTCTTCGTAGCCTGACCTCAATATATTTTGGGGCGATAGTTATCGTTTAGAACTCTGCAGGTTTGGGAAGTGCAGTGCCCCTGAGCTCCATTTCCCAAGTCGCTTTTTTGTGAGTGGGACGCAACACGGCTGGATGGCTTCACGCCCTATTGTCGATCCGGGGTGGCAGGCTGAACCGCTGGTGAATTCTTCTTCGTGATGGGAAATGAGAGTGACATGTGCCCGACCAAACACCTCCAGCGAGTCTCTCATTGGTTCCCCCTCTTGCAGTTCATCCTGCGGACAAATTGCAGACGGTACGAAAGAGGCATGGAAAGGCGCCGAGTCTCCAAGTGGGGAGATTGTTAGTAAGGGGGCCTGAATGGAGAACACGAGCACCAGGAGATGAAAACTGAGGTGAGTTTCAGAAAGCTTTCCCGATCCCACGGTGTAGCATCCGCTGGGTTTCCAATGAGTGCTTTCGCTGTCGGAAGATTGCGTTGAACCTGGAGAGTTGGGACCCATGGAATGGGGAGCACGCAGGATTCCTTTCAAGGGTCTGCATTTGCTTTCCCAACCTCACCAATCGTCTCAGCCCCAAGAGTGTCCAGCCTTATGTCTTCTGCCGCTGGGGCTGTAGATGTGGTCAATCCTGGTTGCATGCCAGTCCCTGAACGCATTTTGGAAGAATTTCTCTCTGTTTTGCCCTGCTTGTTTCTTCTTTATGTTGGAAATGTATCCTCAGAATGGGTCTGAGCTGATTTTCCCTGCTGGTTTTAGGCCGCTTTACACACACTTGATGCACTTACACAGAGATATCAAGACTTAGCTTTTAAGATGCTTACTAGTCGGATAGATACTTGTGCGATGAACAGGGTCTGGTGAGTCCAGTTGATTGAGCAAGGAGTAGGTCGTGTCCATTCCATATTCGGTTTTCGGAAGGGTATCTGTGCTCATTTCAAACTCGAGTTTTATGCGTCACCCCACCTCACCTTTCCCCTGAAGCAGGCATAAGTGTGTTTTCTAAAAGCGTGACTCTGTTCTGTTTGGGGATTCAGTGCATGGGGAGCGATTTTTACATTCCCTCGATAAGTGATATCATAAGTTTCTTTTTTTGTGGGACTTATTTCACTGAGGATGATCGTACCTAAATCCACTCAGGATGCTGCTACCAGCCTCATGACGTGGATTTCATGGCTGAGTGACACTCCATTGGACCTACGTAGCACCACTTGTCCACTTGTCCACTTGTCTTTGTCCACTTGTCCACTCGTCTTTGTCCACTTGGCTCTTTCCTGGGATATGAAACGTGTACCGGAGTGGAGGTTCTTGTCAAGACAGCAGCCCTCAACTTTGGGGTCCCTGTGTCTGGTTGATTTTTTCATTTTCCCAAGGTCAACGCCCATGTGTGGAAGTGCCCTATGCTCTGTGGTTCTGTGTTTTACATGGTTTGGGAAAGAGGATACACTTGTGAAGATTGGCTGTTGGCCATTGACATCCCGCCCATCAGCTTAACAAGGCTCCCTTGACTCCGTGGCCTGTCCTGCCTTTCTGGTTTTTAGACTTTTTTCGCCTGGCCCTTTTGCCCCGGGGGGGGGCGAGAGATTTCTTTGTAGTGCTGATTTGCTCTCCCAGGTTGCTTGGTTGGCCAAAAAGGGCGTATGCGTTTTTTCCTGAATATATTCAGGAAAAAACGCATACGCCCTTTTTGGCCAACCGCATCATTGTCCACGTTCTGGCGCTTTTCATGTGCTATCGGGGCCATTCCGATGTACCCGTTGACATCCGCTTCCTGCAGTTCTGCCTTGCGTTCAGCCTCTCTTCGTAGCCTGACCTCAATATATTTTGGGGCGATAGTTATCGTTTAGAACTCTGCAGGTTTGGGAAGTGCAGTGCCCCTGAGCTCCATTTCCCAAGTCGCTTTTTTGTGAGTGGGACGCAACACGGCTGGATGGCTTCACGCCCTATTGTCGATCCGGGGTGGCAGGCTGAACCGCTGGTGAATTCTTCTTCGTGATGGGAAATGAGAGTGACATGTGCCCGACCAAACACCTCCAGCGAGTCTCTCATTGGTTCCCCCTCTTGCAGTTCATCCTGCGGACAAATTGCAGACGGTACGAAAGAGGCATGGAAAGGCGCCGAGTCTCCAAGTGGGGAGATTGTTAGTAAGGGGGCCTGAATGGAGAACACGAGCACCAGGAGATGAAAACTGAGGTGAGTTTCAGAAAGCTTTCCCGATCCCACGGTGTAGCATCCGCTGGGTTTCCAATGAGTGCTTTCGCTGTCGGAAGATTGCGTTGAACCTGGAGAGTTGGGACCCATGGAATGGGGAGCACGCAGGATTCCTTTCAAGGGTCTGCATTTGCTTTCCCAACCTCACCAATCGTCTCAGCCCCAAGAGTGTCCAGCCTTATGTCTTCTGCCGCTGGGGCTGTAGATGTGGTCAATCCTGGTTGCATGCCAGTCCCTGAACGCATTTTGGAAGAATTTCTCTCTGTTTTGCCCTGCTTGTTTCTTCTTTATGTTGGAAATGTATCCTCAGAATGGGTCTGAGCTGATTTTCCCTGCTGGTTTTAGGCCGCTTTACACACACTTGATGCACTTACACAGAGATATCAAGACTTAGCTTTTAAGATGCTTACTAGTCGGATAGATACTTGTGCGATGAACAGGGTCTGGTGAGTCCAGTTGATTGAGCAAGGAGTAGGTCGTGTCCATTCCATATTCGGTTTTCGGAAGGGTATCTGTGCTCATTTCAAACTCGAGTTTTATGCGTCACCCCACCTCACCTTTCCCCTGAAGCAGGCATAAGTGTGTTTTCTAAAAGCGTGACTCTGTTCTGTTTGGGGATTCAGTGCATGGGGAGCGATTTTTACATTCCCTCGATAAGTGATATCATAAGTTTCTTTTTTTGTGGGACTTATTTCACTGAGGATGATCGTACCTAAATCCACTCAGGATGCTGCTACCAGCCTCATGACGTGGATTTCATGGCTGAGTGACACTCCATTGGACCTACGTAGCACCACTTGTCCACTTGTCCACTTGTCTTTGTCCACTTGTCCACTCGTCTTTGTCCACTTGGCTCTTTCCTGGGATATGAAACGTGTACCGGAGTGGAGGTTCTTGTCAAGACAGCAGCCCTCAACTTTGGGGTCCCTGTGTCTGGTTGATTTTTTCATTTTCCCAAGGTCAACGCCCATGTGTGGAAGTGCCCTATGCTCTGTGGTTCTGTGTTTTACATGGTTTGGGAAAGAGGATACACTTGTGAAGATTGGCTGTTGGCCATTGACATCCCGCCCATCAGCTTAACAAGGCTCCCTTGACTCCGTGGCCTGTCCTGCCTTTCTGGTTTTTAGACTTTTTTCGCCTGGCCCTTTTGCCCCGGGGGGGGCGAGAGATTTCTTTGTAGTGCTGATTTGCTCTCCCAGGTTGCTTGGTTGGCCAAAAAGGGCGTATGCGTTTTTTCCTGAATATATTCAGGAAAAAACGCATACGCCCTTTTTGGCCAACCGCATCATTGTCCACGTTCTGGCGCTTTTCATGTGCTATCGGGGCCATTCCGATGTACCCGTTGACATCCGTTTCCTGCAGTTCTGCCTTGCGTTCAGCCTCTCTTCGTAGCCTGACCTCAATATATTTTGGGGCGATAGTTATCGTTTAGAACTCTGCAGGTTTGGGAAGTGCAGTGCCCCTGAGCTCCATTTCCCAAGTCGCTTTTTTGTGAGTGGGACGCAACACGGCTGGATGGCTTCACGCCCTATTGTCGATCCGGGGTGGCAGGCTGAACCTCTGGTGAATTCTTCTTCGTGATGGGAAATGAGAGTGACATGTGCCCGACCAAACACCTCCAGCGAGTCTCTCATTGGTTCCCCCTCTTGCAGTTCATCCTGCGGACAAATTGCAGACGGTACGAAAGAGGCATGGAAAGGCGCCGAGTCTCCAAGTGGGGAGATTGTTAGTAAGGGGGCCTGAATGGAGAACACGAGCACCAGGAGATGAAAACTGAGGTGAGTTTCAGAAAGCTTTCCCGATCCCACGGTGTAGCATCCGCTGGGTTTCCAATGAGTGCTTTCGCTGTCGGAAGATTGCGTTGAACCTGGAGAGTTGGGACCCATGGAATGGGGAGCACGCAGGATTCCTTTCAAGGGTCTGCATTTGCTTTCCCAACCTCACCAATCGTCTCAGCCCCAAGAGTGTCCAGCCTTATGTCTTCTGCCGCTGGGGCTGTAGATGTGGTCAATCCTGGTTGCATGCCAGTCCCTGAACGCATTTTGGAAGAATTTCTCTCTGTTTTGCCCTGCTTGTTTCTTCTTTATGTTGGAAATGTATCCTCAGAATGGGTCTGAGCTGATTTTCCCTGCTGGTTTTAGGCCGCTTTACACACACTTGATGCACTTACACAGAGATATCAAGACTTAGCTTTTAAGATGCTTACTAGTCGGATAGATACTTGTGCGATGAACAGGGTCTGGTGAGTCCAGTTGATTGAGCAAGGAGTAGGTCGTGTCCATTCCATATTCGGTTTTCGGAAGGGTATCTGTGCTCATTTCAAACTCGAGTTTTATGCGTCACCCCACCTCACCTTTCCCCTGAAGCAGGCATAAGTGTGTTTTCTAAAAGCGTGACTCTGTTCTGTTTGGGGATTCAGTGCATGGGGAGCGATTTTTACATTCCCTCGATAAGTGATATCATAAGTTTCTTTTTTTGTGGGACTTATTTCACTGAGGATGATCGTACCTAAATCCACTCAGGATGCTGCTACCAGCCTCATGACGTGGATTTCATGGCTGAGTGACACTCCATTGGACCTACGTAGCACCACTTGTCCACTTGTCCACTTGTCTTTGTCCACTTGTCCACTTGGCTCTTTCCTGGGATATGAAACGTGTACCGGAGTGGAGGTTCTTGTCAAGACAGCAGCCCTCAACTTTGGGGTCCCTGTGTCTGGTTGATTTTTTGATTTTCCCAAGGTCAACCCCCATGTGTGGAAGTGCCCTATGCTTTGTGATTCTGTGTTTTACATGGTTTGGGAAAGAGGATACACTTGTGAAGATTGGCTGTTGGCCATTGACATCCCGCCCATCAGCTTAACAAGGCTCCCTTGACTCCGTGGGCTGTCCTACCTTTCTGGTTTTTAGACTTTTTTCGCCTGGCCCTTTTGCCCCGGGGGGGGGGGGGCGAGAGATTTCTTTGTAGTGCTGATTTGCTCTCCCAGGTTGCTTGGTTGGCCAAAAAGGGCGTATGCGTTTTTTCCTGAATATATTCAGGAAAAAAAGCATACGCCCTTTTTCGCCAACCGCATCATTGTCCACGTTCTGGCGCTTTTCATGTGCTATCGGGGCCATTCCGATGTACCCGTTGACATCCGTTTCCTGCAGTTCTGCCTTGCGTTCAGCGCCTCTTCGTAGCCTGACCTCAATATATTTTGGGGCGATAGTTATCGTTTAGAACTCTGCAGGTTTGGGAAGTGCAGTGCCCCTGAGCTCCATTTCCCAAGTCGCTTTTTTGTGAGTGGGACGCAACACGGCTGGATGGCTTCACGCCCTATTGTCGATCCGGGGTGGCAGGCTGAACCGCTGGTGAATTCTTCTTCGTGATGGGAAATGAGAGTGACATGTGCCCGACCAAACACCTCCAGCGAGTCTCTCATTGGTTCCCCCTCTTGCAGTTCATCCTGCGGACAAATTGCAGACGGTACGAAAGAGGCATGGAAAGGCGCCGAGTCTCCAAGTGGGGAGATTGTTAGTAAGGGGGCCTGAATGGAGAACACGAGCACCAGGAGATGAAAACTGAGGTGAGTTTCAGAAAGCTTTCCCGATCCCACGGTGTAGCATCCGCTGGGTTTCCAATGAGTGCTTTCGCTGTCGGAAGATTGCGTTGAACCTGGAGAGTTGGGACCCATGGAATGGGGAGCACGCAGGATTCCTTTCAAGGGTCTGCATTTGCTTTCCCAACCTCACCAATCGTCTCAGCCCCAAGAGTGTCCAGCCTTATGTCTTCTGCCGCTGGGGCTGTAGATGTGGTCAATCCTGGTTGCATGCCAGTCCCTGAACGCATTTTGGAAGAATTTCTCTCTGTTTTGCCCTGCTTGTTTCTTCTTTATGTTGGAAATGTATCCTCAGAATGGGTCTGAGCTGATTTTCCCTGCTAGTTTTAGGCCGCTTTACACACACTTGATGCACTTACACAGAGATATCAAGACTTAGCTTTTAAGATGCTTACTAGTCGGATAGATACTTGTGCGATGAACAGGGTCTGGTGAGTCCAGTTGATTGAGCAAGGAGTAGGTCGTGTCCATTCCATATTCGGTTTTCGGAAGGGTATCTGTGCTCATTTCAAACTCGAGTTTTATGCGTCACCCCACCTCACCTTTCCCCTGAAGCAGGCATAAGTGTGTTTTCTAAAAGCGTGACTCTGTTCTGTTTGGGGATTCAGTTCATGGCGAGCGATTTTTACATTCCCTCGATAAGTGATATCATAAGTTTCTTTTTTGTGGGACTTATTTCACTGAGGATGATCGTACCTAAATCCACTCAGGATGCTGCTACCAGCCTCATGACGTGGATTTCATGGCTGAGTGACACTCCATTGGACCTACGTAGCACCACTTGTCCACTTGTCCACTTGTCTTTGTCCACTTGTCCACTTGGCTCTTCCCTGGGATATGAAACGTGTACCGGAGTGGAGGTTCTTGTCAAGACAGCAGCCCTCAACTTTGGGGTCCCTGTGTCTGGTTGATTTTTTTCATTTTCCCAAGGTCAACGCCCATGTGTGGAAGTGCCCTATGCTCTGTGGTTCTGTGTTTTACATGGTTTGGGAAAGAGGATACACTTGTGAAGATTGGCTGTTGGCCATTGACATCCCGCCCATCAGCTTAACAAGGCTCCCTTGACTCCGTGGCCTGTCCTGCCTTTCTGGTTTTTAGACTTTTTTCGCCTGGCCCTTTTGCCCCGGGGGGGGCGAGAGATTTCTTTGTAGTGCTGATTTGCTCTCCCAGGTTGCTTGGTTGGCCAAAAAGGGCGTATGCGTTTTTTCCTGAATATATTCAGGAAAAAACGCATACGCCCTTTTTGGCCAACCGCATCATTGTCCACGTTCTGGCGCTTTTCATGTGCTATCGGGGCCATTCCGATGTACCCGTTGACATCCGTTTCCTGCAGTTCTGCCTTGCGTTCAGCGCCTCTTCGTAGCCTGACCTCAATATATTTTGGGGCGATAGTTATCGTTTAGAACTCTGCAGGTTTGGGAAGTGCAGTGCCCCTGAGCTCCATTTCCCAAGTCGCTTTTTTGTGAGTGGGACGCAACACGGCTGGATGGCTTCACGCCCTATTGTCGATCCGGGGTGGCAGGCTGAACCTCTGGTGAATTCTTCTTCGTGATGGGAAATGAGAGTGACATGTGCCCGACCAAACACCTCCAGCGAGTCTCTCATTGGTTCCCCCTCTTGCAGTTCATCCTGCGGACAAATTGCAGACGGTACGAAAGAGGCATGGAAAGGCGCCGAGTCTCCAAGTGGGGAGATTGTTAGTAAGGGGGCCTGAATGGAGAACACGAGCACCAGGAGATGAAAACTGAGGTGAGTTTCAGAAAGCTTTCCCGATCCCACGGTGTAGCATCCGCTGGGTTTCCAATGAGTGCTTTCGCTGTCGGAAGATTGCGTTGAACCTGGAGAGTTGGGACCCATGGAATGGGGAGCACGCAGGATTCCTTTCAAGGGTCTGCATTTGCTTTCCCAACCTCACCAATCGTCTCAGCCCCAAGAGTGTCCAGCCTTATGTCTTCTGCCGCTGGGGCTGTAGATGTGGTCAATCCTGGTTGCATGCCAGTCCCTGAACGCATTTTGGAAGAATTTCTCTCTGTTTTGCCCTGCTTGTTTCTTCTTTATGTTGGAAATGTATCCTCAGAATGGGTCTGAGCTGATTTTCCCTGCTGGTTTTAGGCCGCTTGACACACACTTGATGCACTTACACAGAGATATCAAGACTTAGCTTTTAAGATGCTTACTAGTCGGATAGATACTTGTGCGATGAACAGGGTCTGGTGAGTCCAGTTGATTGAGCAAGGAGTAGGTCGTGTCCATTCCATATTCGGTTTTCGGAAGGGTATCTGTGCTCATTTCAAACTCGAGTTTTATGCGTCACCCCACCTCAGCTTTCCCCTGAAGCAGGCATAAGTGTGTTTTCTAAAAGCGTGACTCTGTTCTGTTTGGGGATTCAGTGCATGGGGAGCGATTTTTACATTCCCTCGATAAGTGATATCATAAGTTTCTTTTTTTGTGGGACTTATTTCACTGAGGATGATCGTACCTAAATCCACTCAGGATGCTGCTACCAGCCTCATGACGTGGATTTCATGGCTGAGTGACACTCCATTGGACCTACGTAGCACCACTTGTCCACTTGTCCACTTGTCTTTGTCCACTTGTCCACTTGGCTCTTTCCTGGGATATGAAACGTGTACCGGAGTGGAGGTTCTTGTCAAGACAGCAGCCCTCAACTTTGGGGTCCCTGTGTCTGGTTGATTTTTTCATTTTCCCAAGGTCAACGCCCATGTGTGGAAGTGCCCTATGCTCTGTGGTTCTGTGTTTTACATGGTTTGGGAAAGAGGATACACTTGTGAAGATTGGCTGTTGGCCATTGACATCCCGCCCATCAGCTTAACAAGGCTCCCTTGACTCCGTGGCCTGTCCTGCCTTTCTGGTTTTTAGACTTTTTTCGCCTGGCCCTTTTGCCCCGGGGGGGGGCGAGAGATTTCTTTGTAGTGCTGATTTGCTCTCCCAGGTTGCTTGGTTGGCCAAAAAGGGCGTATGCGTTTTTTCCTGAATATATTCAGGAAAAAACGCATACGCCCTTTTTGGCCAACCGCATCATTGTCCACGTTCTGGCGCTTTTCATGTGCTATCGGGGCCATTCCGATGTACCCGTTGACATCCGCTTCCTGCAGTTCTGCCTTGCGTTCAGCCTCTCTTCGTAGCCTGACCTCAATATATTTTGGGGCGATAGTTATCGTTTAGAACTCTGCAGGTTTGGGAAGTGCAGTGCCCCTGAGCTCCATTTCCCAAGTCGCTTTTTTGTGAGTGGGACGCAACACGGCTGGATGGCTTCACGCCCTATTGTCGATCCGGGGTGGCAGGCTGAACCGCTGGTGAATTCTTCTTCGTGATGGGAAATGAGAGTGACATGTGCCCGACCAAACACCTCCAGCGAGTCTCTCATTGGTTCCCCCTCTTGCAGTTCATCCTGCGGACAAATTGCAGACGGTACGAAAGAGGCATGGAAAGGCGCCGAGTCTCCAAGTGGGGAGATTGTTAGTAAGGGGGCCTGAATGGAGAACACGAGCACCAGGAGATGAAAACTGAGGTGAGTTTCAGAAAGCTTTCCCGATCCCACGGTGTAGCATCCGCTGGGTTTCCAATGAGTGCTTTCGCTGTCCGAAGATTGCGTTGAACCTGGAGAGTTGGGACCCATGGAATGGGGAGCACGCAGGATTCCTTTCAAGGGTCTGCATTTGCTTTCCCAACCTCACCAATCGTCTCAGCCCCAAGAGTGTCCAGCCTTATGTCTTCTGCCGCTGGGGCTGTAGATGTGGTCAATCCTGGTTGCATGCCAGTCCCTGAACGCATTTTGGAAGAATTTCTCTCTGTTTTGCCCTGCTTGTTTCTTCTTTATGTTGGAAATGTATCCTCAGAATGGGTCTGAGCTGATTTTCCCTGCTGGTTTTAGGCCGCTTTACACACACTTGATGCACTTACACAGAGATATCAAGACTTAGCTTTTAAGATGCTTACTAGTCGGATAGATACTTGTGCGATGAACAGGGTCTGGTGAGTCCAGTTGATTGAGCAAGGAGTAGGTCGTGTCCATTCCATATTCGGTTTTCGGAAGGGTATCTGTGCTCATTTCAAACTCGAGTTTTATGCGTCACCCCACCTCACCTTTCCCCTGAAGCAGGCATAAGTGTGTTTTCTAAAAGCGTGACTCTGTTCTGTTTGGGGATTCAGTGCATGGGGAGCGATTTTTACATTCCCTCGATAAGTGATATCATAAGTTTCTTTTTTTGTGGGACTTATTTCACTGAGGATGATCGTACCTAAATCCACTCAGGATGCTGCTACCAGCCTCATGACGTGGATTTCATGGCTGAGTGACACTCCATTGGACCTACGTAGCACCACTTGTCCACTTGTCCACTTGTCTTTGTCCACTTGTCCACTCGTCTTTGTCCACTTGGCTCTTTCCTGGGATATGAAACGTGTACCGGAGTGGAGGTTCTTGTCAAGACAGCAGCCCTCAACTTTGGGGTCCCTGTGTCTGGTTGATTTTTTCATTTTCCCAAGGTCAACGCCCATGTGTGGAAGTGCCCTATGCTCTGTGGTTCTGTGTTTTCCATGGTTTGGGAAAGAGGATACACTTGTGAAGATTGGCTGTTGGCCATTGACATCCCGCCCATCAGCTTAACAAGGCTCCCTTGACTCCGTGGCCTGTCCTGCCTTTCTGGTTTTTAGACTTTTTTCGCCTGGCCCTTTTGCCCCGGGGGGGGGCGAGAGATTTCTTTGTAGTGCTGATTTGCTCTCCCAGGTTGCTTGGTTGGCCAAAAAGGGCGTATGCGTTTTTTCCTGAATATATTCAGGAAAAAACGCATACGCCCTTTTTGGCCAACCGCATCATTGTCCACGTTCTGGCGCTTTTCATGTGCTATCGGGGCCATTCCGATGTACCCGTTGACATCCGTTTCCTGCAGTTCTGCCTTGCGTTCAGCGCCTCTTCGTAGCCTGACCTCAATATATTTTGGGGCGATAGTTATCGTTTAGAACTCTGCAGGTTTGGGAAGTGCAGTGCCCCTGAGCTCCATTTCCCAAGTCGCTTTTTTGTGAGTGGGACGCAACACGGCTGGATGGCTTCACGCCCTATTGTCGATCCGGGGTGGCAGGCTGAACCGCTGGTGAATTCTTCTTCGTGATGGGAAATGAGAGTGACATGTGCCCGACCAAACACCTCCAGCGAGTCTCTCATTGGTTCCCCCTCTTGCAGTTCATCCTGCGGACAAATTGCAGACGGTACGAAAGAGGCATGGAAAGGCGCCGAGTCTCCAAGTGGGGAGATTGTTAGTAAGGGGGCCTGAATGGAGAACACGAGCACCAGGAGATGAAAACTGAGGTGAGTTTCAGAAAGCTTTCCCGATCCCACGGTGTAGCATCCGCTGGGTTTCCAATGAGTGCTTTCGCTGTCGGAAGATTGCGTTGAACCTGGAGAGTTGGGACCCATGGAATGGGGAGCACGCAGGATTCCTTTCAAGGGTCTGCATTTGCTTTCCCAACCTCACCAATCGTCTCAGCCCCAAGAGTGTCCAGCCTTATGTCTTCTGCCGCTGGGGCTGTAGATGTGGTCAATCCTGGTTGCATGCCAGTCCCTGAACGCATTTTGGAAGAATTTCTCTCTGTTTTGCCCTGCTTGTTTCTTCTTTATGTTGGAAATGTATCCTCAGAATGGGTCTGAGCTGATTTTCCCTGCTGGTTTTAGGCCGCTTTACACACACTTGATGCACTTACACAGAGATATCAAGACTTAGCTTTTAAGATGCTTACTAGTCGGATAGATACTTGTGCGATGAACAGGGTCTGGTGAGTCCAGTTGATTGAGCAAGGAGTAGGTCGTGTCCATTCCATATTCGGTTTTCGGAAGGGTATCTGTGCTCATTTCAAAGTCGAGTTTTATGCGTCACCCCACCTCACCTTTCCCCTGAAGCAGGCATAAGTGTGTTTTCTAAAAGCGTGACTCTGTTCTGTTTGGGGATTCAGTGCATGGGGAGCGATTTTTACATTCCCTCGATAAGTGATATCATAAGTTTCTTTTTTTGTGGGACTTATTTCACTGAGGATGATCGTACCTAAATCCACTCAGGATGCTGCTACCAGCCTCATGACGTGGATTTCATGGCTGAGTGACACTCCATTGGACCTACGTAGCACCACTTGTCCACTTGTCCACTTGTCTTTGTCCACTTGTCCACTCGTCTTTGTCCACTTGGCTCTTTCCTGGGATATGAAACGTGTACCGGAGTGGAGGTTCTTGTCAAGACAGCAGCCCTCAACTTTGGGGTCCCTGTGTCTGGTTGATTTTTTCATTTTCCCAAGGTCAACGCCCATGTGTGGAAGTGCCCTATGCTCTGTGGTTCTGTGTTTTACATGGTTTGGGAAAGAGGATACACTTGTGAAGATTGGCTGTTGGCCATTGACATCCCGCCCATCAGCTTAACAAGGCTCCCTTGACTCCGTGGCCTGTCCTGCCTTTCTGGTTTTTAGACTTTTTTCGCCTGGCCCTTTTGCCCCGGGGGGGGGCGAGAGATTTCTTTGTAGTGCTGATTTGCTCTCCCAGGTTGCTTGGTTGGCCAAAAAGGGCGTATGCGTTTTTTCCTGAATATATTCAGGAAAAAACGCATACGCCCTTTTTGGCCAACCGCATCATTGTCCACGTTCTGGCGCTTTTCATGTGCTATCGGGGCCATTCCGATGTACCCGTTGACATCCGCTTCCTGCAGTTCTGCCTTGCGTTCAGCCTCTCTTCGTAGCCTGACCTCAATATATTTTGGGGCGATAGTTATCGTTTAGAACTCTGCAGGTTTGGGAAGTGCAGTGCCCCTGAGCTCCATTTCCCAAGTCGCTTTTTTGTGAGTGGGACGCAACACGGCTGGATGGCTTCACGCCCTATTGTCGATCCGGGGTGGCAGGCTGAACCGCTGGTGAATTCTTCTTCGTGATGGGAAATGAGAGTGACATGTGCCCGACCAAACACCTCCAGCGAGTCTCTCATTGGTTCCCCCTCTTGCAGTTCATCCTGCGGACAAATTGCAGACGGTACGAAAGAGGCATGGAAAGGCGCCGAGTCTCCAAGTGGGGAGATTGTTAGTAAGGGGGCCTGAATGGAGAACACGAGCACCAGGAGATGAAAACTGAGGTGAGTTTCAGAAAGCTTTCCCGATCCCACGGTGTAGCATCCGCTGGGTTTCCAATGAGTGCTTTCGCTGTCGGAAGATTGCGTTGAACCTGGAGAGTTGGGACCCATGGAATGGGGAGCACGCAGGATTCCTTTCAAGGGTCTGCATTTGCTTTCCCAACCTCACCAATCGTCTCAGCCCCAAGAGTGTCCAGCCTTATGTCTTCTGCCGCTGGGGCTGTAGATGTGGTCAATCCTGGTTGCATGCCAGTCCCTGAACGCATTTTGGAAGAATTTCTCTCTGTTTTGCCCTGCTTGTTTCTTCTTTATGTTGGAAATGTATCCTCAGAATGGGTCTGAGCTGATTTTCCCTGCTGGTTTTAGGCCGCTTTACACACACTTGATGCACTTACACAGAGATATCAAGACTTAGCTTTTAAGATGCTTACTAGTCGGATAGATACTTGTGCGATGAACAGGGTCTGGTGAGTCCAGTTGATTGAGCAAGGAGTAGGTCGTGTCCATTCCATATTCGGTTTTCGGAAGGGTATCTGTGCTCATTTCAAACTCGAGTTTTATGCGTCACCCCACCTCACCTTTCCCCTGAAGCAGGCATAAGTGTGTTTTCTAAAAGCGTGACTCTGTTCTGTTTGGGGATTCAGTGCATGGGGAGCGATTTTTACATTCCCTCGATAAGTGATATCATAAGTTTCTTTTTTTGTGGGACTTATTTCACTGAGGATGATCGTACCTAAATCCACTCAGGATGCTGCTACCAGCCTCATGACGTGGATTTCATGGCTGAGTGACACTCCATTGGACCTACGTAGCACCACTTGTCCACTTGTCCACTTGTCTTTGTCCACTTGTCCACTCGTCTTTGTCCACTTGGCTCTTTCCTGGGATATGAAACGTGTACCGGAGTGGAGGTTCTTGTCAAGACAGCAGCCCTCAACTTTGGGGTCCCTGTGTCTGGTTGATTTTTTCATTTTCCCAAGGTCAACGCCCATGTGTGGAAGTGCCCTATGCTCTGTGGTTCTGTGTTTTACATGGTTTGGGAAAGAGGATACACTTGTGAAGATTGGCTGTTGGCCATTGACATCCCGCCCATCAGCTTAACAAGGCTCCCTTGACTCCGTGGCCTGTCCTGCCTTTCTGGTTTTTAGACTTTTTTCGCCTGGCCCTTTTGCCCCGGGGGGGGCGAGAGATTTCTTTGTAGTGCTGATTTGCTCTCCCAGGTTGCTTGGTTGGCCAAAAAGGGCGTATGCGTTTTTTCCTGAATATATTCAGGAAAAAACGCATACGCCCTTTTTGGCCAACCGCATCATTGTCCACGTTCTGGCGCTTTTCATGTGCTATCGGGGCCATTCCGATGTACCCGTTGACATCCGTTTCCTGCAGTTCTGCCTTGCGTTCAGCCTCTCTTCGTAGCCTGACCTCAATATATTTTGGGGCGATAGTTATCGTTTAGAACTCTGCAGGTTTGGGAAGTGCAGTGCCCCTGAGCTCCATTTCCCAAGTCGCTTTTTTGTGAGTGGGACGCAACACGGCTGGATGGCTTCACGCCCTATTGTCGATCCGGGGTGGCAGGCTGAACCTCTGGTGAATTCTTCTTCGTGATGGGAAATGAGAGTGACATGTGCCCGACCAAACACCTCCAGCGAGTCTCTCATTGGTTCCCCCTCTTGCAGTTCATCCTGCGGACAAATTGCAGACGGTACGAAAGAGGCATGGAAAGGCGCCGAGTCTCCAAGTGGGGAGATTGTTAGTAAGGGGGCCTGAATGGAGAACACGAGCACCAGGAGATGAAAACTGAGGTGAGTTTCAGAAAGCTTTCCCGATCCCACGGTGTAGCATCCGCTGGGTTTCCAATGAGTGCTTTCGCTGTCGGAAGATTGCGTTGAACCTGGAGAGTTGGGACCCATGGAATGGGGAGCACGCAGGATTCCTTTCAAGGGTCTGCATTTGCTTTCCCAACCTCACCAATCGTCTCAGCCCCAAGAGTGTCCAGCCTTATGTCTTCTGCCGCTGGGGCTGTAGATGTGGTCAATCCTGGTTGCATGCCAGTCCCTGAACGCATTTTGGAAGAATTTCTCTCTGTTTTGCCCTGCTTGTTTCTTCTTTATGTTGGAAATGTATCCTCAGAATGGGTCTGAGCTGATTTTCCCTGCTGGTTTTAGGCCGCTTTACACACACTTGATGCACTTACACAGAGATATCAAGACTTAGCTTTTAAGATGCTTACTAGTCGGATAGATACTTGTGCGATGAACAGGGTCTGGTGAGTCCAGTTGATTGAGCAAGGAGTAGGTCGTGTCCATTCCATATTCGGTTTTCGGAAGGGTATCTGTGCTCATTTCAAACTCGAGTTTTATGCGTCACCCCACCTCACCTTTCCCCTGAAGCAGGCATAAGTGTGTTTTCTAAAAGCGTGACTCTGTTCTGTTTGGGGATTCAGTGCATGGGGAGCGATTTTTACATTCCCTCGATAAGTGATATCATAAGTTTCTTTTTTTGTGGGACTTATTTCACTGAGGATGATCGTACCTAAATCCACTCAGGATGCTGCTACCAGCCTCATGACGTGGATTTCATGGCTGAGTGACACTCCATTGGACCTACGTAGCACCACTTGTCCACTTGTCCACTTGTCTTTGTCCACTTGTCCACTTGGCTCTTTCCTGGGATATGAAACGTGTACCGGAGTGGAGGTTCTTGTCAAGACAGCAGCCCTCAACTTTGGGGTCCCTGTGTCTGGTTGATTTTTTGATTTTCCCAAGGTCAACCCCCATGTGTGGAAGTGCCCTATGCTTTGTGATTCTGTGTTTTACATGGTTTGGGAAAGAGGATACACTTGTGAAGATTGGCTGTTGGCCATTGACATCCCGCCCATCAGCTTAACAAGGCTCCCTTGACTCCGTGGCCTGTCCTGCCTTTCTGGTTTTTAGACTTTTTTCGCCTGGCCCTTTTGCCCCGGGGGGGGCGAGAGATTTCTTTGTAGTGCTGATTTGCTCTCCCAGGTTGCTTGGTTGGCCAAAAAGGGCGTATGCGTTTTTTCCTGAATATATTCAGGAAAAAACGCATACGCCCTTTTTGGCCAACCGCATCATTGTCCACGTTCTGGCGCTTTTCATGTGCTATCGGGGCCATTCCGATGTACCCGTTGACATCCGTTTCCTGCAGTTCTGCCTTGCGTTCAGCGCCTCTTCGTAGCCTGACCTCAATATATTTTGGGGCGATAGTTATCGTTTAGAACTCTGCAGGTTTGGGAAGTGCAGTGCCCCTGAGCTCCATTTCCCAAGTCGCTTTTTTGTGAGTGGGACGCAACACGGCTGGATGGCTTCACGCCCTATTGTCGATCCGGGGTGGCAGGCTGAACCTCTGGTGAATTCTTCTTCGTGATGGGAAATGAGAGTGACATGTGCCCGACCAAACACCTCCAGCGAGTCTCTCATTGGTTCCCCCTCTTGCAGTTCATCCTGCGGACAAATTGCAGACGGTACGAAAGAGGCATGGAAAGGCGCCGAGTCTCCAAGTGGGGAGATTGTTAGTAAGGGGGCCTGAATGGAGAACACGAGCACCAGGAGATGAAAACTGAGGTGAGTTTCAGAAAGCTTTCCCGATCCCACGGTGTAGCATCCGCTGGGTTTCCAATGAGTGCTTTCGCTGTCGGAAGATTGCGTTGAACCTGGAGAGTTGGGACCCATGGAATGGGGAGCACGCAGGATTCCTTTCAAGGGTCTGCATTTGCTTTCCCAACCTCACCAATCGTCTCAGCCCCAAGAGTGTCCAGCCTTATGTCTTCTGCCGCTGGGGCTGTAGATGTGGTCAATCCTGGTTGCATGCCAGTCCCTGAACGCATTTTGGAAGAATTTCTCTCTGTTTTGCCCTGCTTGTTTCTTCTTTATGTTGGAAATGTATCCTCAGAATGGGTCTGAGCTGATTTTCCCTGCTGGTTTTAGGCCGCTTGACACACACTTGATGCACTTACACAGAGATATCAAGACTTAGCTTTTAAGATGCTTACTAGTCGGATAGATACTTGTGCGATGAACAGGGTCTGGTGAGTCCAGTTGATTGAGCAAGGAGTAGGTCGTGTCCATTCCATATTCGGTTTTCGGAAGGGTATCTGTGCTCATTTCAAACTCGAGTTTTATGCGTCACCCCACCTCACCTTTCCCCTGAAGCAGGCATAAGTGTGTTTTCTAAAAGCGTGACTCTGTTCTGTTTGGGGATTCAGTGCATGGGGAGCGATTTTTACATTCCCTCGATAAGTGATATCATAAGTTTCTTTTTTTGTGGGACTTATTTCACTGAGGATGATCGTACCTAAATCCACTCAGGATGCTGCTACCAGCCTCATGACGTGGATTTCATGGCTGAGTGACACTCCATTGGACCTACGTAGCACCACTTGTCCACTTGTCCACTTGTCTTTGTCCACTTGTCCACTTGGCTCTTTCCTGGGATATGAAACGTGTACCGGAGTGGAGGTTCTTGTCAAGACAGCAGCCCTCAACTTTGGGGTCCCTGTGTCTGGTTGATTTTTTCATTTTCCCAAGGTCAACGCCCATGTGTGGAAGTGCCCTATGCTCTGTGGTTCTGTGTTTTACATGGTTTGGGAAAGAGGATACACTTGTGAAGATTGGCTGTTGGCCATTGACATCCCGCCCATCAGCTTAACAAGGCTCCCTTGACTCCGTGGGCTGTCCTACCTTTCTGGTTTTTAGACTTTTTTCGCCTGGCCCTTTTGCCCCGGGGGGGGCGAGAGATTTCTTTGTAGTGCTGATTTGCTCTCCCAGGTTGCTTGGTTGGCCAAAAAGGGCGTATGCGTTTTTTCCTGAATATATTCAGGAAAAAACGCATACGCCCTTTTTGGCCAACCGCATCATTGTCCACGTTCTGGCGCTTTTCATGTGCTATCGGGGCCATTCCGATGTACCCGTTGACATCCGTTTCCTGCAGTTCTGCCTTGCGTTCAGCCTCTCTTCGTAGCCTGACCTCAATATATTTTGGGGCGATAGTTATCGTTTAGAACTCTGCAGGTTTGGGAAGTGCAGTGCCCCTGAGCTCCATTTCCCAAGTCGCTTTTTTGTGAGTGGGACGCAACACGGCTGGATGGCTTCACGCCCTATTGTCGATCCGGGGTGGCAGGCTGAACCGCTGGTGAATTCTTCTTCGTGATGGGAAATGAGAGTGACATGTGCCCGACCAAACACCTCCAGCGAGTCTCTCATTGGTTCCCCCTCTTGCAGTTCATCCTGCGGACAAATTGCAGACGGTACGAAAGAGGCATGGAAAGGCGCCGAGTCTCCAAGTGGGGAGATTGTTAGTAAGGGGGCCTGAATGGAGAACACGAGCACCAGGAGATGAAAACTGAGGTGAGTTTCAGAAAGCTTTCCCGATCCCACGGTGTAGCATCCGCTGGGTTTCCAATGAGTGCTTTCGCTGTCGGAAGATTGCGTTGAACCTGGAGAGTTGGGACCCATGGAATGGGGAGCACGCAGGATTCCTTTCAAGGGTCTGCATTTGCTTTCCCAACCTCACCAATCGTCTCAGCCCCAAGAGTGTCCAGCCTTATGTCTTCTGCCACTGGGGCTGTAGATGTGGTCAATCCTGGTTGCATGCCAGTCCCTGAACGCATTTTGGAAGAATTTCTCTCTGTTTTGCCCTGCTTGTTTCTTCTTTATGTTGGAAATGTATCCTCAGAATGGGTCTGAGCTGATTTTCCCTGCTGGTTTTAGGCCGCTTTACACACACTTGATGCACTTACACAGAGATATCAAGACTTAGCTTTTAAGATGCTTACTAGTCGGATAGATACTTGTGCGATGAACAGGGTCTGGTGAGTCCAGTTGATTGAGCAAGGAGTAGGTCGTGTCCATTCCATATTCGGTTTTCGGAAGGGTATCTGTGCTCATTTCAAACTCGAGTTTTATGCGTCACCCCACCTCACCTTTCCCCTGAAGCAGGCATAAGTGTGTTTTCTAAAAGCGTGACTCTGTTCTGTTTGGGGATTCAGTGCATGGGGAGCGATTTTTACATTCCCTCGATAAGTGATATCATAAGTTTCTTTTTTTGTGGGACTTATTTCACTGAGGATGATCGTACCTAAATCCACTCAGGATGCTGCTACCAGCCTCATGACGTGGATTTCATGGCTGAGTGACACTCCATTGGACCTACGTAGCACCACTTGTCCACTTGTCCACTTGTCTTTGTCCACTTGTCCACTCGTCTTTGTCCACTTGGCTCTTTCCTGGGATATGAAACGTGTACCGGAGTGGAGGTTCTTGTCAAGACAGCAGCCCTCAACTTTGGGGTCCCTGTGTCTGGTTGATTTTTTCATTTTCCCAAGGTCAACGCCCATGTGTGGAAGTGCCCTATGCTCTGTGGTTCTGTGTTTTACATGGTTTGGGAAAGAGGATACACTTGTGAAGATTGGCTGTTGGCCATTGACATCCCGCCCATCAGCTTAACAAGGCTCCCTTGACTCCGTGGCCTGTCCTGCCTTTCTGGTTTTTAGACTTTTTTCGCCTGGCCCTTTTGCCCCGGGGGGGGCGAGAGATTTCTTTGTAGTGCTGATTTGCTCTCCCAGGTTGCTTGGTTGGCCAAAAAGGGCGTATGCGTTTTTTCCTGAATATATTCAGGAAAAAACGCATACGCCCTTTTTGGCCAACCGCATCATTGTCCACGTTCTGGCGCTTTTCATGTGCTATCGGGGCCATTCCGATGTACCCGTTGACATCCGTTTCCTGCAGTTCTGCCTTGCGTTCAGCCTCTCTTCGTAGCCTGACCTCAATATATTTTGGGGCGATAGTTATCGTTTAGAACTCTGCAGGTTTGGGAAGTGCAGTGCCCCTGAGCTCCATTTCCCAAGTCGCTTTTTTGTGAGTGGGACGCAACACGGCTGGATGGCTTCACGCCCTATTGTCGATCCGGGGTGGCAGGCTGAACCTCTGGTGAATTCTTCTTCGTGATGGGAAATGAGAGTGACATGTGCCCGACCAAACACCTCCAGCGAGTCTCTCATTGGTTCCCCCTCTTGCAGTTCATCCTGCGGACAAATTGCAGACGGTACGAAAGAGGCATGGAAAGGCGCCGAGTCTCCAAGTGGGGAGATTGTTAGTAAGGGGGCCTGAATGGAGAACACGAGCACCAGGAGATGAAAACTGAGGTGAGTTTCAGAAAGCTTTCCCGATCCCACGGTGTAGCATCCGCTGGGTTTCCAATGAGTGCTTTCGCTGTCGGAAGATTGCGTTGAACCTGGAGAGTTGGGACCCATGGAATGGGGAGCACGCAGGATTCCTTTCAAGGGTCTGCATTTGCTTTCCCAACCTCACCAATCGTCTCAGCCCCAAGAGTGTCCAGCCTTATGTCTTCTGCCGCTGGGGCTGTAGATGTGGTCAATCCTGGTTGCATGCCAGTCCCTGAACGCATTTTGGAAGAATTTCTCTCTGTTTTGCCCTGCTTGTTTCTTCTTTATGTTGGAAATGTATCCTCAGAATGGGTCTGAGCTGATTTTCCCTGCTGGTTTTAGGCCGCTTTACACACACTTGATGCACTTACACAGAGATATCAAGACTTAGCTTTTAAGATGCTTACTAGTCGGATAGATACTTGTGCGATGAACAGGGTCTGGTGAGTCCAGTTGATTGAGCAAGGAGTAGGTCGTGTCCATTCCATATTCGGTTTTCGGAAGGGTATCTGTGCTCATTTCAAACTCGAGTTTTATGCGTCACCCCACCTCACCTTTCCCCTGAAGCAGGCATAAGTGTGTTTTCTAAAAGCGTGACTCTGTTCTGTTTGGGGATTCAGTTCATGGCGAGCGATTTTTACATTCCCTCGATAAGTGATATCATAAGTTTCTTTTTTGTGGGTCTTATTTCACTGAGGATGATCGTACCTAAATCCACTCAGGATGCTGCTACCAGCCTCATGACGTGGATTTCATGGCTGAGTGACACTCCATTGGACCTACGTAGCACCACTTGTCCACTTGTCCACTTGTCTTTGTCCACTTGTCCACTCGTCTTTGTCCACTTGGCTCTTTCCTGGGATATGAAACGTGTACCGGAGTGGTGGTTCTTGTCAAGACAGCAGCCCTCAACTTTGGGGTCCCTGTGTCTGGTTGATTTTTTCATTTTCCCAAGGTCAACGCCCATGTGTGGAAGTGCCCTATGCTCTGTGGTTCTGTGTTTTACATGGTTTGGGAAAGAGGATACACTTGTGAAGATTGGCTGTTGGCCATTGACATCCCGCCCATCAGCTTAACAAGGCTCCCTTGACTCCGTGGCCTGTCCTGCCTTTCTGGTTTTTAGACTTTTTTCGCCTGGCCCTTTTGCCCCGGGGGGGGCGAGAGATTTCTTTGTAGTGCTGATTTGCTCTCCCAGGTTGCTTGGTTGGCCAAAAAGGGCGTATGCGTTTTTTCCTGAATATATTCAGGAAAAAACGCATACGCCCTTTTTGGCCAACCGCATCATTGTCCACGTTCTGGCGCTTTTCATGTGCTATCGGGGCCATTCCGATGTACCCGTTGACATCCGTTTCCTGCAGTTCTGCCTTGCGTTCAGCCTCTCTTCGTAGCCTGACCTCAATATATTTTGGGGCGATAGTTATCGTTTAGAACTCTGCAGGTTTGGGAAGTGCAGTGCCCCTGAGCTCCATTTCCCAAGTCGCTTTTTTGTGAGTGGGACGCAACACGGCTGGATGGCTTCACGCCCTATTGTCGATCCGGGGTGGCAGGCTGAACCTCTGGTGAATTCTTCTTCGTGATGGGAAATGAGAGTGACATGTGCCCGACCAAACACCTCCAGCGAGTCTCTCATTGGTTCCCCCTCTTGCAGTTCATCCTGCGGACAAATTGCAGACGGTACGAAAGAGGCATGGAAAGGCGCCGAGTCTCCAAGTGGGGAGATTGTTAGTAAGGGGGCCTGAATGGAGAACACGAGCACCAGGAGATGAAAACTGAGGTGAGTTTCAGAAAGCTTTCCCGATCCCACGGTGTAGCATCCGCTGGGTTTCCAATGAGTGCTTTCGCTGTCGGAAGATTGCGTTGAACCTGGAGAGTTGGGACCCATGGAATGGGGAGCACGCAGGATTCCTTTCAAGGGTCTGCATTTGCTTTCCCAACCTCACCAATCGTCTCAGCCCCAAGAGTGTCCAGCCTTATGTCTTCTGCCGCTGGGGCTGTAGATGTGGTCAATCCTGGTTGCATGCCAGTCCCTGAACGCATTTTGGAAGAATTTCTCTCTGTTTTGCCCTGCTTGTTTCTTCTTTATGTTGGAAATGTATCCTCAGAATGGGTCTGAGCTGATTTTCCCTGCTGGTTTTAGGCCGCTTGACACACACTTGATGCACTTACACAGAGATATCAAGACTTAGCTTTTAAGATGCTTACTAGTCGGATAGATACTTGTGCGATGAACAGGGTCTGGTGAGTCCAGTTGATTGAGCAAGGAGTAGGTCGTGTCCATTCCATATTCGGTTTTCGGAAGGGTATCTGTGCTCATTTCAAACTCGAGTTTTATGCGTCACCCCACCTCACCTTTCCCCTGAAGCAGGCATAAGTGTGTTTTCTAAAAGCGTGACTCTGTTCTGTTTGGGGATTCAGTGCATGGGGAGCGATTTTTACATTCCCTCGATAAGTGATATCATAAGTTTCTTTTTTTGTGGGACTTATTTCACTGAGGATGATCGTACCTAAATCCACTCAGGATGCTGCTACCAGCCTCATGACGTGGATTTCATGGCTGAGTGACACTCCATTGGACCTACGTAGCACCACTTGTCCACTTGTCCACTTGTCTTTGTCCACTTGTCCACTTGGCTCTTTCCTGGGATATGAAACGTGTACCGGAGTGGAGGTTCTTGTCAAGACAGCAGCCCTCAACTTTGGGGTCCCTGTGTCTGGTTGATTTTTTGATTTTCCCAAGGTCAACGCCCATGTGTGGAAGTGCCCTATGCTCTGTGGTTCTGTGTTTTACATGGTTTGGGAAAGAGGATACACTTGTGAAGATTGGCTGTTGGCCATTGACATCCCGCCCATCAGCTTAACAAGGCTCCCTTGACTCCGTGGGCTGTCCTACCTTTCTGGTTTTTAGACTTTTTTCGCCTGGCCCTTTTGCCCCGGGGGGGGGGGGCGAGAGATTTCTTTGTAGTGCTGATTTGCTCTCCCAGGTTGCTTGGTTGGCCAAAAAGGGCGTATGCGTTTTTTCCTGAATATATTCAGGAAAAAACGCATACGCCCTTTTTGGCCAACCGCATCATTGTCCACGTTCTGGCGCTTTTCATGTGCTATCGGGGCCATTCCGATGTACCCGTTGACATCCGTTTCCTGCAGTTCTGCCTTGCGTTCAGCGCCTCTTCGTAGCCTGACCTCAATATATTTTGGGGCAATAGTTATCGTTTAGAACTCTGCAGGTTTGGGAAGTGCAGTGCCCCTGAGCTCCATTTCCCAAGTCGCTTTTTTGTGAGTGGGACGCAACACGGCTGGATGGCTTCACGCCCTATTGTCGATCCGGGGTGGCAGGCTGAACCTCTGGTGAATTCTTCTTCGTGATGGGAAATGAGAGTGACATGTGCCCGACCAAACACCTCCAGCGAGTCTCTCATTGGTTCCCCCTCTTGCAGTTCATCCTGCGGACAAATTGCAGACGGTACGAAAGAGGCATGGAAAGGCGCCGAGTCTCCAAGTGGGGAGATTGTTAGTAAGGGGGCCTGAATGGAGAACACGAGCACCAGGAGATGAAAACTGAGGTGAGTTTCAGAAAGCTTTCCCGATCCCACGGTGTAGCATCCGCTGGGTTTCCAATGAGTGCTTTCGCTGTCGGAAGATTGCGTTGAACCTGGAGAGTTGGGACCCATGGAATGGGGAGCACGCAGGATTCCTTTCAAGGGTCTGCATTTGCTTTCCCAACCTCACGAATCGTCTCAGCCCCAAGAGTGTCCAGCCTTATGTCTTCTGCCGCTGGGGCTGTAGATGTGGTCAATCCTGGTTGCATGCCAGTCCCTGAACGCATTTTGGAAGAATTTCTCTCTGTTTTGCCCTGCTTGTTTCTTCTTTATGTTGGAAATGTATCCTCAGAATGGGTCTGAGCTGATTTTCCCTGCTGGTTTTAGGCCGCTTGACACACACTTGATGCACTTACACAGAGATATCAAGACTTAGCTTTTAAGATGCTTACTAGTCGGATAGATACTTGTGCGATGAACAGGGTCTGGTGAGTCCAGTTGATTGAGCAAGGAGTAGGTCGTGTCCATTCCATATTCGGTTTTCGGAAGGGTATCTGTGCTCATTTCAAACTCGAGTTTTATGCGTCACCCCACCTCACCTTTCCCCTGAAGCAGGCATAAGTGTGTTTTCTAAAAGCGTGACTCTGTTCTGTTTGGGGATTCAGTGCATGGGGAGCGATTTTTACATTCCCTCGATAAGTGATATCATAAGTTTCTTTTTTTGTGGGACTTATTTCACTGAGGATGATCGTACCTAAATCCACTCAGGATGCTGCTACCAGCCTCATGACGTGGATTTCATGGCTGAGTGACACTCCATTGGACCTACGTAGCACCACTTGTCCACTTGTCCACTTGTCTTTGTCCACTTGTCCACTCGTCTTTGTCCACTTGGCTCTTTCCTGGGATATGAAACGTGTACCGGAGTGGAGGTTCTTGTCAAGACAGCAGCCCTCAACTTTGGGGTCCCTGTGTCTGGTTGATTTTTTGATTTTCCCAAGGTCAACGCCCATGTGTGGAAGTGCCCTATGCTCTGTGGTTCTGTGTTTTCCATGGTTTGGGAAAGAGGATACACTTGTGAAGATTGGCTGTTGGCCATTGACATCCCGCCCATCAGCTTAACAAGGCTCCCTTGACTCCGTGGGCTGTCCTGCCTTTCTGGTTTTTAGACTTTTTTCGCCTGGCCCTTTTGCCCCGGGGGGGGCGAGAGATTTCTTTGTAGTGCTGATTTGCTCTCCCAGGTTGCTTGGTTGGCCAAAAAGGGCGTATGCGTTTTTTCCTGAATATATTCAGGAAAAAACGCATACGCCCTTTTTGGCCAACCGCATCATTGTCCACGTTCTGGCGCTTTTCATGTGCTATCGGGGCCATTCCGATGTACCCGTTGACATCCGTTTCCTGCAGTTCTGCCTTGCGTTCAACGCCTCTTCGTAGCCTGACCTCAATATATTTTGGGGCGATAGTTATCGTTTAGAACTCTGCAGGTTTGGGAAGTGCAGTGCCCCTGAGCTCCATTTCCCAAGTCGCTTTTTTGTGAGTGGGACGCAACACGGCTGGATGGCTTCACGCCCTATTGTCGATCCGGGGTGGCAGGCTGAACCTCTGGTGAATTCTTCTTCGTGATGGGAAATGAGAGTGACATGTGCCCGACCAAACACCTCCAGCGAGTCTCTCATTGGTTCCCCCTCTTGCAGTTCATCCTGCGGACAAATTGCAGACGGTACGAAAGAGGCATGGAAAGGCGCCGAGTCTCCAAGTGGGGAGATTGTTAGTAAGGGGGCCTGAATGGAGAACACGAGCACCAGGAGATGAAAACTGAGGTGAGTTTCAGAAAGCTTTCCCGATCCCACGGTGTAGCATCCGCTGGGTTTCCAATGAGTGCTTTCGCTGTCGGAAGATTGCGTTGAACCTGGAGAGTTGGGACCCATGGAATGGGGAGCACGCAGGATTCCTTTCAAGGGTCTGCATTTGCTTTCCCAACCTCACCAATCGTCTCAGCCCCAAGAGTGTCCAGCCTTATGTCTTCTGCCGCTGGGGCTGTAGATGTGGTCAATCCTGGTTGCATGCCAGTCCCTGAACGCATTTTGGAAGAATTTCTCTCTGTTTTGCCCTGCTTGTTTCTTCTTTATGTTGGAAATGTATCCTCAGAATGGGTCTGAGCTGATTTTCCCTGCTGGTTTTAGGCCGCTTTACACACACTTGATGCACTTACACAGAGATATCAAGACTTAGCTTTTAAGATGCTTACTAGTCGGATAGATACTTGTGCGATGAACAGGGTCTGGTGAGTCCAGTTGATTGAGCAAGGAGTAGGTCGTGTCCATTCCATATTCGGTTTTCGGAAGGGTATCTGTGCTCATTTCAAACTCGAGTTTTATGCGTCACCCCACCTCACCTTTCCCCTGAAGCAGGCATAAGTGTGTTTTCTAAAAGCGTGACTCTGTTCTGTTTGGGGATTCAGTGCATGGGGAGCGATTTTTACATTCCCTCGATAAGTGATATCATAAGTTTCTTTTTTTGTGGGACTTATTTCACTGAGGATGATCGTACCTAAATCCACTCAGGATGCTGCTACCAGCCTCATGACGTGGATTTCATGGCTGAGTGACACTCCATTGGACCTACGTAGCACCACTTGTCCACTTGTCCACTTGTCTTTGTCCACTTGTCCACTTGGCTCTTTCCTGGGATATGAAACGTGTACCGGAGTGGAGGTTCTTGTCAAGACAGCAGCCCTCAACTTTGGGGTCCCTGTGTCTGGTTGATTTTTTCATTTTCCCAAGGTCAACGCCCATGTGTGGAAGTGCCCTATGCTCTGTGGTTCTGTGTTTTACATGGTTTGGGAAAGAGGATACACTTGTGAAGATTGGCTGTTGGCCATTGACATCCCGCCCATCAGCTTAACAAGGCTCCCTTGACTCCGTGGGCTGTCCTACCTTTCTGGTTTTTAGACTTTTTTCGCCTGGCCCTTTTGCCCCGGGGGGGGGGGCGAGAGATTTCTTTGTAGTGCTGATTTGCTCTCCCAGGTTGCTTGGTTGGCCAAAAAGGGCGTATGCGTTTTTTCCTGAATATATTCAGGAAAAAACGCATACGCCCTTTTTGGCCAACCGCATCATTGTCCACGTTCTGGCGCTTTTCATGTGCTGTCGGGGCCATTCCGATGTACCCGTTGACATCCGTTTCCTGCAGTTCTGCCTTGCGTTCAGCCTCTCTTCGTAGCCTGACCTCAATATATTTTGGGGCGATAGTTATCGTTTAGAACTCTGCAGGTTTGGGAAGTGAAGTGCCCCTGAGCTCCATTTCCCAAGTCGCTTTTTTGTGAGTGGGACGCAACACGGCTGGATGGCTTCACGCCCTATTGTCGATCCGGGGTGGCAGGCTGAACCGCTGGTGAATTCTTCTTCGTGATGGGAAATGAGAGTGACATGTGCCCGACCAAACACCTCCAGCGAGTCTCACATTGGTTCCCCCTCTTGCAGTTCATCCTGCGGACAAATTGCAGACGGTACGAAAGAGGCATGGAAAGGCGCCGAGTCTCCAAGTGGGGAGATTGTTAGTAAGGGGGCCTGAATGGAGAACACGAGCACCAGGAGATGAAAACTGAGGTGAGTTTCAGAAAGCTTTCCCGATCCCACGGTGTAGCATCCGCTGGGTTTCCAATGAGTGCTTTCGCTGTCGGAAGATTGCGTTGAACCTGGAGAGTTGGGACCCATGGAATGGGGAGCACGCAGGATTCCTTTCAAGGGTCTGCATTTGCTTTCCCAACCTCACCAATCGTCTCAGCCCCAAGAGTGTCCAACCTTATGTCTTCTGCCGCTGGGGCTGTAGATGTGGTCAATCCTGGTTGCATGCCAGTCCCTGAACGCATTTTGGAAGAATTTCTCTCTGTTTTGCCCTGCTTGTTTCTTCTTTAGGTTGGAAATGTATCCTCAGAATGGGTCTGAGCTGATTTTCCCTGCTGGTTTTAGGCCGCTTGACACACACTTGATGCACTTACACAGAGATATCAAGACTTAGCTTTTAAGATGCTTACTAGTCGGATAGATACTTGTGCGATGAACAGGGTCTGGTGAGTCCAGTTGATTGAGCAAGGAGTAGGTCGTGTCCATTCCATATTCGGTTTTCGGAAGGGTATCTGTGCTCATTTCAAACTCGAGTTTTATGCGTCACCCCACCTCACCTTTCCCCTGAAGCAGGCATAAGTGTGTTTTCTAAAAGCGTGACTCTGTTCTGTATGGGGATTCAGTTCATGGCGAGCGATTTTTACATTCCCTCGATAAGTGATATCATAAGTTTCTTTTTTTGTGGGACTTATTTCACTGAGGATGATCGTACCTAAATCCACTCAGGATGCTGCTACCAGCCTCATGACGTGGATTTCATGGCTGAGTGACACTCCATTGGACCTACGTAGCACCACTTGTCCACTTGTCCACTTGTCTTTGTCCACTTGTCCACTCGTCTTTGTCCACTTGGCTCTTTCCTGGGATATGAAACGTGTACCGGAGTGGAGGTTCTTGTCAAGACAGCAGCCCTCAACTTTGGGGTCCCTGTGTCTGGTTGATTTTTTCATTTTCCCAAGGTCAACGCCCATGTGTGGAAGTGCCCTATGCTCTGTGGTTCTGTGTTTTACATGGTTTGGGAAAGAGGATACACTTGTGAAGATTGGCTGTTGGCCATTGACATCCCGCCCATCAGCTTAACAAGGCTCCCTTGACTCCGTGGCCTGTCCTGCCTTTCTGGTTTTTAGACTTTTTTCGCCTGGCCCTTTTGCCCCGGGGGGGGCGAGAGATTTCTTTGTAGTGCTGATTTGCTCTCCCAGGTTGCTTGGTTGGCCAAAAAGGGCGTATGCGTTTTTTCCTGAATATATTCAGGAAAAAAAGCATACGCCCTTTTTGGCCAACCGCATCATTGTCCACGTTCTGGCGCTTTTCATGTGCTATCGGGGCCATTCCGATGTACCCGTTGACATCCGTTTCCTGCAGTTCTGCCTTGCGTTCAGCGCCTCTTCGTAGCCTGACCTCAATATATTTTGGGGCGATAGTTATCGTTTAGAACTCTGCAGGTTTGGGAAGTGCAGTGCCCCTGAGCTCCATTTCCCAAGTCGCTTTTTTGTGAGTGGGACGCAACACGGCTGGATGGCTTCACGCCCTATTGTCGATCCGGGGTGGCAGGCTGAACCGCTGGTGAATTCTTCTTCGTGATGGGAAATGAGAGTGACATGTGCCCGACCAAACACCTCCAGCGAGTCTCTCATTGGTTCCCCCTCTTGCAGTTCATCCTGCGGACAAATTGCAGACGGTACGAAAGAGGCATGGAAAGGCGCCGAGTCTCCAAGTGGGGAGATTGTTAGTAAGGGGGCCTGAATGGAGAACACGAGCACCAGGAGATGAAAACTGAGGTGAGTTTCAGAAAGCTTTCCCGATCCCACGGTGTAGCATCCGCTGGGTTTCCAATGAGTGCTTTCGCTGTCGGAAGATTGCGTTGAACCTGGAGAGTTGGGACCCATGGAATGGGGAGCACGCAGGATTCCTTTCAAGGGTCTGCATTTGCTTTCCCAACCTCACCAATCGTCTCAGCCCCAAGAGTGTCCAGCCTTATGTCTTCTGCCGCTGGGGCTGTAGATGTGGTCAATCCTGGTTGCATGCCAGTCCCTGAACGCATTTTGGAAGAATTTCTCTCTGTTTTGCCCTGCTTGTTTCTTCTTTATGTTGGAAATGTATCCTCAGAATGGGTCTGAGCTGATTTTCCCTGCTGGTTTTAGGCCGCTTTACACACACTTGATGCACTTACACAGAGATATCAAGACTTAGCTTTTAAGATGCTTACTAGTCGGATAGATACTTGTGCGATGAACAGGGTCTGGTGAGTCCAGTTGATTGAGCAAGGAGTAGGTCGTGTCCATTCCATATTCGGTTTTCGGAAGGGTATCTGTGCTCATTTCAAACTCGAGTTTTATGCGTCACCCCACCTCACCTTTCCCCTGAAGCAGGCATAAGTGTGTTTTCTAAAAGCGTGACTCTGTTCTGTTTGGGGATTCAGTGCATGGGGAGCGATTTTTACATTCCCTCGATAAGTGATATCATAAGTTTCTTTTTTTGTGGGACTTATTTCACTGAGGATGATCGTACCTAAATCCACTCAGGATGCTGCTACCAGCCTCATGACGTGGATTTCATGGCTAAGTGACACTCCATTGGACCTACGTAGCACCACTTGTCCACTTGTCCACTTGTCTTTGTCCACTTGTCCACTTGGCTCTTTCCTGGGATATGAAACGTGTACCGGAGTGGAGGTTCTTGTCAAGACAGCAGCCCTCAACTTTGGGGTCCCTGTGTCTGGTTGATTTTTTCATTTTCCCAAGGTCAACGCCCATGTGTGGAAGTGCCCTATGCTCTGTGGTTCTGTGTTTTACATGGTTTGGGAAAGAGGATACACTTGTGAAGATTGGCTGTTGGCCATTGACATCCCGCCCATCAGCTTAACAAGGCTCCCTTGACTCCGTGGCCTGTCCTGCCTTTCTGGTTTTTAGACTTTTTTCGCCTGGCCCTTTTGCCCCGGGGGGGGGCGAGAGATTTCTTTGTAGTGCTGATTTGCTCTCCCAGGTTGCTTGGTTGGCCAAAAAGGGCGTATGCGTTTTTTCCTGAATATATTCAGGAAAAAAAGCATACGCCCTTTTTGGCCAACCGCATCATTGTCCACGTTCTGGCGCTTTTCATGTGCTATCGGGGCCATTCCGATGTACCCGTTGACATCCGTTTCCTGCAGTTCTGCCTTGCGTTCAGCGCCTCTTCGTAGCCTGACCTCAATATATTTTGGGGCGATAGTTATCGTTTAGAACTCTGCAGGTTTGGGAAGTGCAGTGCCCCTGAGCTCCATTTCCCAAGTCGCTTTTTTGTGAGTGGGACGCAACACGGCTGGATGGCTTCACGCCCTATTGTCGATCCGGGGTGGCAGGCTGAACCGCTGGTGAATTCTTCTTCGTGATGGGAAATGAGAGTGACATGTGCCCGACCAAACACCTCCAGCGAGTCTCTCATTGGTTCCCCCTCTTGCAGTTCATCCTGCGGACAAATTGCAGACGGTACGAAAGAGGCATGGAAAGGCGCCGAGTCTCCAAGTGGGGAGATTGTTAGTAAGGGGGCCTGAATGGAGAACACGAGCACCAGGAGATGAAAACTGAGGTGAGTTTCAGAAAGCTTTCCCGATCCCACGGTGTAGCATCCGCTGGGTTTCCAATGAGTGCTTTCGCTGTCGGAAGATTGCGTTGAACCTGGAGAGTTGGGACCCATGGAATGGGGAGCACGCAGGATTCCTTTCAAGGGTCTGCATTTGCTTTCCCAACCTCACCAATCGTCTCAGCCCCAAGAGTGTCCAGCCTTATGTCTTCTGCCGCTGGGGCTGTAGATGTGGTCAATCCTGGTTGCATGCCAGTCCCTGAACGCATTTTGGAAGAATTTCTCTCTGTTTTGCCCTGCTTGTTTCTTCTTTAGGTTGGAAATGTATCCTCAGAATGGGTCTGAGCTGATTTTCCCTGCTGGTTTTAGGCCGCTTGACACACACTTGATGCACTTACACAGAGATATCAAGACTTAGCTTTTAAGATGCTTACTAGTCGGATAGATACTTGTGCGATGAACAGGGTCTGGTGAGTCCAGTTGATTGAGCAAGGAGTAGGTCGTGTCCATTCCATATTCGGTTTTCGGAAGGGTATCTGTGCTCATTTCAAACTCGAGTTTTATGCGTCACCCCACCTCACCTTTCCCCTGAAGCAGGCATAAGTGTGTTTTCTAAAAGCGTGACTCTGTTCTGTTTGGGGATTCAGTGCATGGGGAGCGATTTTTACATTCCCTCGATAAGTGATATCATAAGTTTCTTTTTTTGTGGGACTTATTTCACTGAGGATGATCGTACCTAAATCCACTCAGGATGCTGCTACCAGCCTCATGACGTGGATTTCATGGCTGAGTGACACTCCATTGGACCTACGTAGCACCACTTGTCCACTTGTCCACTTGTCTTTGTCCACTTGTCCACTTGGCTCTTTCCTGGGATATGAAACGTGTACCGGAGTGGAGGTTCTTGTCAAGACAGCAGCCCTCAACTTTGGGGTCCCTGTGTCTGGTTGATTTTTTGATTTTCCCAAGGTCAACGCCCATGTGTGGAAGTGCCCTATGCTCTGTGGTTCTGTGTTTTACATGGTTTGGGAAAGAGGATACACTTGTGAAGATTGGCTGTTGGCCATTGACATCCCGCCCATCAGCTTAACAAGGCTCCCTTGACTCCGTGGGCTGTCCTACCTTTCTGGTTTTTAGACTTTTTTCGCCTGGCCCTTTTGCCCCGGGGGGGGGGGGGCGAGAGATTTCTTTGTAGTGCTGATTTGCTCTCCCAGGTTGCTTGGTTGGCCAAAAAGGGCGTATGCGTTTTTTCCTGAATATATTCAGGAAAAAACGCATACGCCCTTTTTGGCCAACCGCATCATTGTCCACGTTCTGGCGCTTTTCATGTGCTATCGGGGCCATTCCGATGTACCCGTTGACATCCGTTTCCTGCAGTTCTGCCTTGCGTTCAGCGCCTCTTCGTAGCCTGACCTCAATATATTTTGGGGCGATAGTTATCGTTTAGAACTCTGCAGGTTTGGGAAGTGCAGTGCCCCTGAGCTCCATTTCCCAAGTCGCTTTTTTGTGAGTGGGACGCAACACGGCTGGATGGCTTCACGCCCTATTGTCGATCCGGGGTGGCAGGCTGAACCTCTGGTGAATTCTTCTTCGTGATGGGAAATGAGAGTGACATGTGCCCGACCAAACACCTCCAGCGAGTCTCTCATTGGTTCCCCCTCTTGCAGTTCATCCTGCGGACAAATTGCAGACGGTACGAAAGAGGCATGGAAAGGCGCCGAGTCTCCAAGTGGGGAGATTGTTAGTAAGGGGGCCTGAATGGAGAACACGAGCACCAGGAGATGAAAACTGAGGTGAGTTTCAGAAAGCTTTCCCGATCCCACGGTGTAGCATCCGCTGGGTTTCCAATGAGTGCTTTCGCTGTCGGAAGATTGCGTTGAACCTGGAGAGTTGGGACCCATGGAATGGGGAGCACGCAGGATTCCTTTCAAGGGTCTGCATTTGCTTTCCCAACCTCACGAATCGTCTCAGCCCCAAGAGTGTCCAGCCTTATGTCTTCTGCCGCTGGGGCTGTAGATGTGGTCAATCCTGGTTGCATGCCAGTCCCTGAACGCATTTTGGAAGAATTTCTCTCTGTTTTGCCCTGCTTGTTTCTTCTTTATGTTGGAAATGTATCCTCAGAATGGGTCTGAGCTGATTTTCCCTGCTGGTTTTAGGCCGCTTGACACACACTTGATGCACTTACACAGAGATATCAAGACTTAGCTTTTAAGATGCTTACTAGTCGGATAGATACTTGTGCGATGAACAGGGTCTGGTGAGTCCAGTTGATTGAGCAAGGAGTAGGTCGTGTCCATTCCATATTCGGTTTTCGGAAGGGTATCTGTGCTCATTTCAAACTCGAGTTTTATGCGTCACCCCACCTCACCTTTCCCCTGAAGCAGGCATAAGTGTGTTTTCTAAAAGCGTGACTCTGTTCTGTTTGGGGATTCAGTGCATGGGGAGCGATTTTTACATTCCCTCGATAAGTGATATCATAAGTTTCTTTTTTTGTGGGACTTATTTCACTGAGGATGATCGTACCTAAATCCACTCAGGATGCTGCTACCAGCCTCATGACGTGGATTTCATGGCTGAGTGACACTCCATTGGACCTACGTAGCACCACTTGTCCACTTGTCCACTTGTCTTTGTCCACTTGTCCACTCGTCTTTGTCCACTTGGCTCTTTCCTGGGATATGAAACGTGTACCGGAGTGGAGGTTCTTGTCAAGACAGCAGCCCTCAACTTTGGGGTCCCTGTGTCTGGTTGATTTTTTCATTTTCCCAAGGTCAACGCCCATGTGTGGAAGTGCCCTATGCTCTGTGGTTCTGTGTTTTCCATGGTTTGGGAAAGAGGATACACTTGTGAAGATTGGCTGTTGGCCATTGACATCCCGCCCATCAGCTTAACAAGGCTCCCTTGACTCCGTGGGCTGTCCTGCCTTTCTGGTTTTTAGACTTTTTTCGCCTGGCCCTTTTGCCTCGGGGGGGGCGAGAGATTTCTTTGTAGTGCTGATTTGCTCTCCCAGGTTGCTTGGTTGGCCAAAAAGGGCGTATGCGTTTTTTCCTGAATATATTCAGGAAAAAACGCATACGCCCTTTTTGGCCAACCGCATCATTGTCCACGTTCTGGCGCTTTTCATGTGCTATCGGGGCCATTCCGATGTACCCGTTGACATCCGTTTCCTGCAGTTCTGCCTTGCGTTCAACGCCTCTTCGTAGCCTGACCTCAATATATTTTGGGGCGATAGTTATCGTTTAGAACTCTGCAGGTTTGGGAAGTGCAGTGCCCCTGAGCTCCATTTCCCAAGTCGCTTTTTTGTGAGTGGGACGCAACACGGCTGGATGGCTTCACGCCCTATTGTCGATCCGGGGTGGCAGGCTGAACCTCTGGTGAATTCTTCTTCGTGATGGGAAATGAGAGTGACATGTGCCCGACCAAACACCTCCAGCGAGTCTCTCATTGGTTCCCCCTCTTGCAGTTCATCCTGCGGACAAATTGCAGACGGTACGAAAGAGGCATGGAAAGGCGCCGAGTCTCCAAGTGGGGAGATTGTTAGTAAGGGGGCCTGAATGGAGAACACGAGCACCAGGAGATGAAAACTGAGGTGAGTTTCAGAAAGCTTTCCCGATCCCACGGTGTAGCATCCGCTGGGTTTCCAATGAGTGCTTTCGCTGTCGGAAGATTGCGTTGAACCTGGAGAGTTGGGACCCATGGAATGGGGAGCACGCAGGATTCCTTTCAAGGGTCTGCATTTGCTTTCCCAACCTCACCAATCGTCTCAGCCCCAAGAGTGTCCAGCCTTATGTCTTCTGCCGCTGGGGCTGTAGATGTGGTCAATCCTGGTTGCATGCCAGTCCCTGAACGCATTTTGGAAGAATTTCTCTCTGTTTTGCCCTGCTTGTTTCTTCTTTATGTTGGAAATGTATCCTCAGAATGGGTCTGAGCTGATTTTCCCTGCTGGTTTTAGGCCGCTTTACACACACTTGATGCACTTACACAGAGATATCAAGACTTAGCTTTTAAGATGCTTACTAGTCGGATAGATACTTGTGCGATGAACAGGGTCTGGTGAGTCCAGTTGATTGAGCAAGGAGTAGGTCGTGTCCATTCCATATTCGGTTTTCGGAAGGGTATCTGTGCTCATTTCAAACTCGAGTTTTATGCGTCACCCCACCTCACCTTTCCCCTGAAGCAGGCATAAGTGTGTTTTCTAAAAGCGTGACTCTGTTCTGTTTGGGGATTCAGTGCATGGGGAGCGATTTTTACATTCCCTCGATAAGTGATATCATAAGTTTCTTTTTTTGTGGGACTTATTTCACTGAGGATGATCGTACCTAAATCCACTCAGGATGCTGCTACCAGCCTCATGACGTGGATTTCATGGCTGAGTGACACTCCATTGGACCTACGTAGCACCACTTGTCCACTTGTCCACTTGTCTTTGTCCACTTGTCCACTTGGCTCTTTCCTGGGATATGAAACGTGTACCGGAGTGGAGGTTCTTGTCAAGACAGCAGCCCTCAACTTTGGGGTCCCTGTGTCTGGTTGATTTTTTCATTTTCCCAAGGTCAACGCCCATGTGTGGAAGTGCCCTATGCTCTGTGGTTCTGTGTTTTACATGGTTTGGGAAAGAGGATACACTTGTGAAGATTGGCTGTTGGCCATTGACATCCCGCCCATCAGCTTAACAAGGCTCCCTTGACTCCGTGGCCTGTCCTGCCTTTCTGGTTTTTAGACTTTTTTCGCCTGGCCCTTTTGCCCCGGGGGGGGCGAGAGATTTCTTTGTAGTGCTGATTTGCTCTCCCAGGTTGCTTGGTTGGCCAAAAAGGGCGTATGCGTTTTTTCCTGAATATATTCAGGAAAAAAAGCATACGCCCTTTTTGGCCAACCGCATCATTGTCCACGTTCTGGCGCTTTTCATGTGCTATCGGGGCCATTCCGATGTACCCGTTGACATCCGTTTCCTGCAGTTCTGCCTTGCGTTCAGCGCCTCTTCGTAGCCTGACCTCAATATATTTTGGGGCGATAGTTATCGTTTAGAACTCTGCAGGTTTGGGAAGTGCAGTGCCCCTGAGCTCCATTTCCCAAGTCGCTTTTTTGTGAGTGGGACGCAACACGGCTGGATGGCTTCACGCCCTATTGTCGATCCGGGGTGGCAGGCTGAACCGCTGGTGAATTCTTCTTCGTGATGGGAAATGAGAGTGACATGTGCCCGACCAAACACCTCCAGCGAGTCTCTCATTGGTTCCCCCTCTTGCAGTTCATCCTGCGGACAAATTGCAGACGGTACGAAAGAGGCATGGAAAGGCGCCGAGTCTCCAAGTGGGGAGATTGTTAGTAAGGGGGCCTGAATGGAGAACACGAGCACCAGGAGATGAAAACTGAGGTGAGTTTCAGAAAGCTTTCCCGATCCCACGGTGTAGCATCCGCTGGGTTTCCAATGAGTGCTTTCGCTGTCGGAAGATTGCGTTGAACCTGGAGAGTTGGGACCCATGGAATGGGGAGCACGCAGGATTCCTTTCAAGGGTCTGCATTTGCTTTCCCAACCTCACCAATCGTCTCAGCCCCAAGAGTGTCCAGCCTTATGTCTTCTGCCGCTGGGGCTGTAGATGTGGTCAATCCTGGTTGCATGCCAGTCCCTGAACGCATTTTGGAAGAATTTCTCTCTGTTTTGCCCTGCTTGTTTCTTCTTTATGTTGGAAATGTATCCTCAGAATGGGTCTGAGCTGATTTTCCCTGCTGGTTTTAGGCCGCTTTACACACACTTGATGCACTTACACAGAGATATCAAGACTTAGCTTTTAAGATGCTTACTAGTCGGATAGATACTTGTGCGATGAACAGGGTCTGGTGAGTCCAGTTGATTGAGCAAGGAGTAGGTCGTGTCCATTCCATATTCGGTTTTCGGAAGGGTATCTGTGCTCATTTCAAACTCGAGTTTTATGCGTCACCCCACCTCACCTTTCCCCTGAAGCAGGCATAAGTGTGTTTTCTAAAAGCGTGACTCTGTTCTGTTTGGGGATTCAGTGCATGGGGAGCGATTTTTACATTCCCTCGATAAGTGATATCATAAGTTTCTTTTTTTGTGGGACTTATTTCACTGAGGATGATCGTACCTAAATCCACTCAGGATGCTGCTACCAGCCTCATGACGTGGATTTCATGGCTAAGTGACACTCCATTGGACCTACGTAGCACCACTTGTCCACTTGTCCACTTGTCTTTGTCCACTTGTCCACTTGGCTCTTTCCTGGGATATGAAACGTGTACCGGAGTGGAGGTTCTTGTCAAGACAGCAGCCCTCAACTTTGGGGTCCCTGTGTCTGGTTGATTTTTTCATTTTCCCAAGGTCAACGCCCATGTGTGGAAGTGCCCTATGCTCTGTGGTTCTGTGTTTTACATGGTTTGGGAAAGAGGATACACTTGTGAAGATTGGCTGTTGGCCATTGACATCCCGCCCATCAGCTTAACAAGTCTCCCTTGACTCCGTGGCCTGTCCTGCCTTTCTGGTTTTTAGACTTTTTTCGCCTGGCCCTTTTGCCCCGGGGGGGGCGAGAGATTTCTTTGTAGTGCTGATTTGCTCTCCCAGGTTGCTTGGTTGGCCAAAAAGGGCGTATGCGTTTTTTCCTGAATATATTCAGGAAAAAAAGCATACGCCCTTTTTGGCCAACCGCATCATTGTCCACGTTCTGGCGCTTTTCATGTGCTATCGGGGCCATTCCGATGTACCCGTTGACATCCGTTTCCTGCAGTTCTGCCTTGCGTTCAGCGCCTCTTCGTAGCCTGACCTCAATATATTTTGGGGCGATAGTTATCGTTTAGAACTCTGCAGGTTTGGGAAGTGCAGTGCCCCTGAGCTCCATTTCCCAAGTCGCTTTTTTGTGAGTGGGACGCAACACGGCTGGATGGCTTCACGCCCTATTGTCGATCCGGGGTGGCAGGCTGAACCTCTGGTGAATTCTTCTTCGTGATGGGAAATGAGAGTGACATGTGCCCGACCAAACACCTCCAGCGAGTCTCTCATTGGTTCCCCCTCTTGCAGTTCATCCTGCGGACAAATTGCAGACGGTACGAAAGAGGCATGGAAAGGCGCCGAGTCTCCAAGTGGGGAGATTGTTAGTAAGGGGGCCTGAATGGAGAACACGAGCACCAGGAGATGAAAACTGAGGTGAGTTTCAGAAAGCTTTCCCGATCCCACGGTGTAGCATCCGCTGGGTTTCCAATGAGTGCTTTCGCTGTCGGAAGATTGCGTTGAACCTGGAGAGTTGGGACCCATGGAATGGGGAGCACGCAGGATTCCTTTCAAGGGTCTGCATTTGCTTTCCCAACCTCACCAATCGTCTCAGCCCCAAGAGTGTCCAGCCTTATGTCTTCTGCCGCTGGGGCTGTAGATGTGGTCAATCCTGGTTGCATGCCAGTCCCTGAACGCATTTTGGAAGAATTTCTCTCTGTTTTGCCCTGCTTGTTTCTTCTTTATGTTGGAAATGTATCCTCAGAATGGGTCTGAGCTGATTTTCCCTGCTGGTTTTAGGCCGCTTGACACACACTTGATGCACTTACACAGAGATATCAAGACTTAGCTTTTAAGATGCTTACTAGTCGGATAGATACTTGTGCGATGAACAGGGTCTGGTGAGTCCAGTTGATTGAGCAAGGAGTAGGTCGTGTCCATTCCATATTCGGTTTTCGGAAGGGTATCTGTGCTCATTTCAAACTCGAGTTTTATGCGTCACCCCACCTCACCTTTCCCCTGAAGCAGGCATAAGTGTGTTTTCTAAAAGCGTGACTCTGTTCTGTTTGGGGATTCAGTGCATGGGGAGCGATTTTTACATTCCCTCGATAAGTGATATCATAAGTTTCTTTTTTTGTGGGACTTATTTCACTGAGGATGATCGTACCTAAATCCACTCAGGATGCTGCTACCAGCCTCATGACGTGGATTTCATGGCTGAGTGACACTCCATTGGACCTACGTAGCACCACTTGTCCACTTGTCCACTTGTCTTTGTCCACTTGTCCACTCGTCTTTGTCCACTTGGCTCTTTCCTGGGATATGAAACGTGTACCGGAGTGGAGGTTCTTGTCAAGACAGCAGCCCTCAACTTTGGGGTCCCTGTGTCTGGTTGATTTTTTCATTTTCCCAAGGTCAACGCCCATGTGTGGAAGTGCCCTATGCTCTGTGGTTCTGTGTTTTCCATGGTTTGGGAAAGAGGATACACTTGTGAAGATTGGCTGTTGGCCATTGACATCCCGCCCATCAGCTTAACAAGGCTCCCTTGACTCCGTGGGCTGTCCTGCCTTTCTGGTTTTTAGACTTTTTTCGCCTGGCCCTTTTGCCCCGGGGGGGGCGAGAGATTTCTTTGTAGTGCTGATTTGCTCTCCCAGGTTGCTTGGTTGGCCAAAAAGGGCGTATGCGTTTTTTCCTGAATATATTCAGGAAAAAACGCATACGCCCTTTTTGGCCAACCGCATCATTGTCCACGTTCTGGCGCTTTTCATGTGCTATCGGGGCCATTCCGATGTACCCGTTGACATCCGTTTCCTGCAGTTCTGCCTTGCGTTCAACGCCTCTTCGTAGCCTGACCTCAATATATTTTGGGGCGATAGTTATCGTTTAGAACTCTGCAGGTTTGGGAAGTGCAGTGCCCCTGAGCTCCATTTCCCAAGTCGCTTTTTTGTGAGTGGGACGCAACACGGCTGGATGGCTTCACGCCCTATTGTCGATCCGGGGTGGCAGGCTGAACCTCTGGTGAATTCTTCTTCGTGATGGGAAATGAGAGTGACATGTGCCCGACCAAACACCTCCAGCGAGTCTCTCATTGGTTCCCCCTCTTGCAGTTCATCCTGCGGACAAATTGCAGACGGTACGAAAGAGGCATGGAAAGGCGCCGAGTCTCCAAGTGGGGAGATTGTTAGTAAGGGGGCCTGAATGGAGAACACGAGCACCAGGAGATGAAAACTGAGGTGAGTTTCAGAAAGCTTTCCCGATCCCACGGTGTAGCATCCGCTGGGTTTCCAATGAGTGCTTTCGCTGTCGGAAGATTGCGTTGAACCTGGAGAGTTGGGACCCATGGAATGGGGAGCACGCAGGATTCCTTTCAAGGGTCTGCATTTGCTTTCCCAACCTCACCAATCGTCTCAGCCCCAAGAGTGTCCAGCCTTATGTCTTCTGCCGCTGGGGCTGTAGATGTGGTCAATCCTGGTTGCATGCCAGTCCCTGAACGCATTTTGGAAGAATTTCTCTCTGTTTTGCCCTGCTTGTTTCTTCTTTATGTTGGAAATGTATCCTCAGAATGGGTCTGAGCTGATTTTCCCTGCTGGTTTTAGGCCGCTTTACACACACTTGATGCACTTACACAGAGATATCAAGACTTAGCTTTTAAGATGCTTACTAGTCGGATAGATACTTGTGCGATGAACAGGGTCTGGTGAGTCCAGTTGATTGAGCAAGGAGTAGGTCGTGTCCATTCCATATTCGGTTTTCGGAAGGGTATCTGTGCTCATTTCAAACTCGAGTTTTATGCGTCACCCCACCTCACCTTTCCCCTGAAGCAGGCATAAGTGTGTTTTCTAAAAGCGTGACTCTGTTCTGTTTGGGGATTCAGTGCATGGGGAGCGATTTTTACATTCCCTCGATAAGTGATATCATAAGTTTCTTTTTTTGTGGGACTTATTTCACTGAGGATGATCGTACCTAAATCCACTCAGGATGCTGCTACCAGCCTCATGACGTGGATTTCATGGCTGAGTGACACTCCATTGGACCTACGTAGCACCACTTGTCCACTTGTCCACTTGTCTTTGTCCACTTGTCCACTTGGCTCTTTCCTGGGATATGAAACGTGTACCGGAGTGGAGGTTCTTGTCAAGACAGCAGCCCTCAACTTTGGGGTCCCTGTGTCTGGTTGATTTTTTCATTTTCCCAAGGTCAACGCCCATGTGTGGAAGTGCCCTATGCTCTGTGGTTCTGTGTTTTACATGGTTTGGGAAAGAGGATACACTTGTGAAGATTGGCTGTTGGCCATTGACATCCCGCCCATCAGCTTAACAAGGCTCCCTTGACTCCGTGGCCTGTCCTGCCTTTCTGGTTTTTAGACTTTTTTCGCCTGGCCCTTTTGCCCCGGGGGGGGCGAGAGATTTCTTTGTAGTGCTGATTTGCTCTCCCAGGTTGCTTGGTTGGCCAAAAAGGGCGTATGCGTTTTTTCCTGAATATATTCAGGAAAAAAAGCATACGCCCTTTTTGGCCAACCGCATCATTGTCCACGTTCTGGCGCTTTTCATGTGCTATCGGGGCCATTCCGATGTACCCGTTGACATCCGTTTCCTGCAGTTCTGCCTTGCGTTCAGCGCCTCTTCGTAGCCTGACCTCAATATATTTTGGGGCGATAGTTATCGTTTAGAACTCTGCAGGTTTGGGAAGTGCAGTGCCCCTGAGCTCCATTTCCCAAGTCGCTTTTTTGTGAGTGGGACGCAACACGGCTGGATGGCTTCACGCCCTATTGTCGATCCGGGGTGGCAGGCTGAACCGCTGGTGAATTCTTCTTCGTGATGGGAAATGAGAGTGACATGTGCCCGACCAAACACCTCCAGCGAGTCTCTCATTGGTTCCCCCTCTTGCAGTTCATCCTGCGGACAAATTGCAGACGGTACGAAAGAGGCATGGAAAGGCGCCGAGTCTCCAAGTGGGGAGATTGTTAGTAAGGGGGCCTGAATGGAGAACACGAGCACCAGGAGATGAAAACTGAGGTGAGTTTCAGAAAGCTTTCCCGATCCCACGGTGTAGCATCCGCTGGGTTTCCAATGAGTGCTTTCGCTGTCGGAAGATTGCGTTGAACCTGGAGAGTTGGGACCCATGGAATGGGGAGCACGCAGGATTCCTTTCAAGGGTCTGCATTTGCTTTCCCAACCTCACCAATCGTCTCAGCCCCAAGAGTGTCCAGCCTTATGTCTTCTGCCGCTGGGGCTGTAGATGTGGTCAATCCTGGTTGCATGCCAGTCCCTGAACGCATTTTGGAAGAATTTCTCTCTGTTTTGCCCTGCTTGTTTCTTCTTTATGTTGGAAATGTATCCTCAGAATGGGTCTGAGCTGATTTTCCCTGCTGGTTTTAGGCCGCTTTACACACACTTGATGCACTTACACAGAGATATCAAGACTTAGCTTTTAAGATGCTTACTAGTCGGATAGATACTTGTGCGATGAACAGGGTCTGGTGAGTCCAGTTGATTGAGCAAGGAGTAGGTCGTGTCCATTCCATATTCGGTTTTCGGAAGGGTATCTGTGCTCATTTCAAACTCGAGTTTTATGCGTCACCCCACCTCACCTTTCCCCTGAAGCAGGCATAAGTGTGTTTTCTAAAAGCGTGACTCTGTTCTGTTTGGGGATTCAGTGCATGGGGAGCGATTTTTACATTCCCTCGATAAGTGATATCATAAGTTTCTTTTTTTGTGGGACTTATTTCACTGAGGATGATCGTACCTAAATCCACTCAGGATGCTGCTACCAGCCTCATGACGTGGATTTCATGGCTAAGTGACACTCCATTGGACCTACGTAGCACCACTTGTCCACTTGTCCACTTGTCTTTGTCCACTTGTCCACTTGGCTCTTTCCTGGGATATGAAACGTGTACCGGAGTGGAGGTTCTTGTCAAGACAGCAGCCCTCAACTTTGGGGTCCCTGTGTCTGGTTGATTTTTTCATTTTCCCAAGGTCAACGCCCATGTGTGGAAGTGCCCTATGCTCTGTGGTTCTGTGTTTTACATGGTTTGGGAAAGAGGATACACTTGTGAAGATTGGCTGTTGGCCATTGACATCCCGCCCATCAGCTTAACAAGGCTCCCTTGACTCCGTGGCCTGTCCTGCCTTTCTGGTTTTTAGACTTTTTTCGCCTGGCCCTTTTGCCCCGGGGGGGGCGAGAGATTTCTTTGTAGTGCTGATTTGCTCTCCCAGGTTGCTTGGTTGGCCAAAAAGGGCGTATGCGTTTTTTCCTGAATATATTCAGGAAAAAAAGCATACGCCCTTTTTGGCCAACCGCATCATTGTCCACGTTCTGGCGCTTTTCATGTGCTATCGGGGCCATTCCGATGTACCCGTTGACATCCGTTTCCTGCAGTTCTGCCTTGCGTTCAGCGCCTCTTCGTAGCCTGACCTCAATATATTTTGGGGCGATAGTTATCGTTTAGAACTCTGCAGGTTTGGGAAGTGCAGTGCCCCTGAGCTCCATTTCCCAAGTCGCTTTTTTGTGAGTGGGACGCAACACGGCTGGATGGCTTCACGCCCTATTGTCGATCCGGGGTGGCAGGCTGAACCGCTGGTGAATTCTTCTTCGTGATGGGAAATGAGAGTGACATGTGCCCGACCAAACACCTCCAGCGAGTCTCTCATTGGTTCCCCCTCTTGCAGTTCATCCTGCGGACAAATTGCAGACGGTACGAAAGAGGCATGGAAAGGCGCCGAGTCTCCAAGTGGGGAGATTGTTAGTAAGGGGGCCTGAATGGAGAACACGAGCACCAGGAGATGAAAACTGAGGTGAGTTTCAGAAAGCTTTCCCGATCCCACGGTGTAGCATCCGCTGGGTTTCCAATGAGTGCTTTCGCTGTCGGAAGATTGCGTTGAACCTGGAGAGTTGGGACCCATGGAATGGGGAGCACGCAGGATTCCTTTCAAGGGTCTGCATTTGCTTTCCCAACCTCACCAATCGTCTCAGCCCCAAGAGTGTCCAGCCTTATGTCTTCTGCCGCTGGGGCTGTAGATGTGGTCAATCCTGGTTGCATGCCAGTCCCTGAACGCATTTTGGAAGAATTTCTCTCTGTTTTGCCCTGCTTGTTTCTTCTTTAGGTTGGAAATGTATCCTCAGAATGGGTCTGAGCTGATTTTCCCTGCTGGTTTTAGGCCGCTTGACACACACTTGATGCACTTACACAGAGATATCAAGACTTAGCTTTTAAGATGCTTACTAGTCGGATAGATACTTGTGCGATGAACAGGGTCTGGTGAGTCCAGTTGATTGAGCAAGGAGTAGGTCGTGTCCATTCCATATTCGGTTTTCGGAAGGGTATCTGTGCTCATTTCAAACTCGAGTTTTATGCGTCACCCCACCTCACCTTTCCCCTGAAGCAGGCATAAGTGTGTTTTCTAAAAGCGTGACTCTGTTCTGTTTGGGGATTCAGTGCATGGGGAGCGATTTTTACATTCCCTCGATAAGTGATATCATAAGTTTCTTTTTTTGTGGGACTTATTTCACTGAGGATGATCGTACCTAAATCCACTCAGGATGCTGCTACCAGCCTCATGACGTGGATTTCATGGCTGAGTGACACTCCATTGGACCTACGTAGCACCACTTGTCCACTTGTCCACTTGTCTTTGTCCACTTGTCCACTTGGCTCTTTCCTGGGATATGAAACGTGTACCGGAGTGGAGGTTCTTGTCAAGACAGCAGCCCTCAACTTTGGGGTCCCTGTGTCTGGTTGATTTTTTCATTTTCCCAAGGTCAACGCCCATGTGTGGAAGTGCCCTATGCTCTGTGGTTCTGTGTTTTACATGGTTTGGGAAAGAGGATACACTTGTGAAGATTGGCTGTTGGCCATTGACATCCCGCCCATCAGCTTAACAAGGCTCCCTTGACTCCGTGGGCTGTCCTGCCTTTCTGGTTTTTAGACTTTTTTCGCCTGGCCCTTTTGCCCCGGGGGGGGGCGAGAGATTTCTTTGTAGTGCTGATTTGCTCTCCCAGGTTGCTTGGTTGGCCAAAAAGGGCGTATGCGTTTTTTCCTGAATATATTCAGGAAAAAACGCATACGCCCTTTTTGGCCAACCGCATCATTGTCCACGTTCTGGCGCTTTTCATGTGCTATCGGGGCCATTCCGATGTACCCGTTGACATCCGTTTCCTGCAGTTCTGCCTTGCGTTCAGCGCCTCTTCGTAGCCTGACCTCAATATATTTTGGGGCGATAGTTATCGTTTAGAACTCTGCAGGTTTGGGAAGTGCAGTGCCCCTGAGCTCCATTTCCCAAGTCGCTTTTTTGTGAGTGGGACGCAACACGGCTGGATGGCTTCACGCCCTATTGTCGATCCGGGGTGGCAGGCTGAACCGCTGGTGAATTCTTCTTCGTGATGGGAAATGAGAGTGACATGTGCCCGACCAAACACCTCCAGCGAGTCTCTCATTGGTTCCCCCTCTTGCAGTTCATCCTGCGGACAAATTGCAGACGGTACGAAAGAGGCATGGAAAGGCGCCGAGTCTCCAAGTGGGGAGATTGTTAGTAAGGGGGCCTGAATGGAGAACACGAGCACCAGGAGATGAAAACTGAGGTGAGTTTCAGAAAGCTTTCCCGATCCCACGGTGTAGCATCCGCTGGGTTTCCAATGAGTGCTTTCGCTGTCGGAAGATTGCGTTGAACCTGGAGAGTTGGGACCCATGGAATGGGGAGCACGCAGGATTCCTTTCAAGGGTCTGCATTTGCTTTCCCAACCTCACCAATCGTCTCAGCCCCAAGAGTGTCCAGCCTTATGTCTTCTGCCGCTGGGGCTGTAGATGTGGTCAATCCTGGTTGCATGCCAGTCCCTGAACGCATTTTGGAAGAATTTCTCTCTGTTTTGCCCTGCTTGTTTCTTATTTAGGTTGGAAATGTATCCTCAGAATGGGTCTGAGCTGATTTTCCCTGCTGGTTTTAGGCCGCTTTACACACACTTGATGCACTTACACAGAGATATCAAGACTTAGCTTTTAAGATGCTTACTAGTCGGATAGATACTTGTGCGATGAACAGGGTCTGGTGAGTCCAGTTGATTGAGCAAGGAGTAGGTCGTGTCCATTCCATATTCGGTTTTCGGAAGGGTATCTGTGCTCATTTCAAACTCGAGTTTTATGCGTCACCCCACCTCACCTTTCCCCTGAAGCAGGCATAAGTGTGTTTTCTAAAAGCGTGACTCTGTTCTGTTTGGGGATTCAGTGCATGGGGAGCGATTTTTACATTCCCTCGATAAGTGATATCATAAGTTTCTTTTTTTGTGGGACTTATTTCACTGAGGATGATCGTACCTAAATCCACTCAGGATGCTGCTACCAGCCTCATGACGTGGATTTCATGGCTGAGTGACACTCCATTGGACCTACGTAGCACCACTTGTCCACTTGTCCACTTGTCTTTGTCCACTTGTCCACTTGGCTCTTTCCTGGGATATGAAACGTGTACCGGAGTGGAGGTTCTTGTCAAGACAGCAGCCCTCAACTTTGGGGTCCCTGTGTCTGGTTGATTTTTTCATTTTCCCAAGGTCAACGCCCATGTGTGGAAGTGCCCTATGCTCTGTGGTTCTGTGTTTTACATGGTTTGGGAAAGAGGATACACTTGTGAAGATTGGCTGTTGGCCATTGACATCCCGCCCATCAGCTTAACAAGGCTCCCTTGACTCCGTGGGCTGTCCTGCCTTTCTGGTTTTTAGACTTTTTTCGCCTGGCCCTTTTGCCCCGGGGGGGGCGAGAGATTTCTTTGTAGTGCTGATTTGCTCTCCCAGGTTGCTTGGTTGGCCAAAAAGGGCGTATGCGTTTTTTCCTGAATATATTCAGGAAAAAACGCATACGCCCTTTTTGGCCAACCGCATCATTGTCCACGTTCTGGCGCTTTTCATGTGCTATCGGGGCCATTCCGATGTACCCGTTGACATCCGTTTCCTGCAGTTCTGCCTTGCGTTCAGCGCCTCTTCGTAGCCTGACGTCAATATATTTTGGGGCGATAGTTATCGTTTAGAACTCTGCAGGTTTGGGAAGTGCAGTGCCCCTGAGCTCCATTTCCCAAGTCGCTTTTTTGTGAGTGGGACGCAACACGGCTGGATGGCTTCACGCCCTATTGTCGATCCGGGGTGGCAGGCTGAACCGCTGGTGAATTCTTCTTCATGATGGGAAATGAGAGTGACATGTGCCCGACCAAACACCTCCAGCGAGTCTCTCATTGGTTCCCCCTCTTGCAGTTCATCCTGCGGACAAATTGCAGACGGTACGAAAGAGGCATGGAAAGGCGCCGAGTCTCCAAGTGGGGAGATTGTTAGTAAGGGGGCCTGAATGGAGAACACGAGCACCAGGAGATGAAAACTGAGGTGAGTTTCAGAAAGCTTTCCCGATCCCACGGTGTAGCATCCGCTGGGTTTCCAATGAGTGCTTTCGCTGTCGGAAGATTGCGTTGAACCTGGAGAGTTGGGACCCATGGAATGGGGAGCACGCAGGATTCCTTTCAAGGGTCTGCATTTGCTTTCCCAACCTCACCAATCGTCTCAGCGCCAAGAGTGTCCAGCCTTATGTCTTCTGCCGCTGGGGCTGTAGATGTGGTCAATCCTGGTTGCATGCCAGTCCCTGAACGCATTTTGGAAGAATTTCTCTCTGTTTTGCCCTGCTTGTTTCTTCTTTATGTTGGAAATGTATCCTCAGAATGGGTCTGAGCTGATTTTCCCTGCTGGTTTTAGGCCGCTTGACACACACTTGATGCACTTACACAGAGATATCAAGACTTCGCTTTTAAGATGCTTACTAGTCGGATAGATACTTGTGCGATGAACAGGGTCTGGTGAGTCCAGTTGATTGAGCAAGGAGTAGGTCGTGTCCATTCCATATTCGGTTTTCGGAAGGGTATCTGTGCTCATTTCAAACTCGAGTTTTATGCGTCACCCCACCTCACCTTTCCCCTGAAGCAGGCATAAGTGTGTTTTCTAAAAGCGTGACTCTGTTCTGTTTGGGGATTCAGTGCATGGGGAGCGATTTTTACATTCCCTCGATAAGTGATATCATAAGTTTCTTTTTTTGTGGGACTTATTTCACTGAGGATGATCGTACCTAAATCCACTCAGGATGCTGCTACCAGCCTCATGACGTGGATTTCATGGCTGAGTGACACTCCATTGGACCTACGTAGCACCACTTGTCCACTTGTCCACTTGTCTTTGTCCACTTGTCCACTCGTCTTTGTCCACTTGGCTCTTTCCTGGGATATGAAACGTGTACCGGAGTGGAGGTTCTTGTCAAGACAGCAGCCCTCAACTTTGGGGTCCCTGTGTCTGGTTGATTTTTTGATTTTCCCAAGGTCAACGCCCATGTGTGGAAGTGCCCTATGCTCTGTGGTTCTGTGTTTTACATGGTTTGGGAAAGAGGATACACTTGTGAAGATTGGCTGTTGGCCATTGACATCCCGCCCATCAGCTTAACAAGGCTCCCTTGACTCCGTGGCCTGTCCTGCCTTTCTGGTTTTTAGACTTTTTTCGCCTGGCCCTTTTGCCCCGGGGGGGGCGAGAGATTTCTTTGTAGTGCTGATTTGCTCTCCCAGGTTGCTTGGTTGGCCAAAAAGGGCGTATGCGTTTTTTCCTGAATATATTCAGGAAAAAACGCATACGCCCTTTTTGGCCAACCGCATCATTGTCCACGTTCTGGCGCTTTTCATGTGCTATCGGGGCCATTCCGATGTACCCGTTGACATCCGTTTCCTGCAGTTCTGCCTTGCGTTCAGCGCCTCTTCGTAGCCTGACCTCAATATATTTTGGGGCGATAGTTATCGTTTAGAACTCTGCAGGTTTGGGAAGTGCAGTGCCCCTGAGCTCCATTTCCCAAGTCGCTTTTTTGTGAGTGGGACGCAACACGGCTGGATGGCTTCACGCCCTATTGTCGATCCGGGGTGGCAGGCTGAACCGCTGGTGAATTCTTCTTCGTGATGGGAAATGAGAGTGACATGTGCCCGACCAAACACCTCCAGCGAGTCTCTCATTGGTTCCCCCTCTTGCAGTTCATCCTGCGGACAAATTGCAGACGGTACGAAAGAGGCATGGAAAGGCGCCGAGTCTCCAAGTGGGGAGATTGTTAGTAAGGGGGCCTGAATGGAGAACACGAGCACCAGGAGATGAAAACTGAGGTGAGTTTCAGAAAGCTTTCCCGATCCCACGGTGTAGCATCCGCTGGGTTTCCAATGAGTGCTTTCGCTGTCGGAAGATTGCGTTGAACCTGGAGAGTTGGGACCCATGGAATGGGGAGCACGCAGGATTCCTTTCAAGGGTCTGCATTTGCTTTCCCAACCTCACCAATCGTCTCAGCCCCAAGAGTGTCCAGCCTTATGTCTTCTGCCGCTGGGGCTGTAGATGTGGTCAATCCTGGTTGCATGCCAGTCCCTGAACGCATTTTGGAAGAATTTCTCTCTGTTTTGCCCTGCTTGTTTCTTCTTTATGTTGGAAATGTATCCTCAGAATGGGTCTGAGCTGATTTTCCCTGCTGGTTTTAGGCCGCTTTACACACACTTGATGCACTTACACAGAGATATCAAGACTTAGCTTTTAAGATGCTTACTAGTCGGATAGATACTTGTGCGATGAACAGGGTCTGGTGAGTCCAGTTGATTGAGCAAGGAGTAGGTCGTGTCCATTCCATATTCGGTTTTCGGAAGGGTATCTGTGCTCATTTCAAACTCGAGTTTTATGCGTCACCCCACCTCACCTTTCCCCTGAAGCAGGCATAAGTGTGTTTTCTAAAAGCGTGACTCTGTTCTGTTTGGGGATTCAGTGCATGGGGAGCGATTTTTACATTCCCTCGATAAGTGATATCATAAGTTTCTTTTTTTGTGGGACTTATTTCACTGAGGATGATCGTACCTAAATCCACTCAGGATGCTGCTACCAGCCTCATGACGTGGATTTCATGGCTGAGTGACACTCCATTGGACCTACGTAGCACCACTTGTCCACTTGTCCACTTGTCTTTGTCCACTTGTCCACTTGGCTCTTTCCTGGGATATGAAACGTGTACCGGAGTGGAGGTTCTTGTCAAGACAGCAGCCCTCAACTTTGGGGTCCCTGTGTCTGGTTGATTTTTTCATTTTCCCAAGGTCAACGCCCATGTGTGGAAGTGCCCTATGCTCTGTGGTTCTGTGTTTTACATGGTTTGGGAAAGAGGATACACTTGTGAAGATTGGCTGTTGGCCATTGACATCCCGCCCATCCGCTTAACAAGGCTCCCTTGACTCCGTGGCCTGTCCTGCCTTTCTGGTTTTTAGACTGTTTTCGCCTGGCCCTTTTGCCCCCGTGGGGGGGGCGAGAGATTTCTTTGTAGTGCTGATTTGCTCTCCCAGGTTGCTTGGTTGGCCAAAAAGGGCGTATGCGTTTTTTCCTGAATATATTCAGGAAAAAACGCATACGCCCTTTTTGGCCAACCGCATCATTGTCCACGTTCTGGCGCTTTTCATGTGCTATCGGGGCCATTCCGATGTACCCATTGACATCCGTTTCCTGCAGTTCTGCCTTGCGTTCAGCGCCTCTTCGTAGCCTGACCTCAATATATTTTGGGGCGATAGTTATCGTTTAGAACTCTGCAGGTTTGGGAAGTGCAGTGCCCCTGAGCTCCATTTCCCAAGTCGCTTTTTTGGGAGTGGGACGCAACACGGCTGGATGGCTTCACGCCCTATTGTCGATCCGGGGTGGCAGGCTGAACCGCTGGTGAATTCTTCTTCGTGATGGGAAATGAGAGTGACATGTGCCCGACCAAACACCTCCAGCGAGTCTCTCATTGGTTCCCCCTCTTGCAGTTCATCCTGCGGACAAATTGCAGACGGTACGAAAGAGGCATGGAAAGGCGCCGAGTCTCCAAGTGGGGAGATTGTTAGTAAGGGGGCCTGAATGGAGAACACGAGCACCAGGAGATGAAAACTGAGGTGAGTTTCAGAAAGCTTTCCCGATCCCACGGTGTAGCATCCGCTGGGTTTCCAATGAGTGCTTTCGCTGTCGGAAGATTGCGTTGAACCTGGAGAGTTGGGACCCATGGAATGGGGAGCACGCAGGATTCCTTTCAAGGGTCTGCATTTGCTTTCCCAACCTCACCAATCGTCTCAGCCCCAAGAGTGTCCAGCCTTATGTCTTCTGCCGCTGGGGCTGTAGATGTGGTCAATCCTGGTTGCATGCCAGTCCCTGAACGCATTTTGGAAGAATTTCTCTCTGTTTTGCCCTGCTTGTTTCTTCTTTATGTTGGAAATGTATCCTCAGAATGGGTCTGAGCTGATTTTCCCTGCTGGTTTTAGGCCGCTTTACACACACTTGATGCACTTACACAGAGATATCAAGACTTAGCTTTTAAGATGCTTACTAGTCGGATAGATACTTGTGCGATGAAGAGGGTCTGGTGAGTCCAGTTGATTGAGCAAGGAGTAGGTCGTGTCCATTCCATATTCGGTTTTCGGAAGGGTATCTGTGCTCATTTCAAACTCGAGTTTTATGCGTCACCCCACCTCACCTTTCCCCTGAAGCAGGCATAAGTGTGTTTTCTAAAAGCGTGACTCTGTTCTGTTTGGGGATTCAGTGCATGGGGAGCGATTTTTACATTCCCTCGATAAGTGATATCATAAGTTTCTTTTTTTGTGGGACTTATTTCACTGAGGATGATCGTACCTAAATCCACTCAGGATGCTGCTACCAGCCTCATGACGTGGATTTCATGGCTGAGTGACACTCCATTGGACCTACGTAGCACCACTTGTCCACTTGTCCACTTGTCTTTGTCCACTTGTCCACTCGTCTTTGTCCACTTGGCTCTTTCCTGGGATATGAAACGTGTACCGGAGTGGAGGTTCTTGTCAAGACAGCAGCCCTCAACTTTGGGGTCCCTGTGTCTGGTTGATTTTTTCATTTTCCGAAGGTCAACGCCCATGTGTGGAAGTGCCCTATGCTCTGTGGTTCTGTGTTTTACATGGTTTGGGAAAGAGGATACACTTGTGAAGATTGGCTGTTGGCCATTGACATCCCGCCCATCCGCTTAACAAGGCTCCCTTGACTCCGTGGCCTGTCCTGCCTTTCTGGTTTTTAGACTTTTTTCACCTGGCCCTTTTGCCCCCGGGGGGGGGGGCGAGAGATTTCTTTGTAGTGCTGATTTGCTCTCCCAGGTTGCTTGGTTGGCCAAAAAGGGCGTATGCGTTTTTTCCTGAATATATTCAGGAAAAAACGCATACGCCCTTTTTGGCCAACCGCATCATTGTCCACGTTCTGGCGCTTTTCATGTGCTATCGGGGCCATTCCGATGTACCCATTGACATCCGTTTCCTGCAGTTCTGCCTTGCGTTCAGCGCCTCTTCGTAGCCTGACCTCAATATATTTTGGGGCGATAGTTATCGTTTAGAACTCTGCAGGTTTGGGAAGTGCAGTGCCCCTGAGCTCCATTTCCCAAGTCGCTTTTTTGGGAGTGGGACGCAACACGGCTGGATGGCTTCACGCCCTATTGTCGATCCGGGGTGGCAGGCTGAACCGCTGGTGAATTCTTCTTCGTGATGGGAAATGAGAGTGACATGTGCCCGACCAAACACCTCCAGCGAGTCTCTCATTGGTTCCCCCTCTTGCAGTTCATCCTGCGGACAAATTGCAGACGGTACGAAAGAGGCATGGAAAGGCGCCGAGTCTCCAAGTGGGGAGATTGTTAGTAAGGGGGCCTGAATGGAGAACACGAGCACCAGGAGATGAAAACTGAGGTGAGTTTCAGAAAGCTTTCCCGATCCCACGGTGTAGCATCCGCTGGGTTTCCAATGAGTGCTTTCGCTGTCGGAAGATTGCGTTGAACCTGGAGAGTTGGGACCCATGGAATGGGGAGCACGCAGGATTCCTTTCAAGGGTCTGCATTTGCTTTCCCAACCTCGCCAATCGTCTCAGCCCCAAGAGTGTCCAGCCTTATGTCTTCTGCCGCTGGGGCTGTAGATGTGGTCAATCCTGGTTGCATGCCAGTCCCTGAACGCATTTTGGAAGAATTTCTCTCTGTTTTGCCCTGCTTGTTTCTTCTTTATGTTGGAAATGTATCCTCAGAATGGGTCTGAGCTGATTTTCCCTGCTGGTTTTAGGCCGCTTTACACACACTTGATGCACTTACACAGAGATATCAAGACTTAGCTTTTAAGATGCTTACTAGTCGGATAGATACTTGTGCGATGAAGAGGGTCTGGTGAGTCCAGTTGATTGAGCAAGGAGTAGGTCGTGTCCATTCCATATTCGGTTTTCGGAAGGGTATCTGTGCTCATTTCAAACTCGAGTTTTATGCGTCACCCCACCTCACCTTTCCCCTGAAGCAGGCATAAGTGTGTTTTCTAAAAGCGTGACTCTGTTCTGTTTGGGGATTCAGTGCATGGGGAGCGATTTTTACATTCCCTCCATAAGTGATATCATAAGTTTCTTTTTTTGTGGGACTTATTTCACTGAGGATGATCGTACCTAAATCCACTCAGGATGCTGCTACCAGCCTCATGACGTGGATTTCATGGCTGAGTGACACTCCATTGGACCTACATAGCACCACTTGTCCACTTGTCCACTTGTCTTTGTCCACTTGTCCACTCGTCTTTGTCCACTTGGCTCTTTCCTGGGATATGAAACGTGTACCGGAGTGGAGGTTCTTGTCAAGACAGCAGCCCTCAACTTTGGGGTCCCTGTGTCTGGTTGATTTTTTGATTTTCCCAAGGTCAACGCCCATGTGTGGAAGTGCCCTATGCTCTGTGGTTCTGTGTTTTCCATGGTTTGGGAAAGAGGATACACTTGTGAAGATTGGCTGTTGGCCATTGACATCCCGCCCATCAGCTTAACAAGGCTCCCTTGACTCCGTGGCCTGTCCTGCCTTTCTGGTTTTTAGACTTTTTTCGCCTGGCCCTTTTGCCCCGGGGGGGGCGAGAGATTTCTTTGTAGTGCTGATTTGCTCTCCCAGGTTGCTTGGTTGGCCAAAAAGGGCGTATGCGTTTTTTCCTGAATATATTCAGGAAAAAACGCATACGCCCTTTTTGGCCAACCGCATCATTGTCCACGTTCTGGCGCTTTTCATGTGCTATCGGGGCCATTCCGATGTACCCGTTGACATCCGTTTCCTGCAGTTCTGCCTTGCGTTCAGCGCCTCTTCGTAGCCTGACCTCAATATATTTTGGGGCGATAGTTATCGTTTAGAACTCTGCAGGTTTGGGAAGTGCAGTGCCCCTGAGCTCCATTTCCCAAGTCGCTTTTTTGTGAGTGGGACGCAACACGGCTGGATGGCTTCACGCCGTATTGTCGATCCGGGGTGGCAGGCTGAACCGCTGGTGAATTCTTCTTCGTGATGGGAAATGAGAGTGACATGTGCCCGACCAAACACCTCCAGCGAGTCTCTCATTGGTTCCCCCTCTTGCAGTTCATCCTGCGGACAAATTGCAGACGGTACGAAAGAGGCATGGAAAGGCGCCGAGTCTCCAAGTGGGGAGATTGTTAGTAAGGGGGCCTGAATGGAGAACACGAGCACCAGGAGATGAAAACTGAGGTGAGTTTCAGAAAGCTTTCCCGATCCCACGGTGTAGCATCCGCTGGGTTTCCAATGAGTGCTTTCGCTGTCGGAAGATTGCGTTGAACCTGGAGAGTTGGGACCCATGGAATGGGGAGCACGCAGGATTCCTTTCAAGGGTCTGCATTTGCTTTCCCAACCTCACCAATCGTCTCAGCCCCAAGAGTGTCCAGCCTTATGTCTTCTGCCGCTGGGGCTGTAGATGTGGTCAATCCTGGTTGCATGCCAGTCCCTGAACGCATTTTGGAAGAATTTCTCTCTGTTTTGCCCTGCTTGTTTCTTCTTTATGTTGGAAATGTATCCTCAGAATGGGTCTGAGCTGATTTTCCCTGCTGGTTTTAGGCCGCTTGACACACACTTGATGCACTTACACAGAGATATCAAGACTTAGCTTTTAAGATGCTTACTAGTCGGATAGATACTTGTGCGATGAAGAGGGTCTGGTGAGTCCAGTTGATTGAGCAAGGAGTAGGTCGTGTCCATTCCATATTCGGTTTTCGGAAGGGTATCTGTGCTCATTTCAAACTCGAGTTTTATGCGTCACCCCACCTCACCTTTCCCCTGAAGCAGGCATAAGTGTGTTTTCTAAAAGCGTGACTCTGTTCTGTTTGGGGATTCAGTGCATGGGGAGCGATTTTTACATTCCCTCGATAAGTGATATCATAAGTTTCTTTTTTTGTGGGACTTATTTCACTGAGGATGATCGTACCTAAATCCACTCAGGATGCTGCTACCAGCCTCATGACGTGGATTTCATGGCTGAGTGACACTCCATTGGACCTACGTAGCACCACTTGTCCACTTGTCCACTTGTCTTTGTCCACTTGTCCACTCGTCTTTGTCCACTTGGCTCTTTCCTGGGATATGAAACGTGTACCGGAGTGGAGGTTCTTGTCAAGACAGCAGCCCTCAACTTTGGGGTCCCTGTGTCTGGTTGATTTTTTGATTTTCCCAAGGTCAACGCCCATGTGTGGAAGTGCCCTATGCTCTGTGGTTCTGTGTTTTACATGGTTTGGGAAAGAGGATACACTTGTGAAGGTTGGCTGTTGGCTATTGACATCCCGCCCATCAGCTTAACAAGGCTCCCTTGACTCCGTGGGCTGTCCTGCCTTTCTGGTTTTTAGACTTTTTTCGCCTGGCCCTTTTGCCCCGGGGGGGGGGCGAGAGATTTCTTTGTAGTGCTGATTTGCTCTCCCAGGTTGCTTGGTTGGCCAAAAAGGGCGTATGCGTTTTTTCCTGAATATATTCAGGAAAAAACGCATACGCCCTTTTTGGCCAACCGCATCATTGTCCACGTTCTGGCGCTTTTCATGTGCTATCGGGGCCATTCCGATGTACCCATTGACATCCGTTTCCTGCAGTTCTGCCTTGCGTTCAGCGCCTCTTCGTAGCCTGACCTCAATATATTTTGGGGCGATAGTTATCGTTTAGAACTCTGCAGGTTTGGGAAGTGCAGTGCCCCTGAGCTCCATTTCCCAAGTCGCTTTTTTGGGAGTGGGACGCAACACGGCTGGATGGCTTCACGCCCTATTGTCGATCCGGGGTGGCAGGCTGAACCGCTGGTGAATTCTTCTTCGTGATGGGAAATGAGAGTGACATGTGCCCGACCAAACACCTCCAGCGAGTCTCTCATTGGTTCCCCCTCTTGCAGTTCATCCTGCGGACAAATTGCAGACGGTACGAAAGAGGCATGGAAAGGCGCCGAGTCTCCAAGTGGGGAGATTGTTAGTAAGGGGGCCTGAATGGAGAACACGAGCACCAGGAGATGAAAACTGAGGTGAGTTTCAGAAAGCTTTCCCGATCCCACGGTGTAGCATCCGCTGGGTTTCCAATGAGTGCTTTCGCTGTCGGAAGATTGCGTTGAACCTGGAGAGTTGGGACCCATGGAATGGGGAGCACGCAGGATTCCTTTCAAGGGTCTGCATTTGCTTTCCCAACCTCACCAATCGTCTCAGCCCCAAGAGTGTCCAGCCTTATGTCTTCTGCCGCTGGGGCTGTAGATGTGGTCAATCCTGGTTGCATGCCAGTCCCTGAACGCATTTTGGAAGAATTTCTCTCTGTTTTGCCCTGCTTGTTTCTTCTTTATGTTGGAAATGTATCCTCAGAATGGGTCTGAGCTGATTTTCCCTGCTGGTTTTAGGCCGCTTTACACACACTTGATGCACTTACACAGAGATATCAAGACTTAGCTTTGAAGATGCTTACTAGTCGGATAGATACTTGTGCGATGAACAGGGTCTGGTGAGTCCAGTTGATTGAGCAAGGAGTAGGTCGTGTCCATTCCATATTCGGTTTTCGGAAGGGTATCTGTGCTCATTTCAAACTCGAGTTTTATGCGTCACCCCACCTCACCTTTCCCCTGAAGCAGGCATAAGTGTGTTTTCTAAAAGCGTGACTCTGTTCTGTTTGGGGATTCAGTGCATGGGGAGCGAATTTTACATTCCCTCCATAAGTGATATCATAAGTTTCTTTTTTTGTGGGACTTATTTCACTGAGGATGATCGTACCTAAATCCACTCAGGATGCTGCTACCAGCCTCATGACGTGGATTTCATGGCTGAGTGACACTCCATTGGACCTACATAGCACCACTTGTCCACTTGTCCACTTGTCTTTGTCCACTTGTCCACTCGTCTTTGTCCACTTGGCTCTTTCCTGGGATATGAAACGTGTACCGGAGTGGAGGTTCTTGTCAAGACAGCAGCCCTCAACTTTGGGGTCCCTGTGTCTGGTTGATTTTTTGATTTTCCCAAGGTCAACGCCCATGTGTGGAAGTGCCCTATGCTCTGTGGTTCTGTGTTTTCCATGGTTTGGGAAAGAGGATACACTTGTGAAGATTGGCTGTTGGCCATTGACATCCCGCCCATCAGCTTAACAAGGCTCCCTTGACTCCGTGGCCTGTCCTGCCTTTCTGGTTTTTAGACTTTTTTCGCCTGGCCCTTTTGCCCCGGGGGGGGCGAGAGATTTCTTTGTAGTGCTGATTTGCTCTCCCAGGTTGCTTGGTTGGCCAAAAAGGGCGTATGCGTTTTTTCCTGAATATATTCAGGAAAAAACGCATACGCCCTTTTTGGCCAACCGCATCATTGTCCACGTTCTGGCGCTTTTCATGTGCTATCGGGGCCATTCCGATGTACCCGTTGACATCCGTTTCCTGCAGTTCTGCCTTGCGTTCAGCGCCTCTTCGTAGCCTGACCTCAATATATTTTGGGGCGATAGTTATCGTTTAGAACTCTGCAGGTTTGGGAAGTGCAGTGCCCCTGAGCTCCATTTCCCAAGTCGCTTTTTTGTGAGTGGGACGCAACACGGCTGGATGGCTTCACGCCCTATTGTCGATCCGGGGTGGCAGGCTGAACCGCTGGTGAATTCTTCTTCGTGATGGGAAATGAGAGTGACATGTGCCCGACCAAACACCTCCAGCGAGTCTCTCATTGGTTCCCCCTCTTGCAGTTCATCCTGCGGACAAATTGCAGACGGTACGAAAGAGGCATGGAAAGGCGCCGAGTCTCCAAGTGGGGAGATTGTTAGTAAGGGGGCCTGAATGGAGAACACGAGCACCAGGAGATGAAAACTGAGGTGAGTTTCAGAAAGCTTTCCCGATCCCACGGTGTAGCATCCGCTGGGTTTCCAATGAGTGCTTTCGCTGTCGGAAGATTGCGTTGAACCTGGAGAGTTGGGACCCATGGAATGGGGAGCACGCAGGATTCCTTTCAAGGGTCTGCATTTGCTTTCCCAACCTCACCAATCGTCTCAGCCCCAAGAGTGTCCAGCCTTATGTCTTCTGCCGCTGGGGCTGTAGATGTGGTCAATCCTGGTTGCATGCCAGTCCCTGAACGCATTTTGGAAGAATTTCTCTCTGTTTTGCCCTGCTTGTTTCTTCTTTATGTTGGAAATGTATCCTCAGAATGGGTCTGAGCTGATTTTCCCTGCTGGTTTTAGGCCGCTTGACACACACTTGATGCACTTACACAGAGATATCAAGACTTAGCTTTTAAGATGCTTACTAGTCGGATAGATACTTGTGCGATGAACAGGGTCTGGTGAGTCCAGTTGATTGAGCAAGGAGTAGGTCGTGTCCATTCCATATTCGGTTTTCGGAAGGGTATCTGTGCTCATTTCAAACTCGAGTTTTATGCGTCACCCCACCTCACCTTTCCCCTGAAGCAGGCATAAGTGTGTTTTCTAAAAGCGTGACTCTGTTCTGTTTGGGGATTCAGTGCATGGGGAGCGATTTTTACATTCCCTCGATAAGTGATATCATAAGTTTCTTTTTTTGTGGGACTTATTTCACTGAGGATGATCGTACCTAAATCCACTCAGGATGCTGCTACCAGCCTCATGACGTGGATTTCATGGCTGAGTGACACTCCATTGGACCTACGTAGCACCACTTGTCCACTTGTCCACTTGTCTTTGTCCACTTGTCCACTCGTCTTTGTCCACTTGGCTCTTTCCTGGGATATGAAACGTGTACCGGAGTGGAGGTTCTTGTCAAGACAGCAGCCCTCAACTTTGGGGTCCCTGTGTCTGGTTGATTTTTTGATTTTCCCAAGGTCAACGCCCATGTGTGGAAGTGCCCTATGCTCTGTGGTTCTGTGTTTTACATGGTTTGGGAAAGAGGATACACTTGTGAAGGTTGGCTGTTGGCTATTGACATCCCGCCCATCAGCTTAACAAGGCTCCCTTGACTCCGTGGGCTGTCCTGCCTTTCTGGTTTTTAGACTTTTTTCGCCTGGCCCTTTTGCCCCGGGGGGGGGGCGAGAGATTTCTTTGTAGTGCTGATTTGCTCTCCCAGGTTGCTTGGTTGGCCAAAAAGGGCGTATGCGTTTTTTCCTGAATATATTCAGGAAAAAACGCATACGCCCTTTTTGGCCAACCGCATCATTGTCCACGTTCTGGCGCTTTTCATGTGCTATCGGGGCCATTCCGATGTACCCGTTGACATCCGTTTCCTGCATTTCTGCCTTGCGTTCAGCGCCTCTTCGTAGCCTGACGTCAATATATTTTGGGGCGATAGTTATCGTTTAGAACTCTGCAGGTTTGGGAAGTGCAGTGCCCCTGAGCTCCATTTCCCAAGTCGCTTTTTTGTGAGTGGGACGCAACACGGCTGGATGGCTTCACGCCCTATTGTCGATCCGGGGTGGCAGGCTGAACCTCTGGTGAATTCTTCTTCGTGATGGGAAATGAGAGTGACATGTGCCCGACCAAACACCTCCAGCGAGTCTCTCATTGGTTCCCCCTCTTGCAGTTCATCCTGCGGACAAATTGCAGACGGTACGAAAGAGGCATGGAAAGGCGCCGAGTCTCCAAGTGGGGAGATTGTTAGTAAGGGGGCCTGAATGGAGAACACGAGCACCAGGAGATGAAAACTGAGGTGAGTTTCAGAAAGCTTTCCCGATCCCACGGTGTAGCATCCGCTGGGTTTCCAATGAGTGCTTTCGCTGTCCGAAGATTGCGTTGAACCTGGAGAGTTGGGACCCATGGAATGGGGAGCACGCAGGATTCCTTTCAAGGGTCTGCATTTGCTTTCCCAACCTCACGAATCGTCTCAGCCCCAAGAGTGTCCAGCCTTATGTCTTCTGCCGCTGGGGCTGTAGATGTGGTCAATCCTGGTTGCATGCCAGTCCCTGAACGCATTTTGGAAGAATTTCTCTCTGTTTTGCCCTGCTTGTTTCTTCTTTATGTTGGAAATGTATCCTCAGAATGGGTCTGAGCTGATTTTCCCTGCTGGTTTTAGGCCGCTTTACACACACTTGATGCACTTACACAGAGATATCAAGACTTAGCTTTTAAGATGCTTACTAGTCGGATAGATACTTGTGCGATGAACAGGGTCTGGTGAGTCCAGTTGATTGAGCAAGGAGTAGGTCGTGTCCATTCCATATTCGGTTTTCGGAAGGGTATCTGTGCTCATTTCAAACTCGAGTTTTATGCGTCACCCCACCTCACCTTTCCCCTGAAGCAGGCATAAGTGTGTTTTCTAAAAGCGTGACTCTGTTCTGTTTGGGGATTCAGTGCATGGGGAGCGATTTTTACATTCCCTCGATAAGTGATATCATAAGTTTCTTTTTTTGTGGGACTTATTTCACTGAGGATGATCGTACCTAAATCCACTCAGGATGCTGCTACCAGCCTCATGACGTGGATTTCATGGCTGAGTGACACTCCATTGGACCTACGTAGCACCACTTGTCCACTTGTCCACTTGTCTTTGTCCACTTGTCCACTCGTCTTTGTCCACTTGGCTCTTTCCTGGGATATGAAACGTGTACCGGAGTGGAGGTTCTTGTCAAGACAGCAGCCCTCAACTTTGGGGTCCCTGTGTCTGGTTGATTTTTTCATTTTCCCAAGGTCAACGCCCATGTGTGGAAGTGCCCTATGCTCTGTGGTTCTGTGTTTCACATGGTTTGGGAAAGAGGATACACTTGTGAAGATTGGCTGTTGGCCATTGACATCCCGCCCATCAGCTTAACAAGGCTCCCTTGACTCCGTGGCCTGTCCTGCCTTTCTGGTTTTTAGACTTTTTTCGCCTGGCCCTTTTGCCCCGGGGGGGGCGAGAGATTTCTTTGTAGTGCTGATTTGCTCTCCCAGGTTGCTTTGTTGGCCAAAAAGGGCGTATGCGTTTTTTCCTGAATATATTCAGGAAAAAACGCACACGCCCTTTTTGGCCAACCGCATCATTGTCCACGTTCTGGCGCTTTTCATGTGATATCGGGTCCATTCCGATGTACCTGTTGACATCCGTTTCCTGCAGTTCTGCCTTGCGTTCAGCGCCTCTTCGTAGCCTGACCTCAATATATTTTGGGGCGATAGTTATCGTTTAGAACTCTGCAGGTTTGGGAAGTGCAGTGCCCCTGAGCTCCATTTCCCAAGTCGCTTTTTTGTGAGTGGGACGCAACACGGCTGGATGGCTTCACGCCCTATTGTCGATCCGGGGTGGCAGGCTGAACCTCTGGTGAATTCTTCTTCGTGATGGGAAATGAGAGTGACATGTGCCCGACCAAACACCTCCAGCGAGTCTCTCATTGGTTCCCCCTCTTGCAGTTCATCCTGCGGACAAATTGCAGACGGTACGAAAGAGGCATGGAAAGGCGCCGAGTCTCCAAGTGGGGAGATTGTTAGTAAGGGGGCCTGAATGGAGAACACGAGCACCAGGAGATGAAAACTGAGGTGAGTTTCAGAAAGCTTTCCCGATCCCACGGTGTAGCATCCGCTGGGTTTCCAATGAGTGCTTTCGCTGTCGGAAGATTGCGTTGAACCTGGAGAGTTGGGACCCATGGAATGGGGAGCACGCAGGATTCCTTTCAAGGGTCTGCATTTGCTTTCCCAACCTCACGAATCGTCTCAGCCCCAAGAGTGTCCAGCCTTATGTCTTCTGCCGCTGGGGCTGTAGATGTGGTCAATCCTGGTTGCATGCCAGTCCCTGAACGCATTTTGGAAGAATTTCTCTCTGTTTTGCCCTGCTTGTTTCTTCTTTATGTTGGAAATGTATCCTCAGAATGGGTCTGAGCTGATTTTCCCTGCTGGTTTTAGGCCGCTTGACACACACTTGATGCACTTACACAGAGATATCAAGACTTAGCTTTTAAGATGCTTACTAGTCGGATAGATACTTGTGCGATGAAGAGGGTCTGGTGAGTCCAGTTGATTGAGCAAGGAGTAGGTCGTGTCCATTCCATATTCGGTTTTCGGAAGGGTATCTGTGCTCATTTCAAACTCGAGTTTTATGCGTCACCCCACCTCACCTTTCCCCTGAAGCAGGCATAAGTGTGTTTTCTAAAAGCGTGACTCTGTTCTGTTTGGGGATTCAGTGCATGGGGAGCGATTTTTACATTCCCTCGATAAGTGATATCATAAGTTTCTTTTTTTGTGGGACTTACTTCACTGAGGATGATCGTACCTAAATCCACTCAGGATGCTGCTACCAGCCTCATGACGTGGATTTCATGGCTGAGTGACACTCCATTGGACCTACGTAGCACCACTTGTCCACTTGTCCACTTGTCTTTGTCCACTTGTCCACTCGTCTTTGTCCACTTGGCTCTTTCCTGGGATATGAAACGTGTACCGGAGTGGAGGTTCTTGTCAAGACAGCAGCCCTCAACTTTGGGGTCCCTGTGTCTGGTTGATTTTTTCATTTTCCGAAGGTCAACGCCCATGTGTGGAAGTGCCCTATGCTCTGTGGTTCTGTGTTTTACATGGTTTGGGAAAGAGGATACACTTGTGAAGGTTGGCTGTTGGCCATTGACATCCCGCCCATCAGCTTAACAAGGCTCCCTTGACTCCGTGGGCTGTCCTGCCTTTCTGGTTTTTAGACTTTTTTCGCCTGGCCCTTTTGCCCCGGGGGGGGGCGAGAGATTTCTTTGTAGTGCTGATTTGCTCTCCCAGGTTGCTTGGTTGGCCAAAAAGGGCGTATGCGTTTTTTCCTGAATATATTCAGGAAAAAACGCATACGCCCTTTTTGGCCAACCGCATCATTGTCCACGTTCTGGCGCTTTTCATGTGCTATCGGGGCCATTCCGATGTACCCGTTGACATCCGTTTCCTGCAGTTCTGCCTTGCGTTCAGCGCCTCTTCGTAGCCTGACCTCAATATATTTTGGGGCGATAGTTATCGTTTAGAACTCTGCAGGTTTGGGAAGTGCAGTGCCCCTGAGCTCCATTTCCCAAGTCGCTTTTTTGTGAGTGGGACGCAACACGGCTGGATGGCTTCACGCCGTATTGTCGATCCGGGGTGGCAGGCTGAACCTCTGGTGAATTCTTCTTCGTGATGGGAAATGAGAGTGACATGTGCCCGACCAAACACCTCCAGCGAGTCTCTCATTGGTTCCCCCTCTTGCAGTTCATCCTGCGGACAAATTGCAGACGGTACGAAAGAGGCATGGAAAGGCGCCGAGTCTCCAAGTGGGGAGATTGTTAGTAAGGGGGCCTGAATGGAGAACACGAGCACCAGGAGATGAAAACTGAGGTGAGTTTCAGAAAGCTTTCCCGATCCCACGGTGTAGCATCCGCTGGTTTTCCAATGAGTGCTTTCGCTGTCGGAAGATTGCGTTGAACCTGGAGAGTTGGGACCCATGGAATGGGGAGCACGCAGGATTCCTTTCAAGGGTCTGCATTTGCTTTCCCAACCTCACGAATCGTCTCAGCCCCAAGAGTGTCCAGCCTTATGTCTTCTGCCGCTGGGGCTGTAGATGTGGTCAATCCTGGTTGCATGCCAGTCCCTGAACGCATTTTGGAAGAATTTCTCTCTGTTTTGCCCTGCTTGTTTCTTCTTTATGTTGGAAATGTATCCTCAGAATGGGTCTGAGCTGATTTTCCCTGCTGGTTTTAGGCCGCTTTACACACACTTGATGCACTTACACAGAGATATCAAGACTTAGCTTTTAAGATGCTTACTAGTCGGATAGATACTTGTGCGATGAACAGGGTCTGGTGAGTCCAGTTGATTGAGCAAGGAGTAGGTCGTGTCCATTCCATATTCGGTTTTCGGAAGGGTATCTGTGCTCATTTCAAACTCGAGTTTTATGCGTCACCCCACCTCACCTTTCCCCTGAAGCAGGCATAAGTGTGTTTTCTAAAAGCGTGACTCTGTTCTGTTTGGGGATTCAGTGCATGGGGAGCGATTTTTACATTCCCTCGATAAGTGATATCATAAGTTTGTTTTTTTGTGGGACTTATTTCACTGAGGATGATCGTACCTAAATCCACTCAGGATGCTGCTACCAGCCTCATGACGTGGATTTCATGGCTGAGTGACACTCCATTGGACCTACGTAGCACCACTTGTCCACTTGTCCACTTGTCTTTGTCCACTTGTCCACTCGTCTTTGTCCACTTGGCTCTTTCCTGGGATATGAAACGTGTACCGGAGTGGAGGTTCTTGTCAAGACAGCAGCCCTCAACTTTGGGGTCCCTGTGTCTGGTTGATTTTTTGATTTTCCCAAGGTCAACGCCCATGTGTGGAAGTGCCCTATGCTCTGTGGTTCTGTGTTTTCCATGGTTTGGGAAAGAGGATACACTTGTGAAGATTGGCTGTTGGCCATTGACATCCCGCCCATCAGCTTAACAAGGCTCCCTTGACTCCGTGGCCTGTCCTGCCTTTCTGGTTTTTAGACTTTTTTCGCCTGGCCCTTTTGCCCCGGGGGGGGGGGGCGAGAGATTTCTTTGTAGTGCTGATTTGCTCTCCCAGGTTGCTTGGTTGGCCAAAAAGGGCGTATGCGTTTTTTCCTGAATATATTCAGGAAAAAACGCATACGCCCTTTTTGGCCAACCGCATCATTGTCCACGTTCTGGCGCTTTTCATGTGCTATCGGGGCCATTCCGATGTACCCGTTGACATCCGTTTCCTGCAGTTCTGCCTTGCGTTCAGCGCCTCTTCGTAGCCTGACGTCAATATATTTTGGGGCGATAGTTATCGTTTAGAACTCTGCAGGTTTGGGAAGTGCAGTGCCCCTGAGCTCCATTTCCCAAATCGCTTTTTTGGGAGTGGGACGCAACACGGCTGGATGGCTTCACGCCCTATTGTCGATCCGGGGTGGCAGGCTGAACCTCTGGTGAATTCTTCTTCGTGATGGGAAATGAGAGTGACATGTGCCCGACCAAACACCTCCAGCGAGTCTCTCATTGGTTCCCCCTCTTGCAGTTCATCCTGCGGACAAATTGCAGACGGTACGAAAGAGGCATGGAAAGGCGCCGAGTCTCCAAGTGGGGAGATTGTTAGTAAGGGGGCCTGAATGGAGAACACGAGCACCAGGAAATGAAAACTGAGGTGAGTTTCAGAAAGCTTTCCCGATCCCACGGTGTAGCAACCGCTGGGTTTCCAATGAGTGCTTTCGCTGTCGGAAGATTGCGTTGAACCTGGAGAGTTGGGACCCATGGAATGGGGAGCACGCAGGATTCCTTTCAAGGGTCTGCATTTGCTTTCCCAACCTCACCAATCGTCTCAGCCCCAAGAGTGTCCAGCCTTATGTCTTCTGCCGCTGGGGCTGTAGATGTGGTCAATCCTGGTTGCATGCCAGTCCCTGAACGCATTTTGGAAGAATTTCTCTCTGTTTTGCCCTGCTTGTTTCTTCTTTATGTTGGAAATGTATCCTCAGAATGGGTCTGAGCTGATTTTCCCTGCTGGTTTTAGGCCGCTTTACACACACTTGATGCACTTACACAGAGATATCAAGACTTAGCTTTTAAGATGCTTACTAGTCGGATAGATACTTGTGCGATGAAGAGGGTCTGGTGAGTCCAGTTGATTGAGCAAGGAGTAGGTCGTGTCCATTCCATATTCGGTTTTCGGAAGGGTATCTGTGCTCATTTCAAACTCGAGTTTTATGCGTCACCCCACCTCACCTTTCCCCTGAAGCAGGCATAAGTGTGTTTTCTAAAAGCGTGACTCTGTTCTGTTTGGGGATTCAGTGCATGGGGAGCGATTTTTACATTCCCTCGATAAGTGATATCATAAGTTTCTTTTTTTGTGGGACTTATTTCACTGAGGATGATCGTACCTAAATCCACTCAGGGTGCTGCTACCAGCCTCATGACGTGGATTTCATGGCTGAGTGACACTCCATTGGACCTACGTAGCACCACTTGTCCACTTGTCCACTTGTCTTTGTCCACTTGTCCACTTGGCTCTTTCCTGGGATATGAAACGTGTACCGGAGTGGAGGTTCTTGTCAAGACAGCAGCCCTCAACTTTGGGGTCCCTGTGTCTGGTTGATTTTTTCATTTTCCCAAGGTCAACGCCCATGTGTGGAAGTGCCCTATGCTCTGTGGTTCTGTGTTTTACATGGTTTGGGAAAGAGGATACACTTGTGAAGATTGGCTGTTGGCCATTGACATCCCGCCCATCAGCTTAACAAGGCTCCCTTGACTCCGTGGGCTGTCCTGCCTTTCTGGTTTTTAGACTTTTTTCGCCTGGCCCTTTTGCCCCGGGGTGGGGGGCGAGAGATTTCTTTGTAGTGCTGATTTGCTCTCCCAGGTTGCTTGGTTGGCCAAAAAGGGCGTATGCGTTTTTTCCTGAATATATTCAGGAAAAAACGCATACGCCCTTTTTGGCCAACCGCATCATTGTCCACGTTCTGGCGCTTTTCATGTGCTATCGGGGCCATTCCGATGTACCCGTTGACATCCGTTTCCTGCAGTTCTGCCTTGCGTTCAGCGCCTCTTCGTAGCCTGACGTCAATATATTTTGGGGCGATAGTTATCGTTTAGAACTCTGCAGGTTTGGGAAGTGCAGTGCCCCTGAGCTCCATTTCCCAAGTCGCTTTTTTGGGAGTGGGACGCAACACGGCTGGATGGCTTCACGCCCTATTGTCGATCCGGGGTGGCAGGCTGAACCGCTGGTGAATTCTTCTTCGTGATGGGAAATGAGAGTGACATGTGCCCGACCAAACACCTCCAGCGAGTCTCTCATTGGTTCCCCCTCTTGCAGTTCATCCTGCGGACAAATTGCAGACGGTACGAAAGAGGCATGGAAAGGCGCCGAGTCTCCAAGTGGGGAGATTGTTAGTAAGGGGGCCTGAATGGAGAACACGAGCACCAGGAGATGAAAACTGAGGTGAGTTTCAGAAAGCTTTCCCGATCCCACGGTGTAGCAACCGCTGGGTTTCCAATGAGTGCTTTCGCTGTCGGAAGATTGCGTTGAACCTGGAGAGTTGGGACCCATGGAATGGGGAGCACGCAGGATTCCTTTCAAGGGTCTGCATTTGCTTTCCCAACCTCACGAATCGTCTCAGCCCCAAGAGTGTCCAGCCTTATGTCTTCTGCCGCTGGGGCTGTAGATGTGGTCAATCCTGGTTGCATGCCAGTCCCTGAACGCATTTTGGAAGAATTTCTCTCTGTTTTGCCCTGCTTGTTTCTTCTTTATGTTGGAAATGTATCCTCAGAATGAGTCTGAGCTGATTTTCCCTGCTGGTTTTAGGCCGCTTTACACACACTTGATGCACTTACACAGAGATATCAAGACTTAGCTTTTAAGATGCTTACTAGTCGGATAGATACTTGTGCGATGAAGAGGGTCTGGTGAGTCCAGTTGATTGAGCAAGGAGTAGGTCGTGTCCATTCCATATTCGGTTTTCGGAAGGGTATCTGTGCTCATTTCAAACTCGAGTTTTATGCGTCACCCCACCTCACCTTTCCCCTGAAGCAGGCATAAGTGTGTTTTCTAAAAGCGTGACTCTGTTCTGTTTGGGGATTCAGTGCATGGGGAGCGATTTTTACATTCCCTCGATAAGTGATATCATAAGTTTCTTTTTTTGTGGGACTTATTTCACTGAGGATGATCGTACCTAAATCCACTCAGGATGCTGCTACGAGCCTCATGACGTGGATTTCATGGCTGAGTGACACTCCATTGGACCTACGTAGCACCACTTGTCCACTTGTCCACTTGTCTTTGTCCACTTGTCCACTCGTCTTTGTCCACTTGGCTCTTTCCTGGGATATGAAACGTGTACCGGAGTGGAGGTTCTTGTCAAGACAGCAGCCCTCAACTTTGGGGTCCCTGTGTCTGGTTGATTTTTTCATTTTCCCAAGGTCAACGCCCATGTGTGGAAGTGCCCTATGCTCTGTGGTTCTGTGTTTTACATGGTTTGGGAAAGAGGATACACTTGTGAAGATTGGCTGTTGGCCATTGACATCCCGCCCATCAGCTTAACAAGGCTCCCTTGACTCCGTGGCCTGTCCTGCCTTTCTGGTTTTTAGACTTTTTTCGCCTGGCCCTTTTGCCCCGGGGTGGGGGGCGAGAGATTTCTTTGTAGTGCTGATTTGCTCTCCCAGGTTGCTTGGTTGGCCAAAAAGGGCGTATGCGTTTTTTCCTGAATATATTCAGGAAAAAACGCATACGCCCTTTTTGGCCAACCGCATCATTGTCCACGTTCTGGCGCTTTTCATGTGCTATCGGGGCCATTCCGATGTACCCGTTGACATCCGTTTCCTGCAGTTCTGCCTTGCGTTCAGCGCCTCTTCGTAGCCTGACGTCAATATATTTTGGGGCGATAGTTATCGTTTAGAACTCTGCAGGTTTGGGAAGTGCAGTGCCCCTGAGCTCCATTTCCCAAGTCGCTTTTTTGTGAGTGGGACGCAACACGGCTGGATGGCTTCACGCCCTATTGTCGATCCGGGGTGGCAGGCTGAACCGCTGGTGAATTCTTCTTCGTGATGGGAAATGAGAGTGACATGTGCTCGACCAAACACCTCCAGCGAGTCTCTCATTGGTTCCCCCTCTTGCAGTTCATCCTGCGGACAAATTGCAGACGGTACGAAAGAGGCATGGAAAGGCGCCGAGTCTCCAAGTGGGGAGATTGTTAGTAAGGGGGCCTGAATGGAGAACACGAGCACCAGGAGATGAAAACTGAGGTGAGTTTCAGAAAGCTTTCCCGATCCCACGGTGTAGCAACCGCTGGGTTTCCAATGAGTGCTTTCGCTGTCGGAAGATTGCGTTGAACCTGGAGAGTTGGGACCCATGGAATGGGGAGCACGCAGGATTCCTTTCAAGGGTCTGCATTTGCTTTCCCAACCTCACGAATCGTCTCAGCCCCAAGAGTGTCCAGCCTTATGTCTTCTGCCGCTGGGGCTGTAGATGTGGTCAATCCTGGTTGCATGCCAGTCCCTGAACGCATTTTGGAAGAATTTCTCTCTGTTTTGCCCTGCTTGTTTCTTCTTTATGTTGGAAATGTATCCTCAGAATGAGTCTGAGCTGATTTTCCCTGCTGGTTTTAGGCCGCTTTACACACACTTGATGCACTTACACAGAGATATCAAGACTTAGCTTTTAAGATGCTTACTAGTCGGATAGATACTTGTGCGATGAAGAGGGTCTGGTGAGTCCAGTTGATTGAGCAAGGAGTAGGTCGTGTCCATTCCATATTCGGTTTTCGGAAGGGTATCTGTGCTCATTTCAAACTCGAGTTTTATGCGTCACCCCACCTCACCTTTCCCCTGAAGCAGGCATAAGTGTGTTTTCTAAAAGCGTGACTCTGTTCTGTTTGGGGATTCAGTGCATGGGGAGCGATTTTTACATTCCCTCGATAAGTGATATCATAAGTTTCTTTTTTTGTGGGACTTATTTCACTGAGGATGATCGTACCTAAATCCACTCAGGATGCTGCTACGAGCCTCATGACGTGGATTTCATGGCTGAGTGACACTCCATTGGACCTACGTAGCACCACTTGTCCACTTGTCCACTTGTCTTTGTCCACTTGTCCACTCGTCTTTGTCCACTTGGCTCTTTCCTGGGATATGAAACGTGTACCGGAGTGGAGGTTCTTGTCAAGACAGCAGCCCTCAACTTTGGGGTCCCTGTGTCTGGTTGATTTTTTCATTTTCCCAAGGTCAACGCCCATGTGTGGAAGTGCCCTATGCTCTGTGGTTCTGTGTTTTACATGGTTTGGGAAAGAGGATACACTTGTGAAGATTGGCTGTTGGCCATTGACATCCCGCCCATCCGCTTAACAAGGCTCCCTTGACTCCGTGGCCTGTCCTGCCTTTCTGGTTTTTAGACTTTTTTCGCCTGGCCCTTTTGCCCCCGTGGGGGGGGCGAGAGATTTCTTTGTAGTGCTGATTTGCTCTCCCAGGTTGCTTGGTTGGCCAAAAAGGGCGTATGCGTTTTTTCCTGAATATATTCAGGAAAAAACGCATACGCCCTTTTTGGCCAACCGCATCATTGTCCACGTTCTGGCGCTTTTCATGTGCTATCGGGGCCATTCCGATGTACCCATTGACATCCGTTTCCTGCAGTTCTGCCTTGCGATCAGCGCCTCTTCGTAGCCTGACCTCAATATATTTTGGGGCGATAGTTATCGTTTAGAACTCTGCAGGTTTGGGAAGTGCAGTGCCCCTGAGCTCCATTTCCCAAGTCGCTGTTTTGGGAGTGGGACGCAACACGGCTGGATGGCTTCACGCCCTATTGTCGATCCGGGGTGGCAGGCTGAACCGCTGGTGAATTCTTCTTCGTGATGGGAAATGAGAGTGACATGTGCCCGACCAAACACCTCCAGCGAGTCTCTCATTGGTTCCCCCTCTTGCAGTTCATCCTGCGGACAAATTGCAGACGGTACGAAAGAGGCATGGAAAGGCGCCGAGTCTCCAAGTGGGGAGATTGTTAGTAAGGGGGCCTGAATGGAGAACACGAGCACCAGGAGATGAAAACTGAGGTGAGTTTCAGAAAGCTTTCCCGATCCCACGGTGTAGCATCCGCTGGGTTTCCAATGAGTGCTTTCGCTGTCGGAAGATTGCGTTGAACCTGGAGAGTTGGGACCCATGGAATGGGGAGCACGCAGGATTCCTTTCAAGGGTCTGCATTTGCTTTCCCAACCTCACCAATCGTCTCAGCCCCAAGAGTGTCCAGCCTTATGTCTTCTGCCGCTGGGGCTGTAGATGTGGTCAATCCTGGTTGCATGCCAGTCCCTGAACGCATTTTGGAAGAATTTCTCTCTGTTTTGCCCTGCTTGTTTCTTCTTTATGTTGGAAATGTATCCTCAGAATGGGTCTGAGCTGATTTTCCCTGCTGGTTTTAGGCCGCTTTACACACACTTGATGCACTTACACAGAGATATCAAGACTTAGCTTTTAAGATGCTTACTAGTCGGATAGATACTTGTGCGATGAACAGGGTCTGGTGAGTCCAGTTGATTGAGCAAGGAGTAGGTCGTGTCCATTCCATATTCGGTTTTCGGAAGGGTATCTGTGCTCATTTCAAACTCGAGTTTTATGCGTCACCCCACCTCACCTTTCCCCTGAAGCAGGCATAAGTGTGTTTTCTAAAAGCGTGACTCTGTTCTGTTTGGGGATTCAGTGCATGGGGAGCGATTTTTACATTCCCTCGATAAGTGATATCATAAGTTTCTTTTTTTGTGGGACTTATTTCACTGAGGATGATCGTACCTAAATCCACTCAGGATGCTGCTACCAGCCTCATGACGTGGATTTCATGGCTGAGTGACACTCCATTGGACCTACGTAGCACCACTTGTCCACTTGTCCACTTGTCTTTGTCCACTTGTCCACTCGTCTTTGTCCACTTGGCTCTTTCCTGGGATATGAAACGTGTACCGGAGTGGAGGTTCTTGTCAAGACAGCAGCCCTCAACTTTGGGGTCCCTGTGTCTGGTTGATTTTTTCATTTTCCGAAGGTCAACGCCCATGTGTGGAAGTGCCCTATGCTCTGTGGTTCTGTGTTTTACATGGTTTGGGAAAGAGGATACACTTGTGAAGATTGGCTGTTGGCCATTGACATCCCGCCCATCCGCTTAACAAGGCTCCCTTGACTCCGTGGCCTGTCCTGCCTTTCTGGTTTTTAGACTTTTTTCGCCTGGCCCTTTTGCCCCCGGGGGGGGGGGCGAGAGATTTCTTTGTAGTGCTGATTTGCTCTCCCAGGTTGCTTGGTTGGCCAAAAAGGGCGTATGCGTTTTTTCCTGAATATATTCAGGAAAAAACGCATACGCCCTTTTTGGCCAACCGCATCATTGTCCACGTTCTGGCGCTTTTCATGTGCTATCGGGGCCATTCCGATGTACCCATTGACATCCGTTTCCTGCAGTTCTGCCTTGCGTTCAGCGCCTCTTCGTAGCCTGACGTCAATATATTTTGGGGCGATAGTTATCGTTTAGAACTCTGCAGGTTTGGGAAGTGCAGTGCCCCTGAGCTCCATTTCCCAAGTCGCTTTTTTGGGAGTGGGACGCAACACGGCTGGATGGCTTCACGCCCTATTGTCGATCCGGGGTGGCAGGCTGAACCGCTGGTGAATTCTTCTTCGTGATGGGAAATGAGAGTGACATGTGCCCGACCAAACACCTCCAGCGAGTCTCTCATTGGTTCCCCCTCTTGCAGTTCATCCTGCGGACAAATTGCAGACGGTACGAAAGAGGCATGGAAAGGCGCCGAGTCTCCAAGTGGGGAGATTGTTAGTAAGGGGGCCTGAATGGAGAACACGAGCACCAGGAGATGAAAACTGAGGTGAGTTTCAGAAAGCTTTCCCGATCCCACGGTGTAGCATCCGCTGGGTTTCCAATGAGTGCTTTCGCTGTCCGAAGATTGCGTTGAACCTGGAGAGTTGGGACCCATGGAATGGGGAGCACGCAGGATTCCTTTCAAGGGTCTGCATTTGCTTTCCCAACCTCACCAATCGTCTCAGCCCCAAGAGTGTCCAGCCTTATGTCTTCTGCCGCTGGGGCTGTAGATGTGGTCAATCCTGGTTGCATGCCAGTCCCTGAACGCATTTTGGAAGAATTTCTCTCTGTTTTGCCCTGCTTGTTTCTTCTTTATGTTGGAAATGTATCCTCAGAATGGGTCTGAGCTGATTTTCCCTGCTGGTTTTAGGCCGCTTTACACACACTTGATGCACTTACACAGAGATATCAAGACTTAGCTTTTAAGATGCTTACTAGTCGGATAGATACTTGTGCGATGAACAGGGTCTGGTGAGTCCAGTTGATTGAGCAAGGAGTAGGTCGTGTCCATTCCATATTCGGTTTTCGGAAGGGTATCTGTGCTCATTTCAAACTCGAGTTTTATGCGTCACCCCACCTCACCTTTCCCCTGAAGCAGGCATAAGTGTGTTTTCTAAAAGCGTGACTCTGTTCTGTTTGGGGATTCAGTGCATGGGGAGCGATTTTTACATTCCCTCGATAAGTGATATCATAAGTTTCTTTTTTTGTGGGACTTATTTCACTGAGGATGATCGTACCTAAATCCACTCAGGATGCTGCTACCAGCCTCATGACGTGGATTTCATGGCTGAGTGACACTCCATTGGACCTACGTAGCACCACTTGTCCACTTGTCCACTTGTCTTTGTCCACTTGTCCACTCGTCTTTGTCCACTTGGCTCTTTCCTGGGATATGAAACGTGTACCGGAGTGGAGGTTCTTGTCAAGACAGCAGCCCTCAACTTTGGGGTCCCTGTGTCTGGTTGATATTTTCATTTTCCCAAGGTCAACGCCCATGTGTGGAAGTGCCCTATGCTCTGTGGTTCTGTGTTTCACATGGTTTGGGAAAGAGGATACACTTGTGAAGATTGGCTGTTGGCCATTGACATCCCGCCCATCAGCTTAACAAGGCTCCCTTGACTCCGTGGCCTGTCCTGCCTTTCTGGTTTTTAGACTTTTTTCGCCTGGCCCTTTTGCCCCGGGGGGGGGCGAGAGATTTCTTTGTAGTGCTGATTTGCTCTCCCAGGTTGCTTGGTTGGCCAAAAAGGGCGTATGCGTTTTTTCCTGAAACGCACACGCCCTTTTTGGCCAACCGCATCATTGTCCACGTTCTGGCGCTTTTCATGTGCTATCGGGGCCATTCCGATGTACCCGTTGACATCCGTTTCCTGCAGTTCTGCCTTGCGTTCAGCGCCTCTTCGTAGCCTGACCTCAATATATTTTGGGGCGATAGTTATCGTTTAGAACTCTGCAGGTTTGGGAAGTGCAGTGCCCCTGAGCTCCATTTCCCAAGTCGCTTTTTTGGGAGTGGGACGCAACACGGCTGGATGGCTTCACGCCCTATTGTCGATCCGGGGTGGCAGGCTGAACCGCTGGTGAATTCTTCTTCGTGATGGGAAATGAGAGTGACATGTGCCCGACCAAACACCTCCAGCGAGTCTCTCATTGGTTCCCCCTCTTGCAGTTCATCCTGCGGACAAATTGCAGACGGTACGAAAGAGGCATGGAAAGGCGCCGAGTCTCCAAGTGGGGAGATTGTTAGTAAGGGGGCCTGAATGGAGAACACGAGCACCAGGAGATGAAAACTGAGGTGAGTTTCAGAAAGCTTTCCCGATCCCACGGTGTAGCATCCGCTGGGTTTCCAATGAGTGCTTTCGCTGTCGGAAGATTGCGTTGAACCTGGAGAGTTGGGACCCATGGAATGGGGAGCACGCAGGATTCCTTTCAAGGGTCTGCATTTGCTTTCCCAACCTCACGAATCGTCTCAGCCCCAAGAGTGTCCAGCCTTATGTCTTCTGCCGCTGGGGCTGTAGATGTGGTCAATCCTGGTTGCATGCCAGTCCCTGAACGCATTTTGGAAGAATTTCTCTCTGTTTTGCCCTGCTTGTTTCTTCTTTATGTTGGAAATGTATCCTCAGAATGGGTCTGAGCTGATTTTCCCTGCTGGTTTTAGGCCGCTTTACACACACTTGATGCACTTACACAGAGATATCAAGACTTAGCTTTTAAGATGCTTACTAGTCGGATAGATACTTGTGCGATGAACAGGGTCTGGTGAGTCCAGTTGATTGAGCAAGGAGTAGGTCGTGTCCATTCCATATTCGGTTTTCGGAAGGGTATCTGTGCTCATTTCAAACTCGAGTTTTATGCGTCACCCCACCTCACCTTTCCCCTGAAGCAGGCATAAGTGTGTTTTCTAAAAGCGTGACTCTGTTCTGTTTGGGGATTCAGTGCATGGGGAGCGATTTTTACATTCCCTCGATAAGTGATATCATAAGTTTCTTTTTTTGTGGGACTTATTTCACTGAGGATGATCGTACCTAAATCCACTCAGGATGCTGCTACCAGCCTCATGACGTGGATTTCATGGCTGAGTGACACTCCATTGGACCTACGTAGCACCACTTGTCCACTTGTCCACTTGTCTTTGTCCACTTGTCCACTCGTCTTTGTCCACTTGGCTCTTTCCTGGGATATGAAACGTGTACCGGAGTGGAGGTTCTTGTCAAGACAGCAGCCCTCAACTTTGGGGTCCCTGTGTCTGGTTGATTTTTTGATTTTCCCAAGGTCAACGCCCATGTGTGGAAGTGCCCTATGCTCTGTGGTTCTGTGTTTTCCATGGTTTGGGAAAGAGGATACACTTGTGAAGATTGGCTGTTGGCCATTGACATCCCGCCCATCAGCTTAACAAGGCTCCCTTGACTCCGTGGGCTGTCCTGCCTTTCTGGTTTTTAGACTTTTTTCGCCTGGCCCTTTTGCCCCGGGGGGGGGGCGAGAGATTTCTTTGTAGTGCTGATTTGCTCTCCCAGGTTGCTTGGTTGGCCAAAAAGGGCGTATGCGTTTTTTCCTGAATATATTCAGGAAAAAACGCATACGCCCTTTTTGGCCAACCGCATCATTGTCCACGTTCTGGCGCTTTTCATGTGCTATCGGGGCCATTCCGATGTACCCGTTGACATCCGTTTCCTGCAGTTCTGCCTTGCGTTCAGCGCCTCTTCGTAGCCTGACGTCAATATATTTTGGGGCGATAGTTATCGTTTAGAACTCTGCAGGTTTGGGAAGTGCAGTGCCCCTGAGCTCCATTTCCCAAGTCGCTTTTTTGTGAGTGGGACGCAACACGGCTGGATGGCTTCACGCCCTATTGTCGATCCGGGGTGGCAGGCTGAACCGCTGGTGAATTCTTCTTCGTGATGGGAAATGAGAGTGACATGTGCTCGACCAAACACCTCCAGCGAGTCTCTCATTGGTTCCCCCTCTTGCAGTTCATCCTGCGGACAAATTGCAGACGGTACGAAAGAGGCATGGAAAGGCGCCGAGTCTCCAAGTGGGGAGATTGTTAGTAAGGGGGCCTGAATGGAGAACACGAGCACCAGGAGATGAAAACTGAGGTGAGTTTCAGAAAGCTTTCCCGATCCCACGGTGTAGCAACCGCTGGGTTTCCAATGAGTGCTTTCGCTGTCGGAAGATTGCGTTGAACCTGGAGAGTTGGGACCCATGGAATGGGGAGCACGCAGGATTCCTTTCAAGGGTCTGCATTTGCTTTCCCAACCTCACCAATCGTCTCAGCCCCAAGAGTGTCCAGCCTTATGTCTTCTGCCGCTGGGGCTGTAGATGTGGTCAATCCTGGTTGCATGCCAGTCCCTGAACGCATTTTGGAAGAATTTCTCTCTGTTTTGCCCTGCTTGTTTCTTCTTTATGTTGGAAATGTATCCTCAGAATGAGTCTGAGCTGATTTTCCCTGCTGGTTTTAGGCCGCTTTACACACACTTGATGCACTTACACAGAGATATCAAGACTTAGCTTTTAAGATGCTTACTAGTCGGATAGATACTTGTGCGATGAAGAGGGTCTGGTGAGTCCAGTTGATTGAGCAAGGAGTAGGTCGTGTCCATTCCATATTCGGTTTTCGGAAGGGTATCTGTGCTCATTTCAAACTCGAGTTTTATGCGTCACCCCACCTCACCTTTCCCCTGAAGCAGGCATAAGTGTGTTTTCTAAAAGCGTGACTCTGTTCTGTTTGGGGATTCAGTGCATGGGGAGCGATTTTTACATTCCCTCGATAAGTGATATCATAAGTTTCTTTTTTTGTGGGACTTATTTCACTGAGGATGATCGTACCTAAATCCACTCAGGATGCTGCTACGAGCCTCATGACGTGGATTTCATGGCTGAGTGACACTCCATTGGACCTACGTAGCACCACTTGTCCACTTGTCCACTTGTCTTTGTCCACTTGTCCACTCGTCTTTGTCCACTTGGCTCTTTCCTGGGATATGAAACGTGTACCGGAGTGGAGGTTCTTGTCAAGACAGCAGCCCTCAACTTTGGGGTCCCTGTGTCTGGTTGATTTTTTCATTTTCCCAAGGTCAACGCCCATGTGTGGAAGTGCCCTATGCTCTGTGGTTCTGTGTTTTACATGGTTTGGGAAAGAGGATACACTTGTGAAGATTGGCTGTTGGCCATTGACATCCCGCCCATCCGCTTAACAAGGCTCCCTTGACTCCGTGGCCTGTCCTGCCTTTCTGGTTTTTAGACTTTTTTCGCCTGGCCCTTTTGCCCCCGTGGGGGGGGGCGAGAGATTTCTTTGTAGTGCTGATTTGCTCTCCCAGGTTGCTTGGTTGGCCAAAAAGGGCGTATGCGTTTTTTCCTGAATATATTCAGGAAAAAACGCATACGCCCTTTTTGGCCAACCGCATCATTGTCCACGTTCTGGCGCTTTTCATGTGCTATCGGGGCCATTCCGATGTACCCATTGACATCCGTTTCCTGCAGTTCTGCCTTGCGATCAGCGCCTCTTCGTAGCCTGACCTCAATATATTTTGGGGCGATAGTTATCGTTTAGAACTCTGCAGGTTTGGGAAGTGCAGTGCCCCTGAGCTCCATTTCCCAAGTCGCTGTTTTGGGAGTGGGACGCAACACGGCTGGATGGCTTCACGCCCTATTGTCGATCCGGGGTGGCAGGCTGAACCGCTGGTGAATTCTTCTTCGTGATGGGAAATGAGAGTGACATGTGCCCGACCAAACACCTCCAGCGAGTCTCTCATTGGTTCCCCCTCTTGCAGTTCATCCTGCGGACAAATTGCAGACGGTACGAAAGAGGCATGGAAAGGCGCCGAGTCTCCAAGTGGGGAGATTGTTAGTAAGGGGGCCTGAATGGAGAACACGAGCACCAGGAGATGAAAACTGAGGTGAGTTTCAGAAAGCTTTCCCGATCCCACGGTGTAGCATCCGCTGGGTTTCCAATGAGTGCTTTCGCTGTCGGAAGATTGCGTTGAACCTGGAGAGTTGGGACCCATGGAATGGGGAGCACGCAGGATTCCTTTCAAGGGTCTGCATTTGCTTTCCCAACCTCACCAATCGTCTCAGCCCCAAGAGTGTCCAGCCTTATGTCTTCTGCCGCTGGGGCTGTAGATGTGGTCAATCCTGGTTGCATGCCAGTCCCTGAACGCATTTTGGAAGAATTTCTCTCTGTTTTGCCCTGCTTGTTTCTTCTTTATGTTGGAAATGTATCCTCAGAATGGGTCTGAGCTGATTTTCCCTGCTGGTTTTAGGCCGCTTTACACACACTTGATGCACTTACACAGAGATATCAAGACTTAGCTTTGAAGATGCTTACTAGTCGGATAGATACTTGTGCGATGAACAGGGTCTGGTGAGTCCAGTTGATTGAGCAAGGAGTAGGTCGTGTCCATTCCATATTCGGTTTTCGGAAGGGTATCTGTGCTCATTTCAAACTCGAGTTTTATGCGTCACCCCACCTCACCTTTCCCCTGAAGCAGGCATAAGTGTGTTTTCTAAAAGCGTGACTCTGTTCTGTTTGGGGATTCAGTGCATGGGGAGCGATTTTTACATTCCCTCGATAAGTGATATCATAAGTTTCTTTTTTTGTGGGACTTATTTCACTGAGGATGATCGTACCTAAATCCACTCAGGATGCTGCTACCAGCCTCATGACGTGGATTTCATGGCTGAGTGACACTCCATTGGACCTACGTAGCACCACTTGTCCACTTGTCCACTTGTCTTTGTCCACTTGTCCACTCGTCTTTGTCCACTTGGCTCTTTCCTGGGATATGAAACGTGTACCGGAGTGGAGGTTCTTGTCAAGACAGCAGCCCTCAACTTTGGGGTCCCTGTGTCTGGTTGATTTTTTCATTTTCCGAAGGTCAACGCCCATGTGTGGAAGTGCCCTATGCTCTGTGGTTCTGTGTTTTACATGGTTTGGGAAAGAGGATACACTTGTGAAGATTGGCTGTTGGCCATTGACATCCCGCCCATCCGCTTAACAAGGCTCCCTTGACTCCGTGGCCTGTCCTGCCTTTCTGGTTTTTAGACTTTTTTCGCCTGGCCCTTTTGCCCCCGGGGGGGGGGGCGAGAGATTTCTTTGTAGTGCTGATTTGCTCTCCCAGGTTGCTTGGTTGGCCAAAAAGGGCGTATGCGTTTTTTCCTGAATATATTCAGGAAAAAACGCATACGCCCTTTTTGGCCAACCGCATCATTGTCCACGTTCTGGCGCTTTTCATGTGCTATCGGGGCCATTCCGATGTACCCATTGACATCCGTTTCCTGCAGTTCTGCCTTGCGTTCAGCGCCTCTTCGTAGCCTGACGTCAATATATTTTGGGGCGATAGTTATCGTTTAGAACTCTGCAGGTTTGGGAAGTGCAGTGCCCCTGAGCTCCATTTCCCAAGTCGCTTTTTTGGGAGTGGGACGCAACACGGCTGGATGGCTTCACGCCCTATTGTCGATCCGGGGTGGCAGGCTGAACCGCTGGTGAATTCTTCTTCGTGATGGGAAATGAGAGTGACATGTGCCCGACCAAACACCTCCAGCGAGTCTCTCATTGGTTCCCCCTCTTGCAGTTCATCCTGCGGACAAATTGCAGACGGTACGAAAGAGGCATGGAAAGGCGCCGAGTCTCCAAGTGGGGAGATTGTTAGTAAGGGGGCCTGAATGGAGAACACGAGCACCAGGAGATGAAAACTGAGGTGAGTTTCAGAAAGCTTTCCCGATCCCACGGTGTAGCATCCGCTGGGTTTCCAATGAGTGCTTTCGCTGTCCGAAGATTGCGTTGAACCTGGAGAGTTGGGACCCATGGAATGGGGAGCACGCAGGATTCCTTTCAAGGGTCTGCATTTGCTTTCCCAACCTCACCAATCGTCTCAGCCCCAAGAGTGTCCAGCCTTATGTCTTCTGCCGCTGGGGCTGTAGATGTGGTCAATCCTGGTTGCATGCCAGTCCCTGAACGCATTTTGGAAGAATTTCTCTCTGTTTTGCCCTGCTTGTTTCTTCTTTATGTTGGAAATGTATCCTCAGAATGGGTCTGAGCTGATTTTCCCTGCTGGTTTTAGGCCGCTTGACACACACTTGATGCACTTACACAGAGATATCAAGACTTAGCTTTTAAGATGCTTACTAGTCGGATAGATACTTGTGCGATGAACAGGGTCTGGTGAGTCCAGTTGATTGAGCAAGGAGTAGGTCGTGTCCATTCCATATTCGGTTTTCGGAAGGGTATCTGTGCTCATTTCAAACTCGAGTTTTATGCGTCACCCCACCTCACCTTTCCCCTGAAGCAGGCATAAGTGTGTTTTCTAAAAGCGTGACTCTGTTCTGTTTGGGGATTCAGTGCATGGGGAGCGATTTTTACATTCCCTCGATAAGTGATATCATAAGTTTCTTTTTTTGTGGGACTTATTTCACTGAGGATGATCGTACCTAAATCCACTCAGGATGCTGCTACCAGCCTCATGACGTGGATTTCATGGCTGAGTGACACTCCATTGGACCTACGTAGCACCACTTGTCCACTTGTCCACTTGTCTTTGTCCACTTGTCCACTCGTCTTTGTCCACTTGGCTCTTTCCTGGGATATGAAACGTGTACCGGAGTGGAGGTTCTTGTCAAGACAGCAGCCCTCAACTTTGGGGTCCCTGTGTCTGGTTGATATTTTCATTTTCCCAAGGTCAACGCCCATGTGTGGAAGTGCCCTATGCTCTGTGGTTCTGTGTTTCACATGGTTTGGGAAAGAGGATACACTTGTGAAGATTGGCTGTTGGCCATTGACATCCCGCCCATCAGCTTAACAAGGCTCCCTTGACTCCGTGGCCTGTCCTGCCTTTCTGGTTTTTAGACTTTTTTCGCCTGGCCCTTTTGCCCCGGGGGGGGGCGAGAGATTTCTTTGTAGTGCTGATTTGCTCTCCCAGGTTGCTTGGTTGGCCAAAAAGGGCGTATGCGTTTTTTCCTGAAACGCACACGCCCTTTTTGGCCAACCGCATCATTGTCCACGTTCTGGCGCTTTTCATGTGCTATCGGGGCCATTCCGATGTACCCGTTGACATCCGTTTCCTGCAGTTCTGCCTTGCGTTCAGCGCCTCTTCGTAGCCTGACCTCAATATATTTTGGGGCGATAGTTATCGTTTAGAACTCTGCAGGTTTGGGAAGTGCAGTGCCCCTGAGCTCCATTTCCCAAGTCGCTTTTTTGGGAGTGGGACGCAACACGGCTGGATGGCTTCACGCCCTATTGTCGATCCGGGGTGGCAGGCTGAACCGCTGGTGAATTCTTCTTCGTGATGGGAAATGAGAGTGACATGTGCCCGACCAAACACCTCCAGCGAGTCTCTCATTGGTTCCCCCTCTTGCAGTTCATCCTGCGGACAAATTGCAGACGGTACGAAAGAGGCATGGAAAGGCGCCGAGTCTCCAAGTGGGGAGATTGTTAGTAAGGGGGCCTGAATGGAGAACACGAGCACCAGGAGATGAAAACTGAGGTGAGTTTCAGAAAGCTTTCCCGATCCCACGGTGTAGCATCCGCTGGGTTTCCAATGAGTGCTTTCGCTGTCGGAAGATTGCGTTGAACCTGGAGAGTTGGGACCCATGGAATGGGGAGCACGCAGGATTCCTTTCAAGGGTCTGCATTTGCTTTCCCAACCTCACGAATCGTCTCAGCCCCAAGAGTGTCCAGCCTTATGTCTTCTGCCGCTGGGGCTGTAGATGTGGTCAATCCTGGTTGCATGCCAGTCCCTGAACGCATTTTGGAAGAATTTCTCTCTGTTTTGCCCTGCTTGTTTCTTCTTTATGTTGGAAATGTATCCTCAGAATGGGTCTGAGCTGATTTTCCCTGCTGGTTTTAGGCCGCTTTACACACACTTGATGCACTTACACAGAGATATCAAGACTTAGCTTTTAAGATGCTTACTAGTCGGATAGATACTTGTGCGATGAACAGGGTCTGGTGAGTCCAGTTGATTGAGCAAGGAGTAGGTCGTGTCCATTCCATATTCGGTTTTCGGAAGGGTATCTGTGCTCATTTCAAACTCGAGTTTTATGCGTCACCCCACCTCACCTTTCCCCTGAAGCAGGCATAAGTGTGTTTTCTAAAAGCGTGACTCTGTTCTGTTTGGGGATTCAGTGCATGGGGAGCGATTTTTACATTCCCTCGATAAGTGATATCATAAGTTTGTTTTTTTGTGGGACTTATTTCACTGAGGATGATCGTACCTAAATCCACTCAGGATGCTGCTACCAGCCTCATGACGTGGATTTCATGGCTGAGTGACACTCCATTGGACCTACGTAGCACCACTTGTCCACTTGTCCACTTGTCTTTGTCCACTTGTCCACTCGTCTTTGTCCACTTGGCTCTTTCCTGGGATATGAAACGTGTACCGGAGTGGAGGTTCTTGTCAAGACAGCAGCCCTCAACTTTGGGGTCCCTGTGTCTGGTTGATTTTTTGATTTTCCCAAGGTCAACGCCCATGTGTGGAAGTGCCCTATGCTCTGTGGTTCTGTGTTTTCCATGGTTTGGGAAAGAGGATACACTTGTGAAGATTGGCTGTTGGCCATTGACATCCCGCCCATCAGCTTAACAAGGCTCCCTTGACTCCGTGGCCTGTCCTGCCTTTCTGGTTTTTAGACTTTTTTCGCCTGGCCCTTTTGCCCCGGGGGGGGGGCGAGAGATTTCTTTGTAGTGCTGATTTGCTCTCCCAGGTTGCTTGGTTGGCCAAAAAGGGCGTATGCGTTTTTTCCTGAATATATTCAGGAAAAAACGCATACGCCCTTTTTGGCCAACCGCATCATTGTCCACGTTCTGGCGCTTTTCATGTGCTATCGGGGCCATTCCGATGTACCCGTTGACATCCGTTTCCTGCAGTTCTGCCTTGCGTTCAGCGCCTCTTCGTAGCCTGACCTCAATATATTTTGGGGCGATAGTTATCGTTTAGAACTCTGCAGGTTTGGGAAGTGCAGTGCCCCTGAGCTCCATTTCCCAAGTCGCTTTTTTGGGAGTGGGACGCAACACGGCTGGATGGCTTCACGCCCTATTGTCGATCCGGGGTGGCAGGCTGAACCTCTGGTGAATTCTTCTTCGTGATGGGAAATGAGAGTGACATGTGCCCGACCAAACACCTCCAGCGAGTCTCTCATTGGTTCCCCCTCTTGCAGTTCATCCTGCGGACAAATTGCAGACGGTACGAAAGAGGCATGGAAAGGCGCCGAGTCTCCAAGTGGGGAGATTGTTAGTAAGGGGGCCTGAATGGAGAACACGAGCACCAGGAGATGAAAACTGAGGTGAGTTTCAGAAAGCTTTCCCGATCCCACGGTGTAGCATCCGCTGGGTTTCCAATGAGTGCTTTCGCTGTCGGAAGATTGCGTTGAACCTGGAGAGTTGGGACCCATGGAATGGGGAGCACGCAGGATTCCTTTCAAGGGTCTGCATTTGCTTTCCCAACCTCACGAATCGTCTCAGCACCAAGAGTGTCCAGCCTTATGTCTTCTGCCGCTGGGGCTGTAGATGTGGTCAATCCTGGTTGCATGCCAGTCCCTGAACGCATTTTGGAAGAATTTCTCTCTGTTTTGCCCTGCTTGTTTCTTCTTTATGTTGGAAATGTATCCTCAGAATGGGTCTGAGCTGATTTTCCCTGCTGGTTTTAGGCCGCTTTACACACACTTGATGCACTTACACAGAGATATCAAGACTTAGCTTTGAAGATGCTTACTAGTCGGATAGATACTTGTGCGATGAACAGGGTCTGGTGAGTCCAGTTGATTGAGCAAGGAGTAGGTCGTGTCCATTCCATATTCGGTTTTCGGAAGGGTATCTGTGCTCATTTCAAACTCGAGTTTTATGCGTCACCCCACCTCACCTTTCCCCTGAAGCAGGCATAAGTGTGTTTTCTAAAAGCGTGACTCTGTTCTGTTTGGGGATTCAGTGCATGGGGAGCGATTTTTACATTCCCTCGATAAGTGATATCATAAGTTTCTTTTTTTGTGGGACTTATTTCACTGAGGATGATCGTACCTAAATCCACTCAGGATGCTGCTACCAGCCTCATGACGTGGATTTCATGGCTGAGTGACACTCCATTGGACCTACGTAGCACCACTTGTCCACTTGTCCACTTGTGTTTGTCCACTTGTCCACTCGTCTTTGTCCACTTGGCTCTTTCCTGGGATATGAAACGTGTACCGGAGTGGAGGTTCTTGTCAAGACAGCAGCCCTCAACTTTGGGGTCCCTGTGTCTGGTTGATATTTTCATTTTCCCAAGGTCAACGCCCATGTGTGGAAGTGCCCTATGCTCTGTGGTTCTGTGTTTCACATGGTTTGGGAAAGAGGATACACTTGTGAAGATTGGCTGTTGGCCATTGACATCCCGCCCATCAGCTTAACAAGGCTCCCTTGACTCCGTGGCCTGTCCTGCCTTTCTGGTTTTTAGACTTTTTTCGCCTGGCCCTTTTGCCCCGGGGTGGGGGGGGCGAGAGATTTCTTTGTAGTGCTGATTTGCTCTCCCAGGTTGCTTGGTTGGCCAAAAAGGGCGTATGCGTTTTTTCCTGAATATATTCAGGAAAAAACGCATACGCCCTTTTTGGCCAACCGCATCATTGTCCACGTTCTGGCGCTTTTCATGTGCTATCGGGGCCATTCCGATGTACCCGTTGACATCCGTTTCCTGCAGTTCTGCCTTGCGTTCAGCGCCTCTTCGTAGCCTGACGTCAATATATTTTGGGGCGATAGTTATCGTTTAGAACTCTGCAGGTTTGGGAAGTGCAGTGCCCCTGAGCTCCATTTCCCAAATCGCTTTTTTGGGAGTGGGACGCAACACGGCTGGATGGCTTCACGCCCTATTGTCGATCCGGGGTGGCAGGCTGAACCGCTGGTGAATTCTTCTTCGTGATGGGAAATGAGAGTGACATGTGCCCGACCAAACACCTCCAGCGAGTCTCTCATTGGTTCCCCCTCTTGCAGTTCATCCTGCGGACAAATTGCAGACGGTACGAAAGAGGCATGGAAAGGCGCCGAGTCTCCAAGTGGGGAGATTGTTAGTAAGGGGGCCTGAATGGAGAACACGAGCACCAGGAGATGACAACTGAGGTGAGTTTCAGAAAGCTTTCCCGATCCCACGGTGTAGCAACCGCTGGGTTTCCAATGAGTGCTTTCGCTGTCGGAAGATTGCGTTGAACCTGGAGAGTTGGGACCCATGGAATGGGGAGCACGCAGGATTCCTTTCAAGGGTCTGCATTTGCTTTCCCAACCTCACCAATCGTCTCAGCCCCAAGAGTGTCCAGCCTTATGTCTTCTGCCGCTGGGGCTGTAGATGTGGTCAATCCTGGTTGCATGCCAGTCCCTGAACGCATTTTGGAAGAATTTCTCTCTGTTTTGCCCTGCTTGTTTCTTCTTTATGTTGGAAATGTATCCTCAGAATGGGTCTGAGCTGATTTTCCCTGCTGGTTTTAGGCCGCTTTACACACACTTGATGCACTTACACAGAGATATCAAGACTTAGCTTTTAAGATGCTTACTAGTCGGATAGATACTTGTGCGATGAACAGGGTCTGGTGAGTCCAGTTGATTGAGCAAGGAGTAGGTCATGTCCATTCCATATTCGGTTTTCGGAAGGGTATCTGTGCTCATTTCAAACTCGAGTTTTATGCGTCACCCCACCTCACCTTTCCCCTGAAGCAGGCATAAGTGTGTTTTCTAAAAGCGTGACTCTGTTCTGTTTGGGGATTCAGTGCATGGGGAGCGATTTTTACATTCCCTCGATAAGTGATATCATAAGTTTCTTTTTTTGTGGGACTTATTTCACTGAGGATGATCGTACCTAAATCCACTCAGGGTGCTGCTACCAGCCTCATGACGTGGATTTCATGGCTGAGTGACACTCCATTGGACCTACGTAGCACCACTTGTCCACTTGTCCACTTGTCTTTGTCCACTTGTCCACTTGGCTCTTTCCTGGGATATGAAACGTGTACCGGAGTGGAGGTTCTTGTCAAGACAGCAGCCCTCAACTTTGGGGTCCCTGTGTCTGGTTGATTTTTTCATTTTCCCAAGGTCAACGCCCATGTGTGGAAGTGCCCTATGCTCTGTGGTTCTGTGTTTTACATGGTTTGGGAAAGAGGATACACTTGTGAAGATTGGCTGTTGGCCATTGACATCCCGCCCATCAGCTTAACAAGGCTCCCTTGACTCCGTGGGCTGTCCTGCCTTTCTGGTTTTTAGACTTTTTTCGCCTGGCCCTTTTGCCCCGGGGTGGGGGGCGAGAGATTTCTTTGTAGTGCTGATTTGCTCTCCCAGGTTGCTTGGTTGGCCAAAAAGGGCGTATGCGTTTTTTCCTGAATATATTCAGGAAAAAACGCATACGCCCTTTTTGGCCAACCGCATCATTGTCCACGTTCTGGCGCTTTTCATGTGCTATCGGGGCCATTCCGATGTACCCGTTGACATCCGTTTCCTGCAGTTCTGCCTTGCGTTCAGCGCCTCTTCGTAGCCTGACGTCAATATATTTTGGGGCGATAGTTATCGTTTAGAACTCTGCAGGTTTGGGAAGTGCAGTGCCCCTGAGCTCCATTTCCCAAGTCGCTTTTTTGGGAGTGGGACGCAACACGGCTGGATGGCTTCACGCCCTATTGTCGATCCGGGGTGGCAGGCTGAACCGCTGGTGAATTCTTCTTCGTGATGGGAAATGAGAGTGACATGTGCCCGACCAAACACCTCCAGCGAGTCTCTCATTGGTTCCCCCTCCTGCAGTTCATCCTGCGGACAAATTGCAGACGGTACGAAAGAGGCATGGAAAGGCGCCGAGTCTCCAAGTGGGGAGATTGTTAGTAAGGGGGCCTGAATGGAGAACACGAGCACCAGGAGATGAAAACTGAGGTGAGTTTCAGAAAGCTTTCCCGATCCCACGGTGTAGCAACCGCTGGGTTTCCAATGAGTGCTTTCGCTGTCGGAAGATTGCGTTGAACCTGGAGAGTTGGGACCCATGGAATGGGGAGCACGCAGGATTCCTTTCAAGGGTCTGCATTTGCTTTCCCAACCTCACGAATCGTCTCAGCCCCAAGAGTGTCCAGCCTTATGTCTTCTGCCGCTGGGGCTGTAGATGTGGTCAATCCTGGTTGCATGCCAGTCCCTGAACGCATTTTGGAAGAATTTCTCTCTGTTTTGCCCTGCTTGTTTCTTCTTTTTGTTGGAAATGTATCCTCAGAATGAGTCTGAGCTGATTTTCCCTGCTGGTTTTAGGCCGCTTTACACACACTTGATGCACTTACACAGAGATATCAAGACTTAGCTTTTAAGATGGTTACTAGTCGGATAGATACTTGTGCGATGAAGAGGGTCTGGTGAGTCCAGTTGATTGAGCAAGGAGTAGGTCGTGTCCATTCCATATTCGGTTTTCGGAAGGGTATCTGTGCTCATTTCAAACTCGAGTTTTATGCGTCACCCCACCTCACCTTTCCCCTGAAGCAGGCATAAGTGTGTTTTCTAAAAGCGTGACTCTGTTCTGTTTGGGGATTCAGTGCATGGGGAGCGATTTTTACATTCCCTCGATAAGTGATATCATAAGTTTCTTTTTTTGTGGGACTTATTTCACTGAGGATGATCGTACCTAAATCCACTCAGGATGCTGCTACCAGCCTCATGACGTGGATTTCATGGCTGAGTGACACTCCATTGGACCTACGTAGCACCACTTGTCCACTTGTCCACTTGTCTTTGTCCACTTGTCCACTCGTCTTTGTCCACTTGGCTCTTTCCTGGGATATGAAACGTGTACCGGAGTGGAGGTTCTTGTCAAGACAGCAGCCCTCAACTTTGGGGTCCCTGTGTCTGGTTGATTTTTTCATTTTCCCAAGGTCAACGCCCATGTGTGGAAGTGCCCTATGCTCTGTGGTTCTGTGTTTTACATGGTTTGGGAAAGAGGATACACTTGTGAAGATTGGCTGTTGGCCATTGACATCCCGCCCATCCGCTTAACAAGGCTCCCTTGACTCCGTGGCCTGTCCTGCCTTTCTGGTTTTTAGACTTTTTTCGCCTGGCCCTTTTGCCCCCGTGGGGGGGGCGAGAGATTTCTTTGTAGTGCTGATTTGCTCTCCCAGGTTGCTTGGTTGGCCAAAAAGGACGTATGCGTTTTTTCCTGAATATATTCAGGAAAAAACGCATACGCCCTTTTTGGCCAACCGCATCATTGTCCACGTTCTGGCGCTTTTCATGTGCTATCGGGGCCATTCCGATGTACCCATTGACATCCGTTTCCTGCAGTTCTGCCTTGCGTTCAGCGCCTCTTCGTAGCCTGACCTCAATATATTTTGGGGCGATAGTTATCGTTTAGAACTCTGCAGGTTTGGGAAGTGCAGTGCCCCTGAGCTCCATTTCCCAAGTCGCTTTTTTGGGAGTGGGACGCAACACGGCTGGATGGCTTCACGCCCTATTGTCGATCCGGGGTGGCAGGCTGAACCGCTGGTGAATTCTTCTTCGTGATGGGAAATGAGAGTGACATGTGCCCGACCAAACACCTCCAGCGAGTCTCTCATTGGTTCCCCCTCTTGCAGTTCATCCTGCGGACAAATTGCAGACGGTACGAAAGAGGCATGGAAAGGCGCCGAGTCTCCAAGTGGGGAGATTGTTAGTAAGGGGGCCTGAATGGAGAACACGAGCACCAGGAGATGAAAACTGAGGTGAGTTTCAGAAAGCTTTCCCGATCCCACGGTGTAGCATCCGCTGGGTTTCCAATGAGTGCTTTCGCTGTCGGAAGATTGCGTTGAACCTGGAGAGTTGGGACCCATGGAATGGGGAGCACGCAGGATTCCTTTCAAGGGTCTGCATTTGCTTTCCCAACCTCACCAATCGTCTCAGCCCCAAGAGTGTCCAGCCTTATGTCTTCTGCCGCTGGGGCTGTAGATGTGGTCAATCCTGGTTGCATGCCAGTCCCTGAACGCATTTTGGAAGAATTTCTCTCTGTTTTGCCCTGCTTGTTTCTTCTTTATGTTGGAAATGTATCCTCAGAATGGGTCTGAGCTGATTTTCCCTGCTGGTTTTAGGCCGCTTTACACACACTTGATGCACTTACACAGAGATATCAAGACTTAGCTTTTAAGATGCTTACTAGTCGGATAGATACTTGTGCGATGAAGAGGGTCTGGTGAGTCCAGTTGATTGAGCAAGGAGTAGGTCGTGTCCATTCCATATTCGGTTTTCGGAAGGGTATCTGTGCTCATTTCAAACTCGAGTTTTATGCGTCACCCCACCTCACCTTTCCCCTGAAGCAGGCATAAGTGTGTTTTCTAAAAGCGTGACTCTGTTCTGTTTGGGGATTCAGTGCATGGGGAGCGATTTTTACATTCCCTCGATAAGTGATATCATAAGTTTCTTTTTTTGTGGGACTTATTTCACTGAGGATGATCGTACCTAAATCCACTCAGGATGCTGCTACCAGCCTCATGACGTGGATTTCATGGCTGAGTGACACTCCATTGGACCTACGTAGCACCACTTGTCCACTTGTCCACTTGTCTTTGTCCACTTGTCCACTCGTCTTTGTCCACTTGGCTCTTTCCTGGGATATGAAACGTGTACCGGAGTGGAGGTTCTTGTCAAGACAGCAGCCCTCAACTTTGGGGTCCCTGTGTCTGGTTGATTTTTTTCATTTTCCCAAGGTCAACGCCCATGTGTGGAAGTGCCCTATGCTCTGTGGTTCTGTGTTTTCCATGGTTTGGGAAAGAGGATACACTTGTGAAGATTGGCTGTTGGCCATTGACATCCCGCCCATCAGCTTAACAAGGCTCCCTTGACTCCGTGGCCTGTCCTGCCTTTCTGGTGTTTAGACTTTTTTCGCCTGGCCCTTTTGCCCCGGGGGGGGCGAGAGATTTCTTTGTAGTGCTGATTTGCTCTCCCAGGTTGCTTGGTTGGCCAAAAAGGGCGTATGCGTTTTTTCCTGAATATATTCAGGAAAAAACGCATACGCCCTTTTTGGCCAACCGCATCATTGTCCACGTTCTGGCGCTTTTCATGTGCTATCGGGGCCATTCCGATGTACCCGTTGACATCCGTTTCCTGCAGTTCTGCCTTGCGTTCAGCGCCTCTTCGTAGCCTGACCTCAATATATTTTGGGGCGATAGTTATCGTTTAGAACTCTGCAGGTTTGGGAAGTGCAGTGCCCCTGAGCTCCATTTCCCAAGTCGCTTTTTTGTGAGTGGGACGCAACACGGCTGGATGGCTTCACGCCGTATTGTCGATCCGGGGTGGCAGGCTGAACCTCTGGTGAATTCTTCTTCGTGATGGGAAATGAGAGTGACATGTGCCCGACCAAACACCTCCAGCGAGTCTCTCATTGGTTCCCCCTCTTGCAGTTCATCCTGCGGACAAATTGCAGACGGTACGAAAGAGGCATGGAAAGGCGCCGAGGCTCCAAGTGGGGAGATTGTTAGTAAGGGGGCCTGAATGGAGAACACGAGCACCAGGAGATGAAAACTGAGGTGAGTTTCAGAAAGCTTTCCCGATCCCACGGTGTAGCATCCGCTGGGTTTCCAATGAGTGCTTTCACTGTCGGAAGATTGCGTTGAACCTGGAGAGTTGGGACCCATGGAATGGGGAGCACGCAGGATTCCTTTCAAGGGTCTGCATTTGCTTTCCCAACCTCACGAATCGTCTCAGCCCCAAGAGTGTCCAGCCTTATGTCTTCTGCCGCTGGGGCTGTAGATGTGGTCAATCCTGGTTGCATGCCAGTCCCTGAACGCATTTTGGAAGAATTTCTCTCTGTTTTGCCCTGCTTGTTTCTTCTTTATGTTGGAAATGTATCCTCAGAATGGGTCTGAGCTGATTTTCCCTGCTGGTTTTAGGCCGCTTTACACACACTTGATGCACTTACACAGAGATATCAAGACAGCTTTGAAGATGCTTACTAGTCGGATAGATACTTGTGCGATGAACAGGGTCTGGTGAGTCCAGTTGATTGAGCAAGGAGTAGGTCGTGTCCATTCCATATTCGGTTTTCGGAAGGGTATCTGTGCTCATTTCAAACTCGAGTTTTATGCGTCACCCCACCTCAGCTTTCCCCTGAAGCAGGCATAAGTGTGTTTTCTAAAAGCGTGACTCTGTTCTGTTTGGGGATTCAGTGCATGGGGAGCGATTTTTACATTCCCTCGATAAGTGATATCATAAGTTTCTTTTTTTGTGGGACTTATTTCACTGAGGATGATCGTACCTAAATCCACTCAGGATGCTGCTACCAGCCTCATGACGTGGATTTCATGGCTGAGTGACACTCCATTGGACCTACGTAGCACCACTTGTCCACTTGTCCACTTGTCTTTGTCCACTTGTCCACTCGTCTTTGTCCACTTGGCTCTTTCCTGGGATATGAAACGTGTACCGGAGTGGAGGTTCTTGTCAAGACAGCAGCCCTCAACTTTGGGGTCCCTGTGTCTGGTTGATTTTTTCATTTTCCCAAGGTCAACGCCCATGTGTGGAAGTGCCCTATGCTCTGTGGTTCTGTGTTTTACATGGTTTGGGAAAGAGGATACACTTGTGAAGATTGGCTGTTGGCCATTGACATCCCGCCCATCAGCTTAACAAGGCTCCCTTGACTCCGTGGCCTGTCCTGCCTTTCTGGTTTTTAGACTTTTTTCGCCTGGCCCTTTTGCCCCGGGGGGGGGCGAGAGATTTCTTTGTAGTGCTGATTTGCTCTCCCAGGTTGCTTGGTTGGCCAAAAAGGGCGTATGCGTTTTTTCCTGAATATATTCAGGAAAAAACGCATACGCCCTTTTTGGCCAACCGCATCATTGTCCACGTTCTGGCGCTTTTCATGTGCTATCGGGGCCATTCCGATGTACCCGTTGACATCCGTTTCCTGCAGTTCTGCCTTGCGTTCAGCGCCTCTTCGTAGCCTGCCGTCAATATATTTTGGGGCGATAGTTATCGTTTAGAACTCTGCAGGTTTGGGAAGTGCAGTGCCCCTGAGCTCCATTTCCCAAGTCGCTTTTTTGGGAGTGGGACGCAACACGGCTGGATGGCTTCACGCCCTATTGTCGATCCGGGGTGGCAGGCTGAACCGCTGGTGAATTCTTCTTCGTGATGGGAAATGAGAGTGACATGTGCCCGACCAAACACCTCCAGCGAGTCTCTCATTGGTTCCCCCTCCTGCAGTTCATCCTGCGGACAAATTGCAGACGGTACGAAAGAGGCATGGAAAGGCGCCGAGTCTCCAAGTGGGGAGATTGTTAGTAAGGGGGCCTGAATGGAGAACACGAGCACCAGGAGATGAAAACTGAGGTGAGTTTCAGAAAGCTTTCCCGATCCCACGGTGTAGCAACCGCTGGGTTTCCAATGAGTGCTTTCGCTGTCGGAAGATTGCGTTGAACCTGGAGAGTTGGGACCCATGGAATGGGGAGCACGCAGGATTCCTTTCAAGGGTCTGCATTTGCTTTCCCAACCTCACGAATCGTCTCAGCCCCAAGAGTGTCCAGCCTTATGTCTTCTGCCGCTGGGGCTGTAGATGTGGTCAATCCTGGTTGCATGCCAGTCCCTGAACGCATTTTGGAAGAATTTCTCTCTGTTTTGCCCTGCTTGTTTCTTCTTTATGTTGGAAATGTATCCTCAGAATGAGTCTGAGCTGATTTTCCCTGCTGGTTTTAGGCCGCTTTACACACACTTGATGCACTTACACAGAGATATCAAGACTTAGCTTTTAAGATGGTTACTAGTCGGATAGATACTTGTGCGATGAAGAGGGTCTGGTGAGTCCAGTTGATTGAGCAAGGAGTAGGTCGTGTCCATTCCATATTCGGTTTTCGGAAGGGTATCTGTGCTCATTTCAAACTCGAGTTTTATGCGTCACCCCACCTCACCTTTCCCCTGAAGCAGGCATAAGTGTGTTTTCTAAAAGCGTGACTCTGTTCTGTTTGGGGATTCAGTGCATGGGGAGCGATTTTTACATTCCCTCGATAAGTGATATCATAAGTTTCTTTTTTTGTGGGACTTATTTCACTGAGGATGATCGTACCTAAATCCACTCAGGATGCTGCTACCAGCCTCATGACGTGGATTTCATGGCTGAGTGACACTCCATTGGACCTACGTAGCACCACTTGTCCACTTGTCCACTTGTCTTTGTCCACTTGTCCACTCGTCTTTGTCCACTTGGCTCTTTCCTGGGATATGAAACGTGTACCGGAGTGGAGGTTCTTGTCAAGACAGCAGCCCTCAACTTTGGGGTCCCTGTGTCTGGTTGATTTTTTCATTTTCCCAAGGTCAACGCCCATGTGTGGAAGTGCCCTATGCTCTGTGGTTCTGTGTTTTACATGGTTTGGGAAAGAGGATACACTTGTGAAGATTGGCTGTTGGCCATTGACATCCCGCCCATCCGCTTAACAAGGCTCCCTTGACTCCGTGGCCTGTCCTGCCTTTCTGGTTTTTAGACTTTTTTCGCCTGGCCCTTTTGCCCCCGTGGGGGGGGCGAGAGATTTCTTTGTAGTGCTGATTTGCTCTCCCAGGTTGCTTGGTTGGCCAAAAAGGACGTATGCGTTTTTTCCTGAATATATTCAGGAAAAAACGCATACGCCCTTTTTGGCCAACCGCATCATTGTCCACGTTCTGGCGCTTTTCATGTGCTATCGGGGCCATTCCGATGTACCCATTGACATCCGTTTCCTGCAGTTCTGCCTTGCGTTCAGCGCCTCTTCGTAGCCTGACCTCAATATATTTTGGGGCGATAGTTATCGTTTAGAACTCTGCAGGTTTGGGAAGTGCAGTGCCCCTGAGCTCCATTTCCCAAGTCGCTTTTTTGGGAGTGGGACGCAACACGGCTGGATGGCTTCACGCCCTATTGTCGATCCGGGGTGGCAGGCTGAACCGCTGGTGAATTCTTCTTCGTGATGGGAAATGAGAGTGACATGTGCCCGACCAAACACCTCCAGCGAGTCTCTCATTGGTTCCCCCTCTTGCAGTTCATCCTGCGGACAAATTGCAGACGGTACGAAAGAGGCATGGAAAGGCGCCGAGTCTCCAAGTGGGGAGATTGTTAGTAAGGGGGCCTGAATGGAGAACACGAGCACCAGGAGATGAAAACTGAGGTGAGTTTCAGAAAGCTTTCCCGATCCCACGGTGTAGCATCCGCTGGGTTTCCAATGAGTGCTTTCGCTGTCGGAAGATTGCGTTGAACCTGGAGAGTTGGGACCCATGGAATGGGGAGCACGCAGGATTCCTTTCAAGGGTCTGCATTTGCTTTCCCAACCTCACCAATCGTCTCAGCCCCAAGAGTGTCCAGCCTTATGTCTTCTGCCGCTGGGGCTGTAGATGTGGTCAATCCTGGTTGCATGCCAGTCCCTGAACGCATTTTGGAAGAATTTCTCTCTGTTTTGCCCTGCTTGTTTCTTCTTTATGTTGGAAATGTATCCTCAGAATGAGTCTGAGCTGATTTTCCCTGCTGGTTTTAGGCCGCTTTACACACACTTGATGCACTTACACAGAGATATCAAGACTTAGCTTTTAAGATGCTTACTAGTCGGATAGATACTTGTGCGATGAAGAGGGTCTGGTGAGTCCAGTTGATTGAGCAAGGAGTAGGTCGTGTCCATTCCATATTCGGTTTTCGGAAGGGTATCTGTGCTCATTTCAAACTCGAGTTTTATGCGTCACCCCACCTCACCTTTCCCCTGAAGCAGGCATAAGTGTGTTTTCTAAAAGCGTGACTCTGTTCTGTTTGGGGATTCAGTGCATGGGGAGCGATTTTTACATTCCCTCGATAAGTGATATCATAAGTTTCTTTTTTTGTGGGACTTATTTCACTGAGGATGATCGTACCTAAATCCACTCAGGATGCTGCTACCAGCCTCATGACGTGGATTTCATGGCTGAGTGACACTCCATTGGACCTACGTAGCACCACTTGTCCACTTGTCCACTTGTCTTTGTCCACTTGTCCACTCGTCTTTGTCCACTTGGCTCTTTCCTGGGATATGAAACGTGTACCGGAGTGGAGGTTCTTGTCAAGACAGCAGCCCTCAACTTTGGGGTCCCTGTGTCTGGTTGATTTTTTTCATTTTCCCAAGGTCAACGCCCATGTGTGGAAGTGCCCTATGCTCTGTGGTTCTGTGTTTTCCATGGTTTGGGAAAGAGGATACACTTGTGAAGATTGGCTGTTGGCCATTGACATCCCGCCCATCAGCTTAACAAGGCTCCCTTGACTCCGTGGCCTGTCCTGCCTTTCTGGTGTTTAGACTTTTTTCGCCTGGCCCTTTTGCCCCGGGGGGGGCGAGAGATTTCTTTGTAGTGCTGATTTGCTCTCCCAGGTTGCTTGGTTGGCCAAAAAGGGCGTATGCGTTTTTTCCTGAATATATTCAGGAAAAAACGCATACGCCCTTTTTGGCCAACCGCATCATTGTCCACGTTCTGGCGCTTTTCATGTGCTATCGGGGCCATTCCGATGTACCCGTTGACATCCGTTTCCTGCAGTTCTGCCTTGCGTTCAGCGCCTCTTCGTAGCCTGACCTCAATATATTTTGGGGCGATAGTTATCGTTTAGAACTCTGCAGGTTTGGGAAGTGCAGTGCCCCTGAGCTCCATTTCCCAAGTCGCTTTTTTGTGAGTGGGACGCAACACGGCTGGATGGCTTCACGCCGTATTGTCGATCCGGGGTGGCAGGCTGAACCTCTGGTGAATTCTTCTTCGTGATGGGAAATGAGAGTGACATGTGCCCGACCAAACACCTCCAGCGAGTCTCTCATTGGTTCCCCCTCTTGCAGTTCATCCTGCGGACAAATTGCAGACGGTACGAAAGAGGCATGGAAAGGCGCCGAGGCTCCAAGTGGGGAGATTGTTAGTAAGGGGGCCTGAATGGAGAACACGAGCACCAGGAGATGAAAACTGAGGTGAGTTTCAGAAAGCTTTCCCGATCCCACGGTGTAGCATCCGCTGGGTTTCCAATGAGTGCTTTCACTGTCGGAAGATTGCGTTGAACCTGGAGAGTTGGGACCCATGGAATGGGGAGCACGCAGGATTCCTTTCAAGGGTCTGCATTTGCTTTCCCAACCTCACGAATCGTCTCAGCCCCAAGAGTGTCCAGCCTTATGTCTTCTGCCGCTGGGGCTGTAGATGTGGTCAATCCTGGTTGCATGCCAGTCCCTGAACGCATTTTGGAAGAATTTCTCTCTGTTTTGCCCTGCTTGTTTCTTCTTTATGTTGGAAATGTATCCTCAGAATGGGTCTGAGCTGATTTTCCCTGCTGGTTTTAGGCCGCTTTACACACACTTGATGCACTTACACAGAGATATCAAGACAGCTTTGAAGATGCTTACTAGTCGGATAGATACTTGTGCGATGAACAGGGTCTGGTGAGTCCAGTTGATTGAGCAAGGAGTAGGTCGTGTCCATTCCATATTCGGTTTTCGGAAGGGTATCTGTGCTCATTTCAAACTCGAGTTTTATGCGTCACCCCACCTCAGCTTTCCCCTGAAGCAGGCATAAGTGTGTTTTCTAAAAGCGTGACTCTGTTCTGTTTGGGGATTCAGTGCATGGGGAGCGATTTTTACATTCCCTCGATAAGTGATATCATAAGTTTCTTTTTTTGTGGGACTTATTTCACTGAGGATGATCGTACCTAAATCCACTCAGGATGCTGCTACCAGCCTCATGACGTGGATTTCATGGCTGAGTGACACTCCATTGGACCTACGTAGCACCACTTGTCCACTTGTCCACTTGTCTTTGTCCACTTGTCCACTCGTCTTTGTCCACTTGGCTCTTTCCTGGGATATGAAACGTGTACCGGAGTGGAGGTTCTTGTCAAGACAGCAGCCCTCAACTTTGGGGTCCCTGTGTCTGGTTGATTTTTTCATTTTCCCAAGGTCAACGCCCATGTGTGGAAGTGCCCTATGCTCTGTGGTTCTGTGTTTTACATGGTTTGGGAAAGAGGATACACTTGTGAAGATTGGCTGTTGGCCATTGACATCCCGCCCATCAGCTTAACAAGGCTCCCTTGACTCCGTGGCCTGTCCTGCCTTTCTGGTTTTTAGACTTTTTTCGCCTGGCCCTTTTGCCCCGGGGGGGGGGCGAGAGATTTCTTTGTAGTGCTGATTTGCTCTCCCAGGTTGCTTGGTTGGCCAAAAAGGGCGTATGCGTTTTTTCCTGAATATATTCAGGAAAAAACGCATACGCCCTTTTTGGCCAACCGCATCATTGTCCACGTTCTGGCGCTTTTCATGTGCTATCGGGGCCATTCCGATGTACCCGTTGACATCCGTTTCCTGCAGTTCTGCCTTGCGTTCAGCGCCTCTTCGTAGCCTGCCGTCAATATATTTTGGGGCGATAGTTATCGTTTAGAACTCTGCAGGTTTGGGAAGTGCAGTGCCCCTGAGCTCCATTTCCCAAGTCGCTTTTTTGGGAGTGGGACGCAACACGGCTGGATGGCTTCACGCCCTATTGTCGATCCGGGGTGGCAGGCTGAACCGCTGGTGAATTCTTCTTCGTGATGGGAAATGAGAGTGACATGTGCCCGACCAAACACCTCCAGCGAGTCTCTCATTGGTTCCCCCTCCTGCAGTTCATCCTGCGGACAAATTGCAGACGGTACGAAAGAGGCATGGAAAGGCGCCGAGTCTCCAAGTGGGGAGATTGTTAGTAAGGGGGCCTGAATGGAGAACACGAGCACCAGGAGATGAAAACTGAGGTGAGTTTCAGAAAGCTTTCCCGATCCCACGGTGTAGCAACCGCTGGGTTTCCAATGAGTGCTTTCGCTGTCGGAAGATTGCGTTGAACCTGGAGAGTTGGGACCCATGGAATGGGGAGCACGCAGGATTCCTTTCAAGGGTCTGCATTTGCTTTCCCAACCTCACGAATCGTCTCAGCCCCAAGAGTGTCCAGCCTTATGTCTTCTGCCGCTGGGGCTGTAGATGTGGTCAATCCTGGTTGCATGCCAGTCCCTGAACGCATTTTGGAAGAATTTCTCTCTGTTTTGCCCTGCTTGTTTCTTCTTTATGTTGGAAATGTATCCTCAGAATGAGTCTGAGCTGATTTTCCCTGCTGGTTTTAGGCCGCTTTACACACACTTGATGCACTTACACAGAGATATCAAGACTTAGCTTTTAAGATGGTTACTAGTCGGATAGATACTTGTGCGATGAACAGGGTCTGGTGAGTCCAGTTGATTGAGCAAGGAGTAGGTCGTGTCCATTCCATATTCGGTTTTCGGAAGGGTATCTGTGCTCATTTCAAACTCGAGTTTTATGCGTCACCCCACCTCACCTTTCCCCTGAAGCAGGCATAAGTGTGTTTTCTAAAAGCGTGACTCTGTTCTGTTTGGGGATTCAGTGCATGGGGAGCGATTTTTACATTCCCTCGATAAGTGATATCATAAGTTTCTTTTTTTGTGGGACTTATTTCACTGAGGATGATCGTACCTAAATCCACTCAGGATGCTGCTACCAGCCTCATGACGTGGATTTCATGGCTGAGTGACACTCCATTGGACCTACGTAGCACCACTTGTCCACTTGTCCACTTGTCTTTGTCCACTTGTCCACTCGTCTTTGTCCACTTGGCTCTTTCCTGGGATATGAAACGTGTACCGGAGTGGAGGTTCTTGTCAAGACAGCAGCCCTCAACTTTGGGGTCCCTGTGTCTGGTTGATTTTTTCATTTTCCCAAGGTCAACGCCCATGTGTGGAAGTGCCCTATGCTCTGTGGTTCTGTGTTTTACATGGTTTGGGAAAGAGGATACACTTGTGAAGATTGGCTGTTGGCCATTGACATCCCGCCCATCCGCTTAACAAGGCTCCCTTGACTCCGTGGCCTGTCCTGCCTTTCTGGTTTTTAGACTTTTTTCGCCTGGCCCTTTTGCCCCCGTGGGGGGGGCGAGAGATTTCTTTGTAGTGCTGATTTGCTCTCCCAGGTTGCTTGGTTGGCCAAAAAGGACGTATGCGTTTTTTCCTGAATATATTCAGGAAAAAACGCATACGCCCTTTTTGGCCAACTGCATCATTGTCCACGTTCTGGCGCTTTTCATGTGCTATCGGGGCCATTCCGATGTACCCATTGACATCCGTTTCCTGCAGTTCTGCCTTGCGTTCAGCGCCTCTTCGTAGCCTGACCTCAATATATTTTGGGGCGATAGTTATCGTTTAGAACTCTGCAGGTTTGGGAAGTGCAGTGCCCCTGAGCTCCATTTCCCAAGTCGCTTTTTTGGGAGTGGGACGCAACACGGCTGGATGGCTTCACGCCCTATTGTCGATCCGGGGTGGCAGGCTGAACCGCTGGTGAATTCTTCTTCGTGATGGGAAATGAGAGTGACATGTGCCCGACCAAACACCTCCAGCGAGTCTCTCATTGGTTCCCCCTCTTGCAGTTCATCCTGCGGACAAATTGCAGACGGTACGAAAGAGGCATGGAAAGGCGCCGAGTCTCCAAGTGGGGAGATTGTTAGTAAGGGGGCCTGAATGGAGAACACGAGCACCAGGAGATGAAAACTGAGGTGAGTTTCAGAAAGCTTTCCCGATCCCACGGTGTAGCATCCGCTGGGTTTCCAATGAGTGCTTTCGCTGTCGGAAGATTGCGTTGAACCTGGAGAGTTGGGACCCATGGAATGGGGAGCACGCAGGATTCCTTTCAAGGGTCTGCATTTGCTTTCCCAACCTCACCAATCGTCTCAGCCCCAAGAGTGTCCAGCCTTATGTCTTCTGCCGCTGGGGCTGTAGATGTGGTCAATCCTGGTTGCATGCCAGTCCCTGAACGCATTTTGGAAGAATTTCTCTCTGTTTTGCCCTGCTTGTTTCTTCTTTATGTTGGAAATGTATCCTCAGAATGGGTCTGAGCTGATTTTCCCTGCTGGTTTTAGGCCGCTTTACACACACTTGATGCACTTACACAGAGATATCAAGACAGCTTTGAAGATGCTTACTAGTCGGATAGATACTTGTGCGATGAACAGGGTCTGGTGAGTCCAGTTGATTGAGCAAGGAGTAGGTCGTGTCCATTCCATATTCGGTTTTCGGAAGGGTATCTGTGCTCATTTCAAACTCGAGTTTTATGCGTCACCCCACCTCACCTTTCCCCTGAAGCAGGCATAAGTGTGTTTTCTAAAAGCGTGACTCTGTTCTGTTTGGGGATTCAGTGCATGGGGAGCGATTTTTACATTCCCTCGATAAGTGATATCATAAGTTTCTTTTTTTGTGGGACTTATTTCACTGAGGATGATCGTACCTAAATCCACTCAGGATGCTGCTACCAGCCTCATGACGTGGATTTCATGGCTGAGTGACACTCCATTGGACCTACGTAGCACCACTTGTCCACTTGTCCACTTGTCTTTGTCCACTTGTCCACTCGTCTTTGTCCACTTGGCTCTTTCCTGGGATATGAAACGTGTACCGGAGTGGAGGTTCTTGTCAAGACAGCAGCCCTCAACTTTGGGGTCCCTGTGTCTGGTTGATTTTTTCATTTTCCCAAGGTCAACGCCCATGTGTGGAAGTGCCCTATGCTCTGTGGTTCTGTGTTTTACATGGTTTGGGAAAGAGGATACACTTGTGAAGATTGGCTGTTGGCCATTGACATCCCGCCCATCAGCTTAACAAGGCTCCCTTGACTCCGTGGCCTGTCCTGCCTTTCTGGTTTTTAGACTTTTTTCGCCTGGCCCTTTTGCCCCGGGGGGGGGCGAGAGATTTCTTTGTAGTGCTGATTTGCTCTCCCAGGTTGCTTGGTTGGCCAAAAAGGGCGTATGCGTTTTTTCCTGAATATATTCAGGAAAAAACGCATACGCCCTTTTTGGCCAACCGCATCATTGTCCACGTTCTGGCGCTTTTCATGTGCTATCGGGGCCATTCCGATGTACCCGTTGACATCCGTTTCCTGCAGTTCTGCCTTGCGTTCAGCGCCTCTTCGTAGCCTGCCGTCAATATATTTTGGGGCGATAGTTATCGTTTAGAACTCTGCAGGTTTGGGAAGTGCAGTGCCCCTGAGCTCCATTTCCCAAGTCGCTTTTTTGGGAGTGGGACGCAACACGGCTGGATGGCTTCACGCCCTATTGTCGATCCGGGGTGGCAGGCTGAACCGCTGGTGAATTCTTCTTCGTGATGGGAAATGAGAGTGACATGTGCCCGACCAAACACCTCCAGCGAGTCTCTCATTGGTTCCCCCTCCTGCAGTTCATCCTGCGGACAAATTGCAGACGGTACGAAAGAGGCATGGAAAGGCGCCGAGTCTCCAAGTGGGGAGATTGTTAGTAAGGGGGCCTGAATGGAGAACACGAGCACCAGGAGATGAAAACTGAGGTGAGTTTCAGAAAGCTTTCCCGATCCCACGGTGTAGCAACCGCTGGGTTTCCAATGAGTGCTTTCGCTGTCGGAAGGTTGCGTTGAACCTGGAGAGTTGGGACCCATGGAATGGGGAGCACGCAGGATTCCTTTCAAGGGTCTGCATTTGCTTTCCCAACCTCACGAATCGTCTCAGCCCCAAGAGTGTCCAGCCTTATGTCTTCTGCCGCTGGGGCTGTAGATGTGGTCAATCCTGGTTGCATGCCAGTCCCTGAACGCATTTTGGAAGAATTTCTCTCTGTTTTGCCCTGCTTGTTTCTTCTTTATGTTGGAAATGTATCCTCAGAATGAGTCTGAGCTGATTTTCCCTGCTGGTTTTAGGCCGCTTTACACACACTTGATGCACTTACACAGAGATATCAAGACTTAGCTTTTAAGATGGTTACTAGTCGGATAGATACTTGTGCGATGAAGAGGGTCTGGTGAGTCCAGTTGATTGAGCAAGGAGTAGGTCGTGTCCATTCCATATTCGGTTTTCGGAAGGGTATCTGTGCTCATTTCAAACTCGAGTTTTATGCGTCACCCCACCTCACCTTTCCCCTGAAGCAGGCATAAGTGTGTTTTCTAAAAGCGTGACTCTGTTCTGTTTGGGGATTCAGTGCATGGGGAGCGATTTTTACATTCCCTCGATAAGTGATATCATAAGTTTCTTTTTTTGTGGGACTTATTTCACTGAGGATGATCGTACCTAAATCCACTCAGGATGCTGCTACCAGCCTCATGACGTGGATTTCATGGCTGAGTGACACTCCATTGGACCTACGTAGCACCACTTGTCCACTTGTCCACTTGTCTTTGTCCACTTGTCCACTCGTCTTTGTCCACTTGGCTCTTTCCTGGGATATGAAACGTGTACCGGAGTGGAGGTTCTTGTCAAGACAGCAGCCCTCAACTTTGGGGTCCCTGTGTCTGGTTGATTTTTTCATTTTCCCAAGGTCAACGCCCATGTGTGGAAGTGCCCTATGCTCTGTGGTTCTGTGTTTTACATGGTTTGGGAAAGAGGATACACTTGTGAAGATTGGCTGTTGGCCATTGACATCCCGCCCATCCGCTTAACAAGGCTCCCTTGACTCCGTGGCCTGTCCTGCCTTTCTGGTTTTTAGACTTTTTTCGCCTGGCCCTTTTGCCCCCGTGGGGGGGGCGAGAGATTTCTTTGTAGTGCTGATTTGCTCTCCCAGGTTGCTTGGTTGGCCAAAAAGGACGTATGCGTTTTTTCCTGAATATATTCAGGAAAAAACGCATACGCCCTTTTTGGCCAACCGCATCATTGTCCACGTTCTGGCGCTTTTCATGTGCTATCGGGGCCATTCCGATGTACCCATTGACATCCGTTTCCTGCAGTTCTGCCTTGCGTTCAGCGCCTCTTCGTAGCCTGACCTCAATATATTTTGGGGCGATAGTTATCGTTTAGAACTCTGCAGGTTTGGGAAGTGCAGTGCCCCTGAGCTCCATTTCCCAAGTCGCTTTTTTGGGAGTGGGACGCAACACGGCTGGATGGCTTCACGCCCTATTGTCGATCCGGGGTGGCAGGCTGAACCGCTGGTGAATTCTTCTTCGTGATGGGAAATGAGAGTGACATGTGCCCGACCAAACACCTCCAGCGAGTCTCTCATTGGTTCCCCCTCTTGCAGTTCATCCTGCGGACAAATTGCAGACGGTACGAAAGAGGCATGGAAAGGCGCCGAGTCTCCAAGTGGGGAGATTGTTAGTAAGGGGGCCTGAATGGAGAACACGAGCACCAGGAGATGAAAACTGAGGTGAGTTTCAGAAAGCTTTCCCGATCCCACGGTGTAGCATCCGCTGGGTTTCCAATGAGTGCTTTCGCTGTCGGAAGATTGCGTTGAACCTGGAGAGTTGGGACCCATGGAATGGGGAGCACGCAGGATTCCTTTCAAGGGTCTGCATTTGCTTTCCCAACCTCACCAATCGTCTCAGCCCCAAGAGTGTCCAGCCTTATGTCTTCTGCCGCTGGGGCTGTAGATGTGGTCAATCCTGGTTGCATGCCAGTCCCTGAACGCATTTTGGAAGAATTTCTCTCTGTTTTGCCCTGCTTGTTTCTTCTTTATGTTGGAAATGTATCCTCAGAATGGGTCTGAGCTGATTTTCCCTGCTGGTTTTAGGCCGCTTTACACACACTTGATGCACTTACACAGAGATATCAAGACTTAGCTTTTAAGATGCTTACTAGTCGGATAGATACTTGTGCGATGAAGAGGGTCTGGTGAGTCCAGTTGATTGAGCAAGGAGTAGGTCGTGTCCATTCCATATTCGGTTTTCGGAAGGGTATCTGTGCTCATTTCAAACTCGAGTTTTATGCGTCACCCCACCTCACCTTTCCCCTGAAGCAGGCATAAGTGTGTTTTCTAAAAGCGTGACTCTGTTCTGTTTGGGGATTCAGTGCATGGGGAGCGATTTTTACATTCCCTCGATAAGTGATATCATAAGTTTCTTTTTTTGTGGGACTTATTTCACTGAGGATGATCGTACCTAAATCCACTCAGGATGCTGCTACCAGCCTCATGACGTGGATTTCATGGCTGAGTGACACTCCATTGGACCTACGTAGCACCACTTGTCCACTTGTCCACTTGTCTTTGTCCACTTGTCCACTCGTCTTTGTCCACTTGGCTCTTTCCTGGGATATGAAACGTGTACCGGAGTGGAGGTTCTTGTCAAGACAGCAGCCCTCAACTTTGGGGTCCCTGTGTCTGGTTGATTTTTTTCATTTTCCGAAGGTCAACGCCCATGTGTGGAAGTGCCCTATGCTCTGTGGTTCTGTGTTTTACATGGTTTGGGAAAGAGGATACACTTGTGAAGATTGGCTGTTGGCCATTGACATCCCGCCCATCCGCTTAACAAGGCTCCCTTGACTCCGTGGCCTGTCCTGCCTTTCTGGTTTTTAGACTTTTTTCGCCTGGCCCTTTTGCCCCCCCGGGGGGGGCGAGAGATTTCTTTGTAGTGCTGATTTGCTCTCCCAGGTTGCTTGGTTGGCCAAAAAGGGCGTATGCGTTTTTTCCTGAATATATTCAGGAAAAAACGCATACGCCCTTTTTGGCCAACCGCATCATTGTCCATGTTCTGGCGCTTTTCATGTGCTATCGGGGCCATTCCGATGTACCCATTGACATCCGTTTCCTGCAGTTCTGCCTTGCGTTCAGCGCCTCTTCGTAGCCTGACCTCAATATATTTTGGGGCGATAGTTATCGTTTAGAACTCTGCAGGTTTGGGAAGTGCAGTGCCCCTGAGCTCCATTTCCCAAGTCGCTTTTTTGGGAGTGGGACGCAACACGGCTGGATGGCTTCACGCCCTATTGTCGATCCGGGGTGGCAGGCTGAACCGCTGGTGAATTCTTCTTCGTGATGGGAAATGAGAGTGACATGTGCCCGACCAAACACCTCCAGCGAGTCTCTCATTGGTTCCCCCTCTTGCAGTTCATCCTGCGGACAAATTGCAGACGGTACGAAAGAGGCATGGAAAGGCGCCGAGTCTCCAAGTGGGGAGATTGTTAGTAAGGGGGCCTGAATGGAGAACACGAGCACCAGGAGATGAAAACTGAGGTGAGTTTCAGAAAGCTTTCCCGATCCCACGGTGTAGCATCCGCTGGGTTTCCAATGAGTGCTTTCGCTGTCGGAAGATTGCGTTGAACCTGGAGAGTTGGGAGCCATGGAATGGGGAGCACGCAGGATTCCTTTCAAGGGTCTGCATTTGCTTTCCCAACCTCACCAATCGTCTCAGCCCCAAGAGTGTCCAGCCTTATGTCTTCTGCCGCTGGGGCTGTAGATGTGGTCAATCCTGGTTGCATGCCAGTCCCTGAACGCATTTTGGAAGAATTTCTCTCTGTTTTGCCCTGCTTGTTTCTTCTTTATGTTGGAAATGTATCCTCAGAATGGGTCTGAGCTGATTTTCCCTGCTGGTTTTAGGCCGCTTGACACACACTTGATGCACTTACACAGAGATATCAAGACTTAGCTTTGAAGATGCTTACTAGTCGGATAGATACTTGTGCGATGAACAGGGTCTGGTGAGTCCAGTTGATTGAGCAAGGAGTAGGTCGTGTCCATTCCATATTCGGTTTTCGGAAGGGTATCTGTGCTCATTTCAAACTCGAGTTTTATGCGTCACCCCACCTCACCTTTCCCCTGAAGCAGGCATAAGTGTGTTTTCTAAAAGCGTGACTCTGTTCTGTTTGGGGATTCAGTGCATGGGGAGCGATTTTTACATTCCCTCGATAAGTGATATCATAAGTTTCTTTTTTTGTGGGACTTATTTCACTGAGGATGATCGTACCTAAATCCACTCAGGATGCTGCTACCAGCCTCATGACGTGGATTTCATGGCTGAGTGACACTCCATTGGACCTACGTAGCACCACTTGTCCACTTGTCCACTTGTCTTTGTCCACTTGTCCACTCGTCTTTGTCCACTTGGCTCTTTCCTGGGATATGAAACGTGTACCGGAGTGGAGGTTCTTGTCAAGACAGCAGCCCTCAACTTTGGGGTCCCTGTGTCTGGTTGATTTTTTCATTTTCCCAAGGTCAACGCCCATGTGTGGAAGTGCCCTATGCTCTGTGGTTCTGTGTTTTCCATGGTTTGGGAAAGAGGATACACTTGTGAAGATTGGCTGTTGGCCATTGACATCCCGCCCATCAGCTTAACAAGGCTCCCTTGACTCCGTGGCCTGTCCTGCCTTTCTGGTGTTTAGACTTTTTTCGCCTGGCCCTTTTGCCCCGGGGGGGGCGAGAGATTTCTTTGTAGTGCTGATTTGCTCTCCCAGGTTGCTTGGTTGGCCAAAAAGGGCGTATGCGTTTTTTCCTGAATATATTCAGGAAAAAACGCATACGCCCTTTTTGGCCAACCGCATCATTGTCCACGTTCTGGCGCTTTTCATGTGCTATCGGGGCCATTCCGATGTACCCGTTGACATCCGTTTCCTGCAGTTCTGCCTTGCGTTCAGCGCCTCTTCGTAGCCTGACCTCAATATATTTTGGGGCGATAGTTATCGTTTAGAACTCTGCAGGTTTGGGAAGTGCAGTGCCCCTGAGCTCCATTTCCCAAGTCGCTTTTTTGTGAGTGGGACGCAACACGGCTGGATGGCTTCACGCCCTATTGTCGATCCGGGGTGGCAGGCTGAACCTCTGGTGAATTCTTCTTCGTGATGGGAAATGAGAGTGACATGTGCCCGACCAAACACCTCCAGCGAGTCTCTCATTGGTTCCCCCTCTTGCAGTTCATCCTGCGGACAAATTGCAGACGGTACGAAAGAGGCATGGAAAGGCGCCGAGTCTCCAAGTGGGGAGATTGTTAGTAAGGGGGCCTGAATGGAGAACACGAGCACCAGGAGATGAAAACTGAGGTGAGTTTCAGAAAGCTTTCCCGATCCCACGGTGTAGCATCCGCTGGGTTTCCAATGAGTGCTTTCGCTGTCGGAAGATTGCGTTGAACCTGGAGAGTTGGGACCCATGGAATGGGGAGCACGCAGGATTCCTTTCAAGGGTCTGCATTTGCTTTCCCAACCTCACCAATCGTCTCAGCCCCAAGAGTGTCCAGCCTTATGTCTTCTGCCGCTGGGGCTGTAGATGTGGTCAATCCTGGTTGCATGCCAGTCCCTGAACGCATTTTGGAAGAATTTCTCTCTGTTTTGCCCTGCTTGTTTCTTCTTTATGTTGGAAATGTATCCTCAGAATGGGTCTGAGCTGATTTTCCCTGCTGGTTTTAGGCCGCTTTACACACACTTGATGCACTTACACAGAGATATCAAGACTTAGCTTTTAAGATGGTTACTAGTCGGATAGATACTTGTGCGATGAAGAGGGTCTGGTGAGTCCAGTTGATTGAGCAAGGAGTAGGTCGTGTCCATTCCATATTCGGTTTTCGGAAGGGTATCTGTGCTCATTTCAAACTCGAGTTTTATGCGTCACCCCACCTCACCTTTCCCCTGAAGCAGGCATAAGTGTGTTTTCTAAAAGCGTGACTCTGTTCTGTTTGGGGATTCAGTGCATGGGGAGCGATTTTTACATTCCCTCGATAAGTGATATCATAAGTTTCTTTTTTTGTGGGACTTATTTCACTGAGGATGATCGTACCTAAATCCACTCAGGATGCTGCTACCAGCCTCATGACGTGGATTTCATGGCTGAGTGACACTCCATTGGACCTACGTAGCACCACTTGTCCACTTGTCCACTTGTCTTTGTCCACTTGTCCACTCGTCTTTGTCCACTTGGCTCTTTCCTGGGATATGAAACGTGTACCGGAGTGGAGGTTCTTGTCAAGACAGCAGCCCTCAACTTTGGGGTCCCTGTGTCTGGTTGATTTTTTCATTTTCCCAAGGTCAACGCCCATGTGTGGAAGTGCCCTATGCTCTGTGGTTCTGTGTTTTACATGGTTTGGGAAAGAGGATACACTTGTGAAGATTGGCTGTTGGCCATTGACATCCCGCCCATCAGCTTAACAAGGCTCCCTTGACTCCGTGGGCTGTCCTGCCTTTCTGGTTTTTAGACTTTTTTCGCCTGGCCCTTTTGCCCCGGGGGGGGGGCGAGAGATTTCTTTGTAGTGCTGATTTGCTCTCCCAGGTTGCTTGGTTGGCCAAAAAGGGCGTATGCGTTTTTTCCTGAATATATTCAGGAAAAAACGCATACGCCCTTTTTGGCCAACCGCATCATTGTCCACGTTCTGGCGCTTTTCATGTGCTATCGGGGCCATTCCGATGTACCCGTTGACATCCGTTTCCTTCAGTTCTGCCTTGCGTTCAGCGCCTCTTCGTAGCCTGACGTCAATATATTTTGGGGCGATAGTTATCGTTTAGAACTCTGCAGGTTTGGGAAGTGCAGTGCCCCTGAGCTCCATTTCCCAAGTCGCTTTTTTGTGAGTGGGACGCAACACGGCTGGATGGCTTCACGCCCTATTGTCGATCCGGGGTGGCAGGCTGAACCTCTGGTGAATTCTTCTTCGTGATGGGAAATGAGAGTGACATGTGCCCGACCAAACACCTCCAGCGAGTCTCTCATTGGTTCCCCCTCTTGCAGTTCATCCTGCGGACAAATTGCAGACGGTACGAAAGAGGCATGGAAAGGCGCCGAGTCTCCAAGTGAGGAGATTGTTAGTAAGGGGGCCTGAATGGAGAACACGAGCACCAGGAGATGAAAACTGAGGTGAGTTTCAGAAAGCTTTCCCGATCCCACGGTGTAGCATCCGCTGGGTTTCCAATGAGTGCTTTCGCTGTCGGAAGATTGCGTTGAACCTGGAGAGTTGGGACCCATGGAATGGGGAGCACGCAGGATTCCTTTCAAGGGTCTGCATTTGCTTTCCCAACCTCACGAATCGTCTCAGCCCCAGGAGTGTCCAGCCTTATGTCTTCTGCCGCTGGGGCTGTAGATGTGGTCAATCCTGGTTGCATGCCAGTCCCTGAACGCATTTTGGAAGAATTTCTCTCTGTTTTGCCCTGCTTGTTTCTTCTTTATGTTGGAAATGTATCCTCAGAATGGGTCTGAGCTGATTTTCCCTGCTGGTTTTAGGCCGCTTTACACACACTTGATGCACTTACACAGAGATATCAAGACTTAGCTTTTAAGATGATTACTAGTCGGATAGATACTTGTGCGATGAACAGGGTCTGGTGAGTCCAGTTGATTGAGCAAGGAGTAGGTCGTGTCCATTCCATATTCGGTTTTCGGAAGGGTATCTGTGCTCATTTCAAACTCGAGTTTTATGCGTCACCCCACCTCACCTTTCCCCTGAAGCAGGCATAAGTGTGTTTTCTAAAAGCGTGACTCTGTTCTGTTTGGGGATTCAGTGCATGGGGAGCGATTTTTACATTCCCTCGATAAGTGATATCATAAGTTTCTTTTTTTGTGGGACTTATTTCACTGAGGATGATCGTACCTAAATCCACTCAGGATGCTGCTACCAGCCTCATGACGTGGATTTCATGGCTGAGTGACACTCCATTGGACCTACGTAGCACCACTTGTCCACTTGTCCACTTGTCTTTGTCCACTTGTCCACTCGTCTTTGTCCACTTGGCTCTTTCCTGGGATATGAAACGTGTACCGGAGTGGAGGTTCTTGTCAAGACAGCAGCCGTCAACTTTGGGGTCCCTGTGTCTGGTTGATTTTTTCATTTTCCCAAGGTCAACGCCCATGTGTGGAAGTGCCCTATGCTCTGTGGTTCTGTGTTTTACATGGTTTGGGAAAGAGGATACACTTGTGAAGATTGGCTGTTGGCCATTGACATCCCGCCCATCAGCTTAACAAGGCTCCCTTGACTCCGTGGGCTGTCCTGCCTTTCTGGTTTTTAGACTTTTTTCGCCTGGCCCTTTTGCCCCGGGGGGGGGGGGGCGAGAGATTTCTTTGTAGTGCTGATTTGCTCTCCCAGGTTGCTTGGTTGGCCAAAAAGGGCGTATGCGTTTTTTCCTGAATATATTCAGGAAAAAACGCATACGCCCTTTTTGGCCAACCGCATCATTGTCCACGTTCTGGCGCTTTTCATGTGCTATCGGGGCCATTCCGATGTACCCGTTGACATCCGTTTCCTTCAGTTCTGCCTTGCGTTCAGCGCCTCTTCGTAGCCTGACGTCAATATATTTTGGGGCGATAGTTATCGTTTAGAACTCTGCAGGTTTGGGAAGTGCAGTGCCCCTGAGCTCCATTTCCCAACTCGCTTTTTTGTGAGTGGGACGCAACACGGCTGGATGGCTTCACGCCCTATTGTCGATCCGGGGTGGCAGGCTGAACCTCTGGTGAATTCTTCTTCGTGATGGGAAATGAGAGTGACATGTGCCCGACCAAACACCTCCAGCGAGTCTCTCATTGGTTCCCCCTCTTGCAGTTCATCCTGCGGACAAATTGCAGACGGTACGAAAGAGGCATGGAAAGGCGCCGAGTCTCCAAGTGGGGAGATTGTTAGTAAGGGGGCCTGAATGGAGAACACGAGCACCCGGAGATGAAAACTGAGGTGAGTTTCAGAAAGCTTTCCCGATCCCACGGTGTAGCATCCGCTGGGTTTCCAATGAGTGCTTTCGCTGTCGGAAGATTGCGTTGAACCTGGAGAGTTGGGACCCATGGAATGGGGAGCACGCAGGATTCCTTTCAAGGGTCTGCATTTGCTTTCCCAACCTCACCAATCGTCTCAGCCCCAAGAGTGTCCAGCCTTATGTCTTCTGCCGCTGGGGCTGTAGATGTGGTCAATCCTGGTTGCATGCCAGTCCCTGAACGCATTTTGGAAGAATTTCTCTCTGTTTTGCCCTGCTTGTTTCTTCTTTATGTTGGAAATGTATCCTCAGAATGGGTCTGAGCTGATTTTCCCTGCTGGTTTTAGGCCGCTTTACACACACTTGATGCACTTACACAGAGATATCAAGACTTAGCTTTTAAGATGCTTACTAGTCAGATAGATACTTGTGCGATGAAGAGGGTCTGGTGAGTCCAGTTGATTGAGCAAGGAGTAGGTCGTGTCCATTCCATATTCGGTTTTCGGAAGGGTATCTGTGCTCATTTCAAACTCGAGTTTTATGCGTCACCCCACCTCACCTTTCCCCTGAAGCAGGCATAAGTGTGTTTTCTAAAAGCGTGACTCTGTTCTGTTTGGGGATTCAGTGCATGGGGAGCGATTTTTACATTCCCTCGATAAGTGATATCATAAGTTTGTTTTTTTGTGGGACTTATTTCACTGAGGATGATCGTACCTAAATCCACTCAGGATGCTGCTACCAGCCTCATGACGTGGATTTCATGGCTGAGTGACACTCCATTGGACCTACGTAGCACCACTTGTCCACTTGTCCACTTGTCTTTGTCCACTTGTCCACTCGTCTTTGTCCACTTGGCTCTTTCCTGGGATATGAAACGTGTACCGGAGTGGAGGTTCTTGTCAAGACAGCAGCACTCAACTTTGGGGTCCCTGTGTCTGGTTGATTTTTTGATTTTCCCAAGGTCAACGCCCATGTGTGGAAGTGCCCTATGCTCTGTGGTTCTGTGTTTTCCATGGTTTGGGAAAGAGGATACACTTGTGAAGATTGGCTGTTGGCCATTGACATCCCGCCCATCAGCTTAACAAGGCTCCCTTGACTCCGTGGCCTGTCCTGCCTTTCTGGTTTTTAGACTTTTTTCGCCTGGCCCTTTTGCCCCGGGGGGGGGGCGAGAGATTTCTTTGTAGTGCTGATTTGCTCTCCCAGGTTGCTTGGTTGGCCAAAAAGGGCGTATGCGTTTTTTCCTGAATATATTCAGGAAAAAACGCATACGCCCTTTTTGGCCAACCGCATCATTGTCCACGTTCTGGCGCTTTTCATGTGCTATCGGGGCCATTCCGATGTACCCGTTGACATCCGTTTCCTGCAGTTCTGCCTTGCGTTCAGCGCCTCTTCGTAGCCTGACGTCAATATATTTTTGGGCGATAGTTATCGTTTAGAACTCTGCAGGTTTTGGAAGTGCAGTGCCCCTGAGCTCCATTTCCCAAGTCGCTTTTTTGTGAGTGGGACGCAACACGGCTGGATAGCTTCACGCCCTATTGTCGATCGGGGTGGCAGGCTGAACCTCTGGTGAATTCCTCTTCGTGATGGGAAATGAGAGTGACATGTGCCCGACCAAACACCTCCAGCGAGTCTCTCATTGGTTCCCCCTCTTGCAGTTCATCCTGCGGACAAATTGCAGACGGTACGAAAGAGGCATGGAAAGGCGCCGAGTCTCCAAGTGGGGAGATTGTTAGTAAGGGGGCCTGAATGGAGAACACGAGCACCAGGAGATGAAAACTGAGGTGAGTTTCAGAAAGCTTTCCCGATCCCACGGTGTAGCATCCGCTGGGTTTCCAATGAGTGCTTTCGCTGTCGGAAGATTGCGTTGAACCTGGAGAGTTGGGACCCATGGAATGGGGAGCACGCAGGATTCCTTTCAAGGGTCTGCATTTGCTTTCCCAACCTCACCAATCGTCTCAGCCCCAAGAGTGTCCAGCCTTATGTCTTCTGCCGCTGGGGCTGTAGATGTGGTCAATCCTGATGCATGCCAGTCCCTGAACGCATTTTGGAAGAATTTCTCTCTGTTTTGCCCTGCTTGTTTCTTCTTTATGTTGGAAATGTATCCTCAGAATGGGTCTGAGCTGATTTTCCCTGCTGGTTTTAGGCCGCTTTACACACACTTGATGCACTTACACAGAGATATCAAGACTTAGCTTTTAAGATGCTTACTAGTCGGATAGATACTTGTGCAATGAACAGGGTCTGGTGAGTCCAGTTGATTGAGCAAGGAGTAGGTCGTGTCCATTCCATATTCAGTTTTCGGAAGGGTATCTGTGCTCATTTCAAACTCGAGTTTTATGCGTCACCCCACCTCACCTTTCCCCTGAAGCAGGCATAAGTGTGTTTTCTAAAAGCGTGACTCTGTTCTGTTTGGGGATTCAGTGCATGGGGAGCGATTTTTACATTCCCTCGATAAGTGATATCATAAGTTTCTTTTTTTGTGGGACTTATTTCACTGAGGATGATCGTACCTAAATCCACTCAGGATGCTGCTACCAGCCTCATGACGTGGATTTCATGGCTGAGTGACACTCCATTGGACCTACGTAGCACCACTTGTCCACTTGTCCACTTGTCTTTGTCCACTTGTCCACTCGTCTTTGTCTACTTGGCTCTTTCCTGGGATATGAAACGTGTACCGGAGTGGAGGTTCTTGTCAAGACAGCAGCCCTCAACTTTGGGGTCCCTGTGTCTGGTTGATTTTTTCATTTTCCCAAGGTCAACGCCCATGTGTGGAAGTGCCCTATGCTCTGTGGTTCTGTGTTTTCCATGGTTTGGGAAAGAGGATACACTTGTGAAGATTGGCTGTTGGCCATTGACATCCCGCCCATCAGCTTAACAAGGCTCCCTTAACTCCGTGGCCTGTCCTGCCTTTCTGGTTTTTAGACTTTTTTCGCCTGGCCCTTTTGCCCCGGGGTGGGCGAGAGATTTCTTTGTAGTGCTGATTTGCTCTCCCAGGTTGCTTGGTTGGCCAAAAAGGGCGTATGCGTTTTTTCCTGAATATATTCAGGAAAAAACGCATACGCCCTTTTTGGCCAACCGCATCATTGTCCACGTTCTGGCGCTTTTCATGTGCTATCGGGGCCATTCCGATGTACCCGTTGACATCCGTTTCCTGCAGTTCTGCCTTGCGTTCAGCGCCTCTTCGTAGCCTGACCTCAATATATTTTGGGGCGATAGTTATCGTTTAGAACTCTGCAGGTTTGGGAAGTGCAGTGCCCCTGAGCTCCATTTCCCAAGTCGCTTTTTTGTGAGTGGGACGCAACACGGCTGGATGGCTTCACGCCCTATTGTCGATCCGCGGTGGCAGGTTGAACCGCTGGTGAATTCTTCTTCGTGATGGGAAATGAGAGTGACATGTGCCCGACCAAACACCTCCAGCGAGTCTCTCATTGGTTCCCCCTCTTGCAGTTCATCCTGCGGACAAATTGCAGACGGTACGAAAGAGGCATGGAAAGGCGCCGAGTCTCCAAGTGGGGAGATTGTTAGTAAGGGGGCCTGAATGGAGAACACGAGCACCAGGAGATGAAAACTGAGGTGAGTTTCAGAAAGCTTTCCCGATCCCACGGTGTAGCATCCGCTGGGTTTCCAATGAGTGCTTTCGCTGTCGGAAGATTGCGTTGAACCTGGAGAGTTGGGACCCATGGAATGGGGAGCACGCAGGATTCCTTTCAAGGGTCTGCATTTGCTTTCCCAACCTCACCAATCGTCTCAGCCCCAAGAGTGTCCAGCCTTATGTCTTCTGCCGCTGGGGCTGTAGATGTGGTCAATCCTGGTTGCATGCCAGTCCCTGAACGCATTTTGGAAGAATTTCTCTCTGTTTTGCCCTGCTTGTTTCTTCTTTATGTTGGAAATGTATCCTCAGAATGGGTCTGAGCTGATTTTCCCTGCTGGTTTTAGGCCGCTTTACACACACTTGATGCACTTACACAGAGATATCAAGACTTAGCTTTTAAGATGCTTACTAGTCGGATAGATACTTGTGCGATGAAGAGGGTCTGGTGAGTCCAGTTGATTGAGCAAGGAGTAGGTCGTGTCCATTCCATATTCGGTTTTCGGAAGGGTATCTGTGCTCATTTCAAACTCGAGTTTTATGCGTCACCCCACCTCACCTTTCCCCTGAAGCAGGCATAAGTGTGTTTTCTAAAAGCGTGACTCTGTTCTGTTTGGGGATTCAGTGCATGGGGAGCGATTTTTACATTCCCTCGATAAGTGATATCATAAGTTTCTTTTTTTGTGGGACTTATTTCACTGAGGATGATCGTACCTAAATCCACTCAGGATGCTGCTACCAGCCTCATGACGTGGATTTCATGGCTGAGTGACACTCCATTGGACCTACGTAGCACCACTTGTCCACTTGTCCACTTGTCTTTGTCCACTTGTCCACTCGTCTTTGTCCACTTGGCTATTTCCTGGGATATGAAACGTGTACAGGAGTGGAGGTTCTTGTCAAGACAGCAGCCGTCAACTTTGGGGTCCCTGTGTCTGGTTGATTTTTTCATTTTCCCAAGGTCAACGCCCATGTGTGGAAGTGCCCTATGCTCTGTGGTTCTGTGTTTTACATGGTTTGGGAAAGAGGATACACTTGTGAAGATTGGCTGTTGGCCATTGACATCCCGCCCATCAGCTTAACAAGGCTCCCTTGACTCCGTGGGCTGTCCTGCCTTTCTGGTTTTTAGACTTTTTTCGCCTGGCCCTTTTGCCCCGGGGGGGGCGAGAGATTTCTTTGTAGTGCTGATTTGCTCTCCCAGGTTGCTTGGTTGGCCAAAAAGGGCGTATGCGTTTTTTCCTGAATATATTCAGGAAAAAACGCATACGCCCTTTTTGGCCAACCGCATCATTGTCCACGTTCTGGCGCTTTTCATGTGCTATCGGGGCCATTCCGATGTACCCGTTGACATCCGTTTCCTGCAGTTCTGCCTTGCGTTCAGCGCCTCTTCGTAGCCTGACCTCAATATATTTTGGGGCAATAGTTATCGTTTAGAACTCTGCAGGTTTGGGAAGTGCAGTGCCCCTGAGCTCCATTTCCCAAGTCGCTTTTTTGTGAGTGGGACGCAACACGGCTGGATGGCTTCACGCCCTATTGTCGATCCGGGGTGGCAGGCTGAACCGCTGGTGAATTCTTCTTCGTGATGGGAAATGAGAGTGACATGTGCCCGACCAAACACCTCCAGCGAGTCTCTCATTGGTTCCCCCTCTTGCAGTTCATCCTGCGGACAAATTGCAGACGGTACGAAAGAGGCATGGAAAGGCGCCGAGTCTCCAAGTGGGGAGATTGTTAGTAAGGGGGCCTGAATGGAGAACACGAGCACCAGGAGATGAAAACTGAGGTGAGTTTCAGAAAGCTTTCCCGATCCCACGGTGTAGCATCCGCTGGGTTTCCAATGAGTGCTTTCGCTGTCGGAAGATTGCGTTGAACCTGGAGAGTTGGGACCCATGGAATGGGGAGCACGCAGGATTCCTTTCAAGGGTCTGCATTTGCTTTCCCAACCTCACCAATCGTCTCAGCCCCAAGAGTGTCCAGCCTTATGTCTTCTACCGCTGGGGCTGTAGATGTGGTCAATCCTGGTTGCATGCCAGTCCCTGAACGCATTTTGGAAGAATTTCTCTCTGTTTTGCCCTGCTTGTTTCTTCTTTATGTTGGAAATGTATCCTCAGAATGGGTCTGAGCTGATTTTCCCTGCTGGTTTTAGGCCGCTTTACACACACTTGATGCACTTACACAGAGATATCAAGACTTAGCTTTTAAGATGCTTACTAGTCGGATAGATACTTGTGCGATGAACAGGGTCTGGTGAGTCCAGTTGATTGAGCAAGGAGTAGGTCGTGTCCATTCCATATTCGGTTTTCGGAAGGGTATCTGTGCTCATTTCAAACTCGAGTTTTATGCGTCACCCCACCTCACCTTTCCCCTGAAGCAGGCATAAGTGTGTTTTCTAAAAGCGTGACTCTGTTCTGTTTGGGGATTCAGTGCATGGGGAGCGATTTTTACATTCCCTCGATAAGTGATATCATAAGTTTCTTTTTTTGTGGGACTTATTTCACTGAGGGTGATCGTACCTAAATCCACTCAGGATGCTGCTACCAGCCTCATGACGTGGATTTCATGGCTGAGTGACACTCCATTGGACCTACGTAGCACCACTTGTCCACTTGTCCACTTGTCTTTGTCCACTTGTCCACTTGGCTCTTTCCTGGGATATGAAACGTGTACCGGAGTGGAGGTTCTTGTCAAGACAGCAGCCCTCAACTTTGGGGTCCCTGTGTCTGGTTGATTTTTTCATTTTCCCAAGGTCAACGCCCATGTGTGGAAGTGCCCTATGCTCTGTGGTTCTGTGTTTTACATGGTTTGGGAAAGAGGATACACTTGTGAAGATTGGCTGTTGGCCATTTACATCCCGCCCATCAGCTTAACAAGGCTCCCTTGACTCCGTGGGCTGTCCTGCCTTTCTGGTTTTTAGACTTTTTTCGCCTGGCCCTTTTGCCCCGGGGTGGGGGGCGAGAGATTTCTTTGTAGTGCTGATTTGCTCTCCCAGGTTGCTTGGTTGGCCAAAAAGGGCGTATGCGTTTTTTCCTGAATATATTCAGGAAAAAACGCATACGCCCTTTTTGGCCAACCGCATCATTGTCCACGTTCTGGCGCTTTTCATGTGCTATCGGGGCCATTCCGATGTACCCGTTGACATCCGTTTCCTGCAGTTCTGCCTTGCGTTCAGCGCCTCTTCGTAGCCTGACGTCAATATATTTTGGGGCGATAGTTATCGTTTAGAACTCTGCAGGTTTGGGAAGTGCAGTGCCCCTGAGCTCCATTTCCCAAGTCGCTTTTTTGGGAGTGGGACGCAACACGGCTGGATGGCTTCACGCCCTATTGTCGATCCGGGGTGGCAGGCTGAACCGCTGGTGAATTCTTCTTCGTGATGGGAAATGAGAGTGACATGTGCCCGACCAAACACCTCCAGCGAGTCTCTCATTGGTTCCCCCTCTTGCAGTTCATCCTGCGGACAAATTGCAGACGGTACGAAAGAGGCATGGAAAGGCGCCGAGTCTCCAAGTGGGGAGATTGTTAGTAAGGGGGCCTGAATGGAGAACACGAGCACCAGGAGATGAAAACTGAGGTGAGTTTCAGAAAGCTTTCCCGATCCCACGGTGTAGCAACCGCTGGGTTTCCAATGAGTGCTTTCGCTGTCGGAAGATTGCGTTGAACCTGGAGAGTTGGGACCCATGGAATGGGGAGCACGCAGGATTCCTTTCAAGGGTCTGCATTTGCTTTCCCAACCTCACCAATCGTCTCAGCCCCAAGAGTGTCCAGCCTTATGTCTTCTGCCGCTGGGGCTGTAGATGTGGTCAATCCTGGTTGCATGCCAGTCCCTGAACGCATTTTGGAAGAATTTCTCTCTGTTTTGCCCTGCTTGTTTCTTCTTTATGTTGGAAATGTATCCTCAGAATGAGTCTGAGCTGATTTTCCCTGCTGGTTTTAGGCCGCTTTACACACACTTGATGCACTTACACAGAGATATCAAGACTTAGCTTTTAAGATGCTTACTAGTCGGATAGATACTTGTGCGATGAAGAGGGTCTGGTGAGTCCAGTTGATTGAGCAAGGAGTAGGTCGTGTCCATTCCATATTCGGTTTTCGGAAGGGTATCTGTGCTCATTTCAAACTCGAGTTTTATGCGTCACCCCACCTCACCTTTCCCCTGAAGCAGGCATAAGTGTGTTTTCTAAAAGCGTGACTCTGTTCTGTTTGGGGATTCAGTGCATGGGGAGCGATTTTTACATTCCCTCGATAAGTGATATCATAAGTTACTTTTTTTGTGGGACTTATTTCACTGAGGATGATCGTACCTAAATCCACTCAGGATGCTGCTACCAGCCTCATGACGTGGATTTCATGGCTGAGTGACACTCCATTGGACCTACGTAGCACCACTTGTCCACTTGTCCACTTGTCTTTGTCCACTTGTCCACTCGTCTTTGTCCACTTGGCTCTTTCCTGGGATATGAAACGTGTACCGGAGTGGAGGTTCTTGTCAAGACAGCAGCCCTCAACTTTGGGGTCCCTGTGTCTGGTTGATTTTTTCATTTTCCCAAGGTCAACGCCCATGTGTGGAAGTGCCCTATGCTCTGTGGTTCTGTGTTTTACATGGTTTGGGAAAGAGGATACACTTGTGAAGATTGGCTGTTGGCCATTGACATCCCGCCCATCCGCTTAACAAGGCTCCCTTGACTCCGTGGCCTGTCCTGCCTTTCTGGTTTTTAGACTTTTTTCGCCTGGCCCTTTTGCCCCCGTGGGGGGGGCGAGAGATTTCTTTGTAGTGCTGATTTGCTCTCCCAGGTTGCTTGGTTGGCCAAAAAGGGCGTATGCGTTTTTTCCTGAATATATTCAGGAAAAAACGCATACGCCCTTTTTGGCCAACCGCATCATTGTCCACGTTCTGGCGCTTTTCATGTGCTATCGGGGCCATTCCGATGTACCCGTTGACATCCGTTTCCTGCAGTTCTGCCTTGCGTTCAGCGCCTCTTCGTAGCCTGCCGTCAATATATTTTGGGGCGATAGTTATCGTTTAGAACTCTGCAGGTTTGGGAAGTGCAGTGCCCCTGAGCTCCATTTCCCAAGTCGCTTTTTTGGGAGTGGGACGCAACACGGCTGGATGGCTTCACGCCCTATTGTCGATCCGGGGTGGCAGGCTGAACCGCTGGTGAATTCTTCTTCGTGATGGGAAATGAGAGTGACATGTGCCCGACCAAACACCTCCAGCGAGTCTCTCATTGGTTCCCCCTCCTGCAGTTCATCCTGCGGACAAATTGCAGACGGTACGAAAGAGGCATGGAAAGGCGCCGAGTCTCCAAGTGGGGAGATTGTTAGTAAGGGGGCCTGAATGGAGAACACGAGCACCAGGAGATGAAAACTGAGGTGAGTTTCAGAAAGCTTTCCCGATCCCACGGTGTAGCATCCGCTGGGTTTCCAATGAGTGCTTTCGCTGTCGGAAGATTGCGTTGAACCTGGAGAGTTGGGACCCATGGAATGGGGAGCACGCAGGATTCCTTTCAAGGGTCTGCATTTGCTTTCCCAACCTCACGAATCGTCTCAGCCCCAAGAGTGTCCAGCCTTATGTCTTCTGCCGCTGGGGCTGTAGATGTGGTCAATCCTGGTTGCATGCCAGTCCCTGAACGCATTTTGGAAGAATTTCTCTCTGTTTTGCCCTGCTTGTTTCTTCTTTATGTTGGAAATGTATCCTCAGAATGAGTCTGAGCTGATTTTCCCTGCTGGTTTTAGGCCGCTTTACACACACTTGATGCACTTACACAGAGATATCAAGACTTAGCTTTTAAGATGGTTACTAGTCGGATAGATACTTGTGCGATGAAGAGGGTCTGGTGAGTCCAGTTGATTGAGCAAGGAGTAGGTCGTGTCCATTCCATATTCGGTTTTCGGAAGGGTATCTGTGCTCATTTCAAACTCGAGTTTTATGCGTCACCCCACCTCACCTTTCCCCTGAAGCAGGCATAAGTGTGTTTTCTAAAAGCGTGACTCTGTTCTGTTTGGGGATTCAGTGCATGGGGAGCGATTTTTACATTCCCTCGATAAGTGATATCATAAGTTTCTTTTTTTGTGGGACTTATTTCACTGAGGATGATCGTACCTAAATCCACTCAGGATGCTGCTACCAGCCTCATGACGTGGATTTCATGGCTGAGTGACACTCCATTGGACCTACGTAGCACCACTTGTCCACTTGTCCACTTGTCTTTGTCCACTTGTCCACTCGTCTTTGTCCACTTGGCTCTTTCCTGGGATATGAAACGTGTACCGGAGTGGAGGTTCTTGTCAAGACAGCAGCCCTCAACTTTGGGGTCCCTGTGTCTGGTTGATTTTTTCATTTTCCCAAGGTCAACGCCCATGTGTGGAAGTGCCCTATGCTCTGTGGTTCTGTGTTTTACATGGTTTGGGAAAGAGGATACACTTGTGAAGATTGGCTGTTGGCCATTGACATCCCGCCCATCCGCTTAACAAGGCTCCCTTGACTCCGTGGCCTGTCCTGCCTTTCTGGTTTTTAGACTTTTTTCGCCTGGCCCTTTTGCCCCCGTGGGGGGGGCGAGAGATTTCTTTGTAGTGCTGATTTGCTCTCCCAGGTTGCTTGGTTGGCCAAAAAGGACGTATGCGTTTTTTCCTGAATATATTCAGGAAAAAACGCATACGCCCTTTTTGGCCAACCGCATCATTGTCCACGTTCTGGCGCTTTTCATGTGCTATCGGGGCCATTCCGATGTACCCATTGACATCCGTTTCCTGCAGTTCTGCCTTGCGTTCAGCGCCTCTTCGTAGCCTGACCTCAATATATTTTGGGGCGATAGTTATCGTTTAGAACTCTGCAGGTTTGGGAAGTGCAGTGCCCCTGAGCTCCATTTCCCAAGTCGCTTTTTTGGGAGTGGGACGCAACACGGCTGGATGGCTTCACGCCCTATTGTCGATCCGGGGTGGCAGGCTGAACCGCTGGTGAATTCTTCTTCGTGATGGGAAATGAGAGTGACATGTGCCCGACCAAACACCTCCAGCGAGTCTCTCATTGGTTCCCCCTCTTGCAGTTCATCCTGCGGACAAATTGCAGACGGTACGAAAGAGGCATGGAAAGGCGCCGAGTCTCCAAGTGGGGAGATTGTTAGTAAGGGGGCCTGAATGGAGAACACGAGCACCAGGAGATGAAAACTGAGGTGAGTTTCAGAAAGCTTTCCCGATCCCACGGTGTAGCATCCGCTGGGTTTCCAATGAGTGCTTTCGCTGTCGGAAGATTGCGTTGAACCTGGAGAGTTGGGACCCATGGAATGGGGAGCACGCAGGATTCCTTTCAAGGGTCTGCATTTGCTTTCCCAACCTCACCAATCGTCTCAGCCCCAAGAGTGTCCAGCCTTATGTCTTCTGCCGCTGGGGCTGTAGATGTGGTCAATCCTGGTTGCATGCCAGTCCCTGAACGCATTTTGGAAGAATTTCTCTCTGTTTTGCCCTGCTTGTTTCTTCTTTATGTTGGAAATGTATCCTCAGAATGGGTCTGAGCTGATTTTCCCTGCTGGTTTTAGGCCGCTTTACACACACTTGATGCACTTACACAGAGATATCAAGACAGCTTTGAAGATGCTTACTAGTCGGATAGATACTTGTGCGATGAACAGGGTCTGGTGAGTCCAGTTGATTGAGCAAGGAGTAGGTCGTGTCCATTCCATATTCGGTTTTCGGAAGGGTATCTGTGCTCATTTCAAACTCGAGTTTTATGCGTCACCCCACCTCACCTTTCCCCTGAAGCAGGCATAAGTGTGTTTTCTAAAAGCGTGACTCTGTTCTGTTTGGGGATTCAGTGCATGGGGAGCGATTTTTACATTCCCTCGATAAGTGATATCATAAGTTTCTTTTTTTGTGGGACTTATTTCACTGAGGATGATCGTACCTAAATCCACTCAGGATGCTGCTACCAGCCTCATGACGTGGATTTCATGGCTGAGTGACACTCCATTGGACCTACGTAGCACCACTTGTCCACTTGTCCACTTGTCTTTGTCCACTTGTCCACTCGTCTTTGTCCACTTGGCTCTTTCCTGGGATATGAAACGTGTACCGGAGTGGAGGTTCTTGTCAAGACAGCAGCCCTCAACTTTGGGGTCCCTGTGTCTGGTTGATTTTTTCATTTTCCCAAGGTCAACGCCCATGTGTGGAAGTGCCCTATGCTCTGTGGTTCTGTGTTTTACATGGTTTGGGAAAGAGGATACACTTGTGAAGATTGGCTGTTGGCCATTGACATCCCGCCCATCAGCTTAACAAGGCTCCCTTGACTCCGTGGCCTGTCCTGCCTTTCTGGTTTTTAGACTTTTTTCGCCTGGCCCTTTTGCCCCGGGGGGGGGCGAGAGATTTCTTTGTAGTGCTGATTTGCTCTCCCAGGTTGCTTGGTTGGCCAAAAAGGGCGTATGCGTTTTTTCCTGAATATATTCAGGAAAAAACGCATACGCCCTTTTTGGCCAACCGCATCATTGTCCACGTTCTGGCGCTTTTCATGTGCTATCGGGGCCATTCCGATGTACCCGTTGACATCCGTTTCCTGCAGTTCTGCCTTGCGTTCAGCGCCTCTTCGTAGCCTGCCGTCAATATATTTTGGGGCGATAGTTATCGTTTAGAACTCTGCAGGTTTGGGAAGTGCAGTGCCCCTGAGCTCCATTTCCCAAGTCGCTTTTTTGGGAGTGGGACGCAACACGGCTGGATGGCTTCACGCCCTATTGTCGATCCGGGGTGGCAGGCTGAACCGCTGGTGAATTCTTCTTCGTGATGGGAAATGAGAGTGACATGTGCCCGACCAAACACCTCCAGCGAGTCTCTCATTGGTTCCCCCTCCTGCAGTTCATCCTGCGGACAAATTGCAGACGGTACGAAAGAGGCATGGAAAGGCGCCGAGTCTCCAAGTGGGGAGATTGTTAGTAAGGGGGCCTGAATGGAGAACACGAGCACCAGGAGATGAAAACTGAGGTGAGTTTCAGAAAGCTTTCCCGATCCCACGGTGTAGCAACCGCTGGGTTTCCAATGAGTGCTTTCGCTGTCGGAAGATTGCGTTGAACCTGGAGAGTTGGGACCCATGGAATGGGGAGCACGCAGGATTCCTTTCAAGGGTCTGCATTTGCTTTCCCAACCTCACGAATCGTCTCAGCCCCAAGAGTGTCCAGCCTTATGTCTTCTGCCGCTGGGGCTGTAGATGTGGTCAATCCTGGTTGCATGCCAGTCCCTGAACGCATTTTGGAAGAATTTCTCTCTGTTTTGCCCTGCTTGTTTCTTCTTTATGTTGGAAATGTATCCTCAGAATGAGTCTGAGCTGATTTTCCCTGCTGGTTTTAGGCCGCTTTACACACACTTGATGCACTTACACAGAGATATCAAGACTTAGCTTTGAAGATGCTTACTAGTCGGATAGATACTTGTGCGATGAAGAGGGTCTGGTGAGTCCAGTTGATTGAGCAAGGAGTAGGTCGTGTCCATTCCATATTCGGTTTTCGGAAGGGTATCTGTGCTCATTTCAAACTCGAGTTTTATGCGTCACCCCACCTCACCTTTCCCCTGAAGCAGGCATAAGTGTGTTTTCTAAAAGCGTGACTCTGTTCTGTTTGGGGATTCAGTGCATGGGGAGCGATTTTTACATTCCCTCGATAAGTGATATCATAAGTTTCTTTTTTTGTGGGACTTATTTCACTGAGGATGATCGTACCTAAATCCACTCAGGATGCTGCTACCAGCCTCATGACGTGGATTTCATGGCTGAGTGACACTCCATTGGACCTACGTAGCACCACTTGTCCACTTGTCCACTTGTCTTTGTCCACTTGTCCACTCGTCTTTGTCCACTTGGCTCTTTCCTGGGATATGAAACGTGTACCGGAGTGGAGGTTCTTGTCAAGACAGCAGCCCTCAACTTTGGGGTCCCTGTGTCTGGTTGATTTTTTCATTTTCCCAAGGTCAACGCCCATGTGTGGAAGTGCCCTATGCTCTGTGGTTCTGTGTTTTACATGGTTTGGGAAAGAGGATACACTTGTGAAGATTGGCTGTTGGCCATTGACATCCCGCCCATCCGCTTAACAAGGCTCCCTTGACTCCGTGGCCTGTCCTGCCTTTCTGGTTTTTAGACTTTTTTCGCCTGGCCCTTTTGCCCCCGTGGGGGGGGCGAGAGATTTCTTTGTAGTGCTGATTTGCTCTCCCAGGTTGCTTGGTTGGCCAAAAAGGACGTATGCGTTTTTTCCTGAATATATTCAGGAAAAAACGCATACGCCCTTTTTGGCCAACCGCATCATTGTCCACGTTCTGGCGCTTTTCATGTGCTATCGGGGCCATTCCGATGTACCCATTGACATCCGTTTCCTGCAGTTCTGCCTTGCGTTCAGCGCCTCTTCGTAGCCTGACCTCAATATATTTTGGGGCGATAGTTATCGTTTAGAACTCTGCAGGTTTGGGAAGTGCAGTGCCCCTGAGCTCCATTTCCCAAGTCGCTTTTTTGGGAGTGGGACGCAACACGGCTGGATGGCTTCACGCCCTATTGTCGATCCGGGGTGGCAGGCTGAACCGCTGGTGAATTCTTCTTCGTGATGGGAAATGAGAGTGACATGTGCCCGACCAAACACCTCCAGCGAGTCTCTCATTGGTTCCCCCTCTTGCAGTTCATCCTGCGGACAAATTGCAGACGGTACGAAAGAGGCATGGAAAGGCGCCGAGTCTCCAAGTGGGGAGATTGTTAGTAAGGGGGCCTGAATGGAGAACACGAGCACCAGGAGATGAAAACTGAGGTGAGTTTCAGAAAGCTTTCCCGATCCCACGGTGTAGCATCCGCTGGGTTTCCAATGAGTGCTTTCGCTGTCGGAAGATTGCGTTGAACCTGGAGAGTTGGGACCCATGGAATGGGGAGCACGCAGGATTCCTTTCAAGGGTCTGCATTTGCTTTCCCAACCTCACCAATCGTCTCAGCCCCAAGAGTGTCCAGCCTTATGTCTTCTGTCGCTGGGGCTGTAGATGTGGTCAATCCTGGTTGCATGCCAGTCCCTGAACGCATTTTGGAAGAATTTCTCTCTGTTTTGCCCTGCTTGTTTCTTCTTTATGTTGGAAATGTATCCTCAGAATGGGTCTGAGCTGATTTTCCCTGCTGGTTTTAGGCCGCTTTACACACACTTGATGCACTTACACAGAGATATCAAGACTTAGCTTTTAAGATGCTTACTAGTCGGATAGATACTTGTGCGATGAAGAGGGTCTGGTGAGTCCAGTTGATTGAGCAAGGAGTAGGTCGTGTCCATTCCATATTCGGTTTTCGGAAGGGTATCTGTGCTCATTTCAAACTCGAGTTTTATGCGTCACCCCACCTCACCTTTCCCCTGAAGCAGGCATAAGTGTGTTTTCTAAAAGCGTGACTCTGTTCTGTTTGGGGATTCAGTGCATGGGGAGCGATTTTTACATTCCCTCGATAAGTGATATCATAAGTTTCTTTTTTTGTGGGACTTATTTCACTGAGGATGATCGTACCTAAATCCACTCAGGATGCTGCTACCAGCCTCATGACGTGGATTTCATGGCTGAGTGACACTCCATTGGACCTACGTAGCACCACTTGTCCACTTGTCCACTTGTCTTTGTCCACTTGTCCACTCGTCTTTGTCCACTTGGCTCTTTCCTGGGATATGAAACGTGTACCGGAGTGGAGGTTCTTGTCAAGACAGCAGCCCTCAACTTTGGGGTCCCTGTGTCTGGTTGATTTTTTTCATTTTCCGAAGGTCAACGCCCATGTGTGGAAGTGCCCTATGCTCTGTGGTTCTGTGTTTTACATGGTTTGGGAAAGAGGATACACTTGTGAAGATTGGCTGTTGGCCATTGACATCCCGCCCATCCGCTTAACAAGGGTCCCTTGACTCCGTGGCCTGTCCTGCCTTTCTGGTTTTTAGACTTTTTTCGCCTGGCCCTTTTGCCCCCCCGGGGGGGGCGAGAGATTTCTTTGTAGTGCTGATTTGCTCTCCCAGGTTGCTTGGTTGGCCAAAAAGGGCGTATGCGTTTTTTCCTGAATATATTCAGGAAAAAACGCATACGCCCTTTTTGGCCAACCGCATCATTGTCCATGTTCTGGCGCTTTTCATGTGCTATCGGGGCCATTCCGATGTACCCATTGACATCCGTTTCCTGCAGTTCTGCCTTGCGTTCAGCGCCTCTTCGTAGCCTGACCTCAATATATTTTGGGGCGATAGTTATCGTTTAGAACTCTGCAGGTTTGGGAAGTGCAGTGCCCCTGAGCTCCATTTCCCAAGTCGCTTTTTTGGGAGTGGGACGCAACACGGCTGGATGGCTTCACGCCCTATTGTCGATCCGGGGTGGCAGGCTGAACCGCTGGTGAATTCTTCTTCGTGATGGGAAATGAGAGTGACATGTGCCCGACCAAACACCTCCAGCGAGTCTCTCATTGGTTCCCCCTCTTGCAGTTCATCCTGCGGACAAATTGCAGACGGTACGAAAGAGGCATGGAAAGGCGCCGAGTCTCCAAGTGGGGAGATTGTTAGTAAGGGGGCCTGAATGGAGAACACGAGCACCAGGAGATGAAAACTGAGGTGAGTTTCAGAAAGCTTTCCCGATCCCACGGTGTAGCATCCGCTGGGTTTCCAATGAGTGCTTTCGCTGTCGGAAGATTGCGTTGAACCTGGAGAGTTGGGACCCATGGAATGGGGAGCACGCAGGATTCCTTTCAAGGGTCTGCATTTGCTTTCCCAACCTCACCAATCGTCTCAGCCCCAAGAGTGTCCAGCCTTATGTCTTCTGCCGCTGGGGCTGTAGATGTGGTCAATCCTGGTTGCATGCCAGTCCCTGAACGCATTTTGGAAGAATTTCTCTCTGTTTTGCCCTGCTTGTTTCTTCTTTATGTTGGAAATGTATCCTCAGAATGGGTCTGAGCTGATTTTCCCTGCTGGTTTTAGGCCGCTTGACACACACTTGATGCACTTACACAGAGATATCAAGACTTAGCTTTTAAGATGCTTACTAGTCGGATAGATACTTGTGCGATGAAGAGGGTCTGGTGAGTCCAGTTGATTGAGCAAGGAGTAGGTCGTGTCCATTCCATATTCGGTTTTCGGAAGGGTATCTGTGCTCATTTCAAACTCGAGTTTTATGCGTCACCCCACCTCACCTTTCCCCTGAAGCAGGCATAAGTGTGTTTTCTAAAAGCGTGACTCTGTTCTGTTTGGGGATTCAGTGCATGGGGAGCGATTTTTACATTCCCTCGATAAGTGATATCATAAGTTTCTTTTTTTGTGGGACTTATTTCACTGAGGATGATCGTACCTAAATCCACTCAGGATGCTGCTACCAGCCTCATGACGTGGATTTCATGGCTGAGTGACACTCCATTGGACCTACGTAGCACCACTTGTCCACTTGTCCACTTGTCTTTGTCCACTTGTCCACTCGTCTTTGTCCACTTGGCTCTTTCCTGGGATATGAAACGTGTACCGGAGTGGAGGTTCTTGTCAAGACAGCAGCCCTCAACTTTGGGGTCCCTGTGTCTGGTTGATTTTTTCATTTTCCCAAGGTCAACGCCCATGTGTGGAAGTGCCCTATGCTCTGTGGTTCTGTGTTTTCCATGGTTTGGGAAAGAGGATACACTTGTGAAGATTGGCTGTTGGCCATTGACATCCCGCCCATCAGCTTAACAAGGCTCCCTTGACTCCGTGGCCTGTCCTGCCTTTCTGGTGTTTAGACTTTTTTCGCCTGGCCCTTTTGCCCCGGGGGGGGCGAGAGATTTCTTTGTAGTGCTGATTTGCTCTCCCAGGTTGCTTGGTTGGCCAAAAAGGGCGTATGCGTTTTTTCCTGAATATATTCAGGAAAAAACGCATACGCCCTTTTTGGCCAACCGCATCATTGTCCACGTTCTGGCGCTTTTCATGTGCTATCGGGGCCATTCCGATGTACCCGTTGACATCCGTTTCCTGCAGTTCTGCCTTGCGTTCAGCGCCTCTTCGTAGCCTGACCTCAATATATTTTGGGGCGATAGTTATCGTTTAGAACTCTGCAGGTTTGGGAAGTGCAGTGCCCCTGAGCTCCATTTCCCAAGTCGCTTTTTTGTGAGTGGGACGCAACACGGCTGGATGGCTTCACGCCGTATTGTCGATCCGGGGTGGCAGGCTGAACCTCTGGTGAATTCTTCTTCGTGATGGGAAATGAGAGTGACATGTGCCCGACCAAACACCTCCAGCGAGTCTCTCATTGGTTCCCCCTCTTGCAGTTCATCCTGCGGACAAATTGCAGACGGTACGAAAGAGGCATGGAAAGGCGCCGAGGCTCCAAGTGGGGAGATTGTTAGTAAGGGGGCCTGAATGGAGAACACGAGCACCAGGAGATGAAAACTGAGGTGAGTTTCAGAAAGCTTTCCCGATCCCACGGTGTAGCATCCGCTGGGTTTCCAATGAGTGCTTTCACTGTCGGAAGATTGCGTTGAACCTGGAGAGTTGGGACCCATGGAATGGGGAGCACGCAGGATTCCTTTCAAGGGTCTGCATTTGCTTTCCCAACCTCACGAATCGTCTCAGCCCCAAGAGTGTCCAGCCTTATGTCTTCTGCCGCTGGGGCTGTAGATGTGGTCAATCCTGGTTGCATGCCAGTCCCTGAACGCATTTTGGAAGAATTTCTCTCTGTTTTGCCCTGCTTGTTTCTTCTTTATGTTGGAAATGTATCCTCAGAATGGGTCTGAGCTGATTTTCCCTGCTGGTTTTAGGCCGCTTTACACACACTTGATGCACTTACACAGATATATCAAGACTTAGCTTTGAAGATGCTTACTAGTCGGATAGATACTTGTGCGATGAACAGGGTCTGGTGAGTCCAGTTGATTGAGCAAGGAGTAGGTCGTGTCCATTCCATATTCGGTTTTCGGAAGGGTATCTGTGCTCATTTCAAACTCGAGTTTTATGCGTCACCCCACCTCACCTTTCCCCTGAAGCAGGCATAAGTGTGTTTTCTAAAAGCGTGACTCTGTTCTGTTTGGGGATTCAGTGCATGGGGAGCGATTTTTACATTCCCTCGATAAGTGATATCATAAGTTTCTTTTTTTGTGGGACTTATTTCACTGAGGATGATCGTACCTAAATCCACTCAGGATGCTGCTACCAGCCTCATGACGTGGATTTCATGGCTGAGTGACACTCCATTGGACCTACGTAGCACCACTTGTCCACTTGTCCACTTGTCTTTGTCCACTTGTCCACTCGTCTTTGTCCACTTGGCTCTTTCCTGGGATATGAAACGTGTACCGGAGTGGAGGTTCTTGTCAAGACAGCAGCCCTCAACTTTGGGGTCCCTGTGTCTGGTTGATTTTTTCATTTTCCCAAGGTCAACGCCCATGTGTGGAAGTGCCCTATGCTCTGTGGTTCTGTGTTTTACATGGTTTGGGAAAGAGGATACACTTGTGAAGATTGGCTGTTGGCCATTGACATCCCGCCCATCAGCTTAACAAGGCTCCCTTGACTCCGTGGCCTGTCCTGCCTTTCTGGTTTTTAGACTTTTTTCGCCTGGCCCTTTTGCCCCGGGGGGGGGCGAGAGATTTCTTTGTAGTGCTGATTTGCTCTCCCAGGTTGCTTGGTTGGCCAAAAAGGGCGGATGCGTTTTTTCCTGAATATATTCAGGAAAAAACGCATCCGCCCTTTTTGGCCAACCGCATCATTGTCCACGTTCTGGCGCTTTTCATGTGCTATCGGGGCCATTCCGATGTACCCGTTGACATCCGTTTCCTGCAGTTCTGCCTTGCGTTCAGCGCCTCTTCGTAGCCTGACCTCAATATATTTTGGGGCGATAGTTATCGTTTAGAACTCTGCAGGTTTGGGAAGTGCAGTGCCCCTGAGCTCCATTTCCCAAGTCGCTTTTTTGTGAGTGGGACGCAACACGGCTGGATGGCTTCACGCCCTATTGTCGATCCGGGGTGGCAGGCTGAACCTCTGGTGAATTCTTCTTCGTGATGGGAAATGAGAGTGACATGTGCCCGACCAAACACCTCCAGCGAGTCTCTCATTGGTTCCCCCTCTTGCAGTTCATCCTGCGGACAAATTGCAGACGGTACGAAAGAGGCATGGAAAGGCGCCGAGTCTCCAAGTGGGGAGATTGTTAGTAAGGGGGCCTGAATGGAGAACACGAGCACCAGGAGATGAAAACTGAGGTGAGTTTCAGAAAGCTTTCCCGATCCCACGGTGTAGCATCCGCTGGGTTTCCAATGAGTGCTTTCGCTGTCGGAAGATTGCGTTGAACCTGGAGAGTTGGGACCCATGGAATGGGGAGCACGCAGGATTCCTTTCAAGGGTCTGCATTTGCTTTCCCAACCTCACCAATCGTCTCAGCCCCAAGAGTGTCCAGCCTTATGTCTTCTGCCGCTGGGGCTGTAGATGTGGTCAATCCTGGTTGCATGCCAGTCCCTGAACGCATTTTGGAAGAATTTCTCTCTGTTTTGCCCTGCTTGTTTCTTCTTTATGTTGGAAATGTATCCTCAGAATGGGTCTGAGCTGATTTTCCCTGCTGGTTTTAGGCCGCTTTACACACACTTGATGCACTTACACAGAGATATCAAGACTTAGCTTTTAAGATGATTACTAGTCGGATAGATACTTGTGCGATGAACAGGGTCTGGTGAGTCCAGTTGATTGAGCAAGGAGTAGGTCGTGTCCATTCCATATTCGGTTTTCGGAAGGGTATCTGTGCTCATTTCAAACTCGAGTTTTATGCGTCACCCCACCTCACCTTTCCCCTGAAGCAGGCATAAGTGTGTTTTCTAAAAGCGTGACTCTGTTCTGTTTGGGGATTCAGTGCATGGGGAGCGATTTTTACATTCCCTCGATAAGTGATATCATAAGTTTCTTTTTTTGTGGGACTTATTTCACTGAGGATGATCGTACCTAAATCCACTCAGGATGCTGCTACCAGCCTCATGACGTGGATTTCATGGCTGAGTGACACTCCATTGGACCTACGTAGCACCACTTGTCCACTTGTCCACTTGTCTTTGTCCACTTGTCCACTCGTCTTTGTCCACTTGGCTCTTTCCTGGGATATGAAACGTGTACCGGAGTGGAGGTTCTTGTCAAGACAGCAGCCCTCAACTTTGGGGTCCCTGTGTCTGGTTGATTTTTTCATTTTCCCAAGGTCAACGCCCATGTGTGGAAGTGCCCTATGCTCTGTGGTTCTGTGTTTTACATGGTTTGGGAAAGAGGATACACTTGTGAAGATTGGCTGTTGGCCATTGACATCCCGCCCATCAGCTTAACAAGGCTCCCTTGACTCCGTGGGCTGTCCTGCCTTTCTGGTTTTTAGACTTTTTTCGCCTGGCCCTTTTGCCCCGGGGGGGGGGCGAGAGATTTCTTTGTAGTGCTGATTTGCTCTCCCAGGTTGCTTGGTTGGCCAAAAAGGGCGTATGCGTTTTTTCCTGAATATATTCAGGAAAAAACGCATACGCCCTTTTTGGCCAACCGCATCATTGTCCACGTTCTGGCGCTTTTCATGTGCTATCGGGGCCATTCCGATGTACCCGTTGACATCCGTTTCCTTCAGTTCTGCCTTGCGTTCAGCGCCTCTTCGTAGCCTGACGTCAATATATTTTGGGGCGATAGTTATCGTTTAGAACTCTGCAGGTTTGGGAAGTGCAGTGCCCCTGAGCTCCATTTCCCAAGTCGCTTTTTTGTGAGTGGGACGCAACACGGCTGGATGGCTTCACGCCCTATTGTCGATCCGGGGTGGCAGGCTGAACCTCTGGTGAATTCTTCTTCGTGATGGGAAATGAGAGTGACATGTGCCCGACCAAACACCTCCAGCGAGTCTCTCATTGGTTCCCCCTCTTGCAGTTCATCCTGCGGACAAATTGCAGACGGTACGAAAGAGGCATGGAAAGGCGCCGAGTCTCCAAGTGAGGAGATTGTTAGTAAGGGGGCCTGAATGGAGAACACGAGCACCAGGAGATGAAAACTGAGGTGAGTTTCAGAAAGCTTTCCCGATCCCACGGTGTAGCATCCGCTGGGTTTCCAATGAGTGCTTTCGCTGTCGGAAGATTGCGTTGAACCTGGAGAGTTGGGACCCATGGAATGGGGAGCACGCAGGATTCCTTTCAAGGGTCTGCATTTGCTTTCCCAACCTCACGAATCGTCTCAGCCCCAAGAGTGTCCAGCCTTATGTCTTCTGCCGCTGGGGCTGTAGATGTGGTCAATCCTGGTTGCATGCCAGTCCCTGAACGCATTTTGGAAGAATTTCTCTCTGTTTTGCCCTGCTTGTTTCTTCTTTATGTTGGAAATGTATCCTCAGAATGGGTCTGAGCTGATTTTCCCTGCTGGTTTTAGGCCGCTTTACACACACTTGATGCACTTACACAGAGATATCAAGACTTAGCTTTTAAGATGATTACTAGTCGGATAGATACTTGTGCGATGAAGAGGGTCTGGTGAGTCCAGTTGATTGAGCAAGGAGTAGGTCGTGTCCATTCCATATTCGGTTTTCGGAAGGGTATCTGTGCTCATTTCAAACTCGAGTTTTATGCGTCACCCCACCTCACCTTTCCCCTGAAGCAGGCATAAGTGTGTTTTCTAAAAGCGTGACTCTGTTCTGTTTGGGGATTCAGTGCATGGGGAGCGATTTTTACATTCCCTCGATAAGTGATATCATAAGTTTCTTTTTTTGTGGGACTTATTTCACTGAGGATGATCGTACCTAAATCCACTCAGGATGCTGCTACCAGCCTCATGACGTGGATTTCATGGCTGAGTGACACTCCATTGGACCTACGTAGCACCACTTGTCCACTTGTCCACTTGTCTTTGTCCACTTGTCCACTCGTCTTTGTCCACTTGGCTCTTTCCTGGGATATGAAACGTGTACCGGAGTGGAGGTTCTTGTCAAGACAGCAGCCGTCAACTTTGGGGTCCCTGTGTCTGGTTGATTTTTTCATTTTCCCAAGGTCAACGCCCATGTGTGGAAGTGCCCTATGCTCTGTGGTTCTGTGTTTTACATGGTTTGGGAAAGAGGATACACTTGTGAAGATTGGCTGTTGGCCATTGACATCCCGCCCATCAGCTTAACAAGGCTCCCTTGACTCCGTGGGCTGTCCTGCCTTTCTGGTTTTTAGACTTTTTTCGCCTGGCCCTTTTGCCCCGGGGGGGGGGGCGAGAGATTTCTTTGTAGTGCTGATTTGCTCTCCCAGGTTGCTTGGTTGGCCAAAAAGGGCGTATGCGTTTTTTCCTGAATATATTCAGGAAAAAACGCATACGCCCTTTTTGGCCAACCGCATCATTGTCCACGTTCTGGCGCTTTTCATGTGCTATCGGGGCCATTCCGATGTACCCGTTGACATCCGTTTCCTTCAGTTCTGCCTTGCGTTCAGCGCCTCTTCGTAGCCTGACGTCAATATATTTTGGGGCGATAGTTATCGTTTAGAACTCTGCAGGTTTGGGAAGTGCAGTGCCCCTGAGCTCCATTTCCCAAGTCGCTTTTTTGTGAGTGGGACGCAACACGGCTGGATGGCTTCACGCCCTATTGTCGATCCGGGGTGGCAGGCTGAACCTCTGGTGAATTCTTCTTCGTGATGGGAAATGAGAGTGACATGTGCCCGACCAAACACCTCCAGCGAGTCTCTCATTGGTTCCCCCTCTTGCAGTTCATCCTGCGGACAATTTGCAGACGGTACGAAAGAGGCATGGAAAGGCGCCGAGTCTCCAAGTGGGGAGATTGTTAGTAAGGGGGCCTGAATGGAGAACACGAGCACCCGGAGATGAAAACTGAGGTGAGTTTCAGAAAGCTTTCCCGATCCCACGGTGTAGCATCCGCTGGGTTTCCAATGAGTGCTTTCGCTGTCGGAAGATTGCGTTGAACCTGGAGAGTTGGGACCCATGGAATGGGGAGCACGCAGGATTCCTTTCAAGGGTCTGCATTTGCTTTCCCAACCTCACCAATCGTCTCAGCCCCAAGAGTGTCCAGCCTTATGTCTTCTGCCGCTGGGGCTGTAGATGTGGTCAATCCTGGTTGCATGCCAGTCCCTGAACGCATTTTGGAAGAATTTCTCTCTGTTTTGCCCTGCTTGTTTCTTCTTTATGTTGGAAATGTATCCTCAGAATGGGTCTGAGCTGATTTTCCCTGCTGGTTTTAGGCCGCTTTACACACACTTGATGCACTTACACAGAGATATCAAGACTTAGCTTTTAAGATGCTTACTAGTCAGATAGATACTTGTGCGATGAAGAGGGTCTGGTGAGTCCAGTTGATTGAGCAAGGAGTAGGCCGTGTCCATTCCATATTCGGTTTTCGGAAGGGTATCTGTGCTCATTTCAAACTCGAGTTTTATGCGTCACCCCACCTCACCTTTCCCCTGAAGCAGGCATAAGTGTGTTTTCTAAAAGCGTGACTCTGTTCTGTTTGGGGATTCAGTGCATGGGGAGCGATTTTTACATTCCCTCGATAAGTGATATCATAAGTTTGTTTTTTTGTGGGACTTATTTCACTGAGGATGATCGTACCTAAATCCACTCAGGATGCTGCTACCAGCCTCATGACGTGGATTTCATGGCTGAGTGACACTCCATTGGACCTACGTAGCACCACTTGTCCACTTGTCCACTTGTCTTTGTCCACTTGTCCACTCGTCTTTGTCCACTTGGCTCTTTCCTGGGATATGAAACGTGTACCGGAGTGGAGGTTCTTGTCAAGACAGCAGCACTCAACTTTGGGGTCCCTGTGTCTGGTTGATTTTTTGATTTTCCCAAGGTCAACGCCCATGTGTGGAAGTGCCCTATGCTCTGTGGTTCTGTGTTTTCCATGGTTTGGGAAAGAGGATACACTTGTGAAGATTGGCTGTTGGCCATTGACATCCCGCCCATCAGCTTAACAAGGCTCCCTTGACTCCGTGGCCTGTCCTGCCTTTCTGGTTTTTAGACTTTTTTCGCCTGGCCCTTTTGCCCCGGGGGGGGGGCGAGAGATTTCTTTGTAGTGCTGATTTGCTCTCCCAGGTTGCTTGGTTGGCCAAAAAGGGCGTATGCGTTTTTTCCTGAATATATTCAGGAAAAAACGCATACGCCCTTTTTGGCCAACCGCATCATTGTCCACGTTCTGGCGCTTTTCATGTGCTATCGGGGCCATTCCGATGTACCCGTTGACATCCGTTTCCTGCAGTTCTGCCTTGCGTTCAGCGCCTCTTCGTAGCCTGACGTCAATATATTTTGGGGCGATAGTTATCGTTTAGAACTCTGCAGGTTTTGGAAGTGCAGTGCCCCTGAGCTCCATTTCCCAAGTCGCTTTTTTGTGAGTGGGACGCAACACGGCTGGATAGCTTCACGCCCTATTGTCGATCGGGGTGGCAGGCTGAACCTCTGGTGAATTCCTCTTCGTGATGGCAAATGAGAGTGACATGTGCCCGACCAAACACCTCCAGCGAGTCTCTCATTGGTTCCCCCTCTTGCAGTTCATCCTGCGGACAAATTGCAGACGGTACGAAAGAGGCATGGAAAGGCGCCGAGTCTCCAAGTGGGGAGATTGTTAGTAAGGGGGCCTGAATGGAGAACACGAGCACCAGGAGATGAAAACTGAGGTGAGTTTCAGAAAGCTTTCCCGATCCCACGGTGTAGCATCCGCTGGGTTTCCAATGAGTGCTTTCGCTGTCGGAAGATTGCGTTGAACCTGGAGAGTTGGGACCCATGGAATGGGGAGCACGCAGGATTCCTTTCAAGGGTCTGCATTTGCTTTCCCAACCTCACCAATCGTCTCAGCCCCAAGAGTGTCCAGCCTTATGTCTTCTGCCGCTGGGGCTGTAGATGTGGTCAATCCTGATGCATGCCAGTCCCTGAACGCATTTTGGAAGAATTTCTCTCTGTTTTGCCCTGCTTGTTTCTTCTTTATGTTGGAAATGTATCCTCAGAATGGGTCTGAGCTGATTTTCCCTGCTGGTTTTAGGCCGCTTTACACACACTTGATGCACTTACACAGAGATATCAAGACTTAGCTTTTAAGATGCTTACTAGTCGGATAGATACTTGTGCAATGAACAGGGTCTGGTGAGTCCAGTTGATTGAGCAAGGAGTAGGTCGTGTCCATTCCATATTCAGTTTTCGGAAGGGTATCTGTGCTCATTTCAAACTCGAGTTTTATGCGTCACCCCACCTCACCTTTCCCCTGAAGCAGGCATAAGTGTGTTTTCTAAAAGCGTGACTCTGTTCTGTTTGGGGATTCAGTGCATGGGGAGCGATTTTTACATTCCCTCGATAAGTGATATCATAAGTTACTTTTTTTGTGGGACTTATTTCACTGAGGATGATCGTACCTAAATCCACTCAGGATGCTGCTACCAGCCTCATGACGTGGATTTCATGGCTGAGTGACACTCCATTGGACCTACGTAGCACCACTTGTCCACTTGTCCACTTGTCTTTGTCCACTTGTCCACTCGTCTTTGTCTACTTGGCTCTTTCCTGGGATATGAAACGTGTACCGGAGTGGAGGTTCTTGTCAAGACAGCAGCCCTCAACTTTGGGGTCCCTGTGTCTGGTTGATTTTTTCATTTTCCCAAGGTCAACGCCCATGTGTGGAAGTGCCCTATGCTCTGTGGTTCTGTGTTTTCCATGGTTTGGGAAAGAGGATACACTTGTGAAGATTGGCTGTTGGCCATTGACATCCCGCCCATCAGCTTAACAAGGCTCCCTTAACTCCGTGGCCTGTCCTGCCTTTCTGGTTTTTAGACTTTTTTCGCCTGGCCCTTTTGCCCCGGGGGGGGCGAGAGATTTCTTTGTAGTGCTGATTTGCTCTCCCAGGTTGCTTGGTTGGCCAAAAAGGGCGTATGCGTTTTTTCCTGAATATATTCAGGAAAAAACGCATACGCCCTTTTTGGCCAACCGCATCATTGTCCACGTTCTGGCGCTTTTCATGTGCTATCGGGGCCATTCCGATGTACCCGTTGACATCCGTTTCCTGCAGTTCTGCCTTGCGTTCAGCGCCTCTTCGTAGCCTGACCTCAATATATTTTGGGGCGATAGTTATCGTTTAGAACTCTGCAGGTTTGGGAAGTGCAGTGCCCCTGAGCTCCATTTCCCAAGTCGCTTTTTTGTGAGTGGGACGCAACACGGCTGGATGGCTTCACGCCCTATTGTCGATCCGCGGTGGCAGGTTGAACCGCTGGTGAATTCTTCTTCGTGATGGGAAATGAGAGTGACATGTGCCCGACCAAACACCTCCAGCGAGTCTCTCATTGGTTCCCCCTCTTGCAGTTCATC